>NC_142492.1:28428542-28775439 GCF_965113065.1 Corylus avellana
GATGAGGGCATCACCTTAAAGAAAAGGAAGCAAAAAGTGAAATGTTTACTTTCAATATTTTCTTCTCAAAGAATGCAGTCCAACAGCAGAATATTGTCTTTGAAATTAGAAAAGAAAACGAAAATTGAACATGGAAAGAAGGAACCCCAGTTACAAATGATCATTACAGCACAAATTACGTCTCTTGCTGAAGCAATTATTGAGTTTTCTTGTTGGAAGGTGGTTGAGGATCAAAGCAATTGACAACAATGACAAGGGTTATGGAAACTAATGGTAACATTTTATCCGTAGAATCTTCATTGTAGAAGAAAGCACTAGCAATACTACCACAACCCATCATGAGTGTGCAATTTATGCTGAACATGTTGATGAATTAAGCCATATATTCTTATTCATAGATACTGTTTACTCTAGAGCTTAAGCTAACAATTCTGTAATGAATCTAGCTAATAAAACTGTAAATAGCTCTTGCTTAGTACAACAGTTATTTAATAAACAGTGTAGCATAGAGTAAGACAGACATATGACCCTTCATATCGAAAACTATGACCTTTACAAACAATGCAAGCCCAGAAAGCTATCTACTATCTGAGAAAGACACACAAGGCACAAACAACCACTCTGAGAGAAGACTTTTTTTTTTTCCTTGGTTACCTCTGCAGATTTGTCTTGAGGCTCGAACTGTTCAAGAGATGCTCTTGTAGCCTGAAAATCACCAATGAAAGACAATGCAATCAATGTTCCCATGGAAATAGAGAATAACACTATAGTCCTGCACCAAAACATTGAAAACTACTTAAGCACTCACAGCAGTGAACCCAGAACCATTCGAACTTCCATTCTCAGAAACATAACCCCTTGGCGAAGACCCTTCTTCTGACCCTTCTGGTACCGGAGAAGGTGGTTGGGGTGGAGAAACATAAACCACTCTCAATTTGCACTCCTCAACCACATGTCCAGCCTCCTTGTTGAACTAAGAAAACCCACTTCCATAATTATAAAATTGAACATAAACCTCACAAATTCATAAGAATCTGTAGCAATGCACAAGATCTTTACCATTTCTGGGGTAATATCTTTGGGGGTTACACCATCGTTTACTTTTACACTCTGAAGGAGAAACTTGTCCTTGCATTGCAAATCAAGAGGACCCTCCTTCTGTGATTGCATTGTAACTATATCCAGACCAAACATTTGCAGATCAGCAAATAACTATCAAATCCTGACCAAACACAACATCAAATAACAAAATGATCGCTAGAGGCACCTATAACATCACATGTGGACCGTGGCAAGACGATTCCGGTGTTCGGACGAACACAATACTTCTTCGGATTCGTCGTTTTCACCTGCCCATGACCAATTCATATGAGAAAAGAAAAACCTTTAGCCAAATCCACATTTTCAATTCGAAATTTGAATACTATTCCTTTGTTATTTCGATTAAAAAAAACAAAAGTACAGATAAACTAGGCCGAAAATTAATTACATTTATGCTTAATTGAATTGATTTATTTGTTTTCGCGGGTCCCAAAATTATGAGCAGTACAAGTCAGACTTCCAATCTCCACTATTTTCCCACATTTTCTCAGCAAGCAAACAAAAATTACTACTTCACGCAACAAAGCAAGCAAAATTTTAAATTGGAAAAAATAAATAAAAAGATTACCTTGAAAGCTACATAATCATCGGTCTTATTTGACAGCTGAAGCGAAGAAGAGATCTGTCTCTTCAATTCAACTAACGAAACAAAACAAAAATAGAAAGCAATGAGCATAGAAAAAAAAAAAAAAACAGATCCGTGAGAGAAGGATGGCGAAAATACTCACAGGGGAACTTGAGTTCGAGCGGTTCGATGCCGAGGAGCTCTCCCGTGCTCATCTCCAAAACAATGGCTTGATAGATTTAAAATTTAGCTTTCAGAATTACAAAAAAAAATTAAAAAAAAAAAAAAAAAAAAGAGTAGTTTTTGGAGAAACAGAAAGGCTGGGTGATGGATGATCGGGGGGTAGGTGGGGAAGAAAGAGATCAGGTGAAAACAAGATGGGCGGAGAGATCGAGAGGGGTTCCGGAGAGGTTGCCTTCTCTGTGTTTTCGGTAATTCGCCTTTCTCTTAAATACTTCACTGCTATTTTCAAAGAGAGAGAGCGAAGTGAACGTGCGTGGACGGATCGAAGGAAACACTTTCTCTACCAAACTGTCTTTTATATATATATATAATCCCACGCATCCCAAATTTTCTTTTTAAAAGCTGATGACACCTTATTTAGAAATTAACTTTCAAAAAAAAAAAATTTGAAATACGTATCACTCCTTTTAATTATATATATATTATTGGCTCCCTATCTTTATCGATAGCGACACGTTTGAATTTGCAGTCAGATGTACACTTCAAAAAAAAAAAAAAAAAATTAGGGAATATTTGGTTTATTTTAATAATTTATTTTATAAATTAATTATTAAATTTATGAACTTGTAGTAAATAATAAATTTCACAAATTAAATAGTTGATCTATTAAATTTGTAGAAGAATATGGGTCAAATATGAAAAACTTATCGACTCCTAACAAAAAAAAAAAATTAATTGTGTGATTTGAAAATAAATCTTTTGTAAAGAAATCATAATTTGTTAAAATGCCGTCACAAATGATACATTTTTTTCACAATTTTATTTAAAATTACACTTTTAGACTATAAAATTGGTGGGCAAACAGACTTCCATTCTTTAAAGTCTTGTTAGATATAATTATAATAAGGGAAATGACAGTGTTATTTTAGTGTTATTGTCGTGTCCTTTTACTTTTAAGTGGATATTATTTTTAAAAAAATAAATAAAATAAATAAAAAGTCATCTTATATTTAGCATTTTTCTGTTCAAATACGTCTTATATTTCTTGTTGACATCAAAGATTGAAAATTTTAATACCTACATAAATGTAAAGTGAGGGTGTTTGTTAAGGGCAACTTAATTGTTTCTTATGCTTTTTTGTCTAACTTAACCGTTGTTTAGATGGAGGGAACAAACATAGATCAAAACTTCAAAGCACGGTTGCACAAATTTCAAGCTTTGGGAAAAATGTCAAGTCATCCTTGAGCCTTCACTTTATATTAAATTGATTTCTTCAAAGTTATCAAATCACTCCCTAAAGTTCACATCATTACAAAAAGCTTCATTCCATCATTTTTTGTTAATTTATTAACCGTATTGAGTGACATAGGACTACTTGTAACGCTCTCAAATTTGGCCTTAATCAGTCTGGTAGAGTTACTGACAATTACCCAAATTCAGCTAACCGGTAACTAATTGGGGGATCGTCTCTCTAAGCATAATCAGAGTAGATGCATAGAAAAGTGAAATAAATATGAGGAATCTAAAAATCATAATAAAAGCATACACTATCCTCGAATTTTAGATATAGAGCAACTAATAGAAATACAAATGATCTGACCAAACCTGATAACAACGAGTAAGTCTCTATCTCAACTTAATAAATCCAAAGTGGCAATCTCGCCACTATCCTCATCCTAGAAAGAGATTTCTTACAAGATGCAATAACTGCATAAGTCTAAATACTTAGTAAGTAAATTTCACAGTTGAGTATGACATAAGCCAATTATTAAAGAGCAAAAATAAATGTGCAGCTTGACAATAATTTAAAAGAAGTATTGTCTATATTTCAAAACCGAGGTTGGGTTCCCATCATAGGTGATTTCACTTTATAGACCTTAATCCCATTCCCTTAGATGTCTTGTAAATCATTTCCCTTGCAAGGCATTTTGTTAGCGGATCCACCAAATTTTGAATAGATTTCATATATTCAAGGATTAACTATCATTAGATCTCACAATTTTGATTCCAAGAATCACACCGGCATCTCCCATATCCTTCCCTTCAAAGTTAGAAGAAAGAAATCTTTTTGTTTCTTCAACACATTGTAGGTTACTACCAAATATTAACATGTCATCTACATACAAACAAATGATCACACCATATTTATAATACATTTATTTGCATCATTCACTCTAAATCCATGAGATAAAATAATTTTATCAAATTTCTCGTGCCACTGTTTAGGACCTTGTTTTAAACCATATAAAGATTTAATTAATTTACAAACTTTATTTTCATTTCTAGGCAAAACAAACCTTTTAGGTTGTTCCATATAAATCCCTTCATCTAAGTCACCATTTAAGAAAGCAGTTTTTGCATCCATTTGGTGAACAACTAAATGATTAATACAATAAGAGAAATTAAAACTCTAACAGAAGAAATTCGAGCAACAGGTGCATATGTATCAAAATAGTATGTCACTTCTCCATACCCTTTCGCCACTAAACGAGCTTTAAACTTATTAATGGTACCACCAACGTTACGTTTTTTTCTTAAAAATCCACTCATATCCTATTGCTTTTGAACAATGAGGTAAATCAACTAATTCTCAATTTTGAATGGAAACTATTAATTCCATTTCAGCATCTATGGCCTCTTTCCCAAAAACTACATCTTGCGAGGGCGTTGCTTCTTCATAAGATGAAAGATCATTCTCAATATTAATTATAAACTTAATTTCCTTCTTTACTTCATTTCTATCACCTTCTACACGATAGGTGAGAAAATTTGGTCCATAAGATGTTTCTTTTCTAGGCCTCTTACTTCTCCTTAGTTCGAATTCATTAGGATGTCCAACATTATCAATATTATAATAGGAGCACTAATAATATTATCCGGCATCTCAAGAGCATTGTGTAGCAACACACCAAAGTCTTGAATCTGGCATCTCAACTCCCGCAATATGACTATCAAGAGTGGTGGTTCAATGGTCCAAGAAAATTTTCAAGTGGTCAGGACATGTATTAGGGCGTAGGTTCGAATCTCAGCAATGGAGAATCCCCACAAATGCCTGATTAGTATTAACTGCCTTGGATTCTCATTGATACAGTAGAGCTGGGTCAAGCTATGACTCAGTCAGATTTGAGGGAACGTCTGCGGTTCCTACCAAATGAGAATGAGGCATAAACCGGCTTCAAATAAAAAAACAATGTTTTTTGCAACACAATGTACAGAGATACCAGGGACAATAAACTTCCTAGAGCTCCATATGCCCGAACATCAACTAACCCGAAAATGGGTGTCCACAATCATGCCGGGACAACCAAGGGGACATATACTCCCTGGTACTTTTTTTTTTTTGTATGAACAGCCTATGTCCATGTCTAGACTTCAGCTTTTGCACTTGTCTTTTCTAAAGCAACCCCAACTCCCGAAAACATAAGAATAAGTGTTGAACACCGAATGAACCAATTCTAAAAACCAAACAAAATAACTAAATGGATCCTTAATTGTCTAAAGAATTTATTTATTTTTATTATTATAAACAATATTACCTAAAATTGATATGAGTTCAATTCTAATTAGATGTGAATCTTCGATTCCAATCTATGATCCATCATGTCCATGATCATGCTTTGCTTGTTAGTAATATTTTTACCTTTCAACTTTATTATAATCAATAGTTGGTAATGAGATGCAAAACCAACATGCACCTACACAAGAACTAATTCACATCATGGTGTGAGTACACTTGTAAGTGTTGCGTCCCATATTGAAAAAAATATAAAGATAGTAGTTAATATACTTAATTAAGTAGATCCAAGCCCATTAGTTTAAATTTTTAGACTAGAGTGATGTTCAAATATGCATATTAATATATTATTGGTAAAAACTCTAAAGTCGTTTATCTCCCCAACACGTCATAGGTACACATCATGAAGTTTTTACCTCTCAATACTAACACCTTTGAAAACTCCATGATGTGTGCCTAAAAATAATGCATGTGTGCTGTTATATAAGTTTCTCTCATATGTGCTATGGATTTTTTTTTTTTTTTTTTCTACCTCATTAAGTTTGGTTTGTTTTTAAGAAATCACTCAAGATAATGCTGAAGGTACCCATTTTTCTTAGACCCTCTTAATTTTGTTTAGTTTATTTTGCCAGTAGTTTTATATTATTTTGTATTTGTGACACCGTTAGAATAAGATTTTGAATAGTTACTTTTATTGTTGGATTTTTTTCTGGGTTAGTTTGATGAGTTTTGATTTGATTAATTTATTTGTTGCTCTTTCACTTTTTTTTGTAATTGTTCTTTCGCTTGTTAGTGCTAATAAGAACTAAGCTAATTAAATAATTCTAACAAAAATCTTGTAATTCTAAGTACTTTTAAAGTTAATTCTTGATCCATAAATTTTTCTTAAAGATTAGAAAAATATGGGCAAACAAAAAACAATCAATTCATTCTTTAAAAAAACAAAAAAAATATGCGAGTCATTCAGAGGTTAAAACACCTTTAGATAGATCGTTAGCAACAAATCATGATGCTCTAGTGACTTATGAGCGGCCCTCTGAATATTCAAGAATCCTACCTGAAGAAAATGACTGACATCTCCTTTGAACATGATCCAAAGATTTCATTGAGCAAGGAAAAATTTATTTGAGATTTCAATTGCAAGGTCATGAGCTTGATCTAGATTTTCAAAATATGTTCACTTTATCTGAGTTAGGGATTAGCAATTTTAGGAAAGTCAAAGATCTATTATTTGATTGACAGGTTGATTTGTTTAGTGTTGACTCTCTCTGTTTTTATTGACACTACTAAATAAGCATTTTTTGTCATGAAACTTGTAAAAACTAAATTACTTACTATAATGAAAGATGAGTTTCTAACATATCATTTGGTAGTTTATGTTGAAAAATAAATTGCTAAAGATTTCATTACAAAGATGGTAATTGGTGCATTTTATTCCAAGAAAGACTGTCGTCGACAATAATGTGATGGAGATGCTAGGTTCTTTGTTGAATTTTGTTTTGTCCATGTCTATAGCAAATTAGAAAACCATTGTATTCGAAATGGAAATTATTTTAAAAAATAATTTTATAAACATGTAACTTTGGTATGCAATTAGATAAGTTGAAGACTGTCCCCAAGAGGTAGCTCAATTGGTTGGGACCACACTTAATGAAGTGGAAGTCACTAGTTCGAATCTCCCTCCCCCCTCTTGTGTGGACATGTCCAAAAAAAAAAGATAAGTTGAAGACTTATCTGCTTTTATTTTATATAAACACACGCGTGTGCACATAAATTTTTTTTTATGTATTTATGTATTTATGTAGGTTTGAATTTCATATAAAATAAATATCTTGGTTTCGCGGCTTATATTAAGGGTTGACTTGCCGACTTGAGCATATGGGAATAGGATCTTCTCCAGTCTATAATAGACTGGAGGGTATCCAGTTCATGGCTAGAATATTTTTAAAAAAATCCTAGAGCCACAAATGGGACACATGTCCCAGTAACAAAAAATAATAATAAAATATTATTTAAGAAAAACAAATAATAAATCAAATAATAAAAAAAACAAGGGGTGATTGACACCCATCTTGACCATAAGGGGTGGCCGAACCACCCCAATGGCCGGCCAGGGATGGACAGGCCACCCATGGCCCTTGGGACTTGGGAGTGGTCTGGCCACCCACAATGGCCAAACAATTTTTTTTTTTTTTTTCTTCGTTTTTTCGTTTGGCCCAACAAGAGTGGTCCTGCCACCCCCAAGGGCCAAACGATTTTTTTTTATTTATTTTTTAAGTTTGGCCCTAAGTAGGTTTGGGGTGGCTTCGCAATAGGGGTGGTGTGGCCACCTCGAAGGCCAAACAATTTTTTTTTTTTTTTTAGTTTGGCTGTTGGGGGTGGTCGAACAATCCCTTTGTTTTTTTTTAAATATTTTTTAATTTTTAATTATTTTTAAAGTATAAATAATATTTTATTATTATTTATATTAATTGAACAAATGTCTCATTTATGATTTTAAGATCTTTTTAGAGAGATTGTAGCAATTAACTATATATTCTTCGGTCCAAAATAAAAATTAAAGGATCCTATTCCGAGCCTATGGCATTAACCAATAACCATGCTGCCAGCTCATGCCCATAAATAACAAATTACGACGTACAGGTACAGCTGCTCCAGCAAGTGCTGTGCTGGCCAATTAGGTACACTGTACACACATCAAGACAAGGTTACCCCATCAAAACTAAAATAAATGTATATTTAAGCTTTTTCCTGCAAATTATTGGAGAAATATATCTTTCCAAAGCTGTATTAGGTGAGACCCACAAGCCAGCATGGCATCCAGAGAGAAAGGGAAATGTTAGATTTTTTTTTAAAAAGTCAGGTGCAAAAAATAAGGGTAAGTGTTTTTTTTTTTGGAAATGCTATGATTTTTTTGTGGTTCTCTTGATCTATGTGGATATTATTTTTTAAATAAATTAAAAAAAAAAAATTATTATTACTTTTTTATCTTTTTCAAAAAATAATATAGACCTAATATCAAGAGAAGATCATAAAACATTTACCATTTTCTTTTATTTTAAAAATGGTTAAATACTTCAGATCCCCTTGGGTTTCACATCTTTATTTTTTTTTTCTCTGGGGTTTCATTTTTATTACAGGAGGTCCCTGTGGTTTTGATAATAGACCAAGTTAGTCCTCCGTCAGTTGACTGTTAGTTGACTTAACGGAATTCCACTTGGACCAATCAAATGTTGACACGTGGCACCTACTTAATTTTTTTTTTTTTTAAAAAAAAATGTATTTTCTAAAAATAAAAAAAAAACAAAAAAAAAAAAAAAAAAGATCGGCCACCCCCTTGGTGCCCAGGGAGCCACCCCCATCCAGCCAGATGGGGGTGGCCAGGCCACCCCCATGGCCAAAGGGGGTGGCCGAGCCACCCCCAAATGGCCAAGAGCCACCCTCAATCTTTTTTTTTTTTTTTTTTTTAGAAAATACATTTTTTTAATTAAAAAAATTAAATGGATGCCACGTGTCAACATTTAATTGGTCCACGTGGAATTCCGTTAAGTCAACTAATGGTCAACTGACGGAAGACTAACTTGGTCTATTATCAAAACCACAAGAACCTCCTGTGATAAAAATGAAACCCCAGAGAGAAAAAAATAAAGTTGTAAAACTCCATGGACTAATTTAGTATTTAACCCTTTTAAAAAATAGGAAAAACTTCACTTTAAACTCCTGAACTACCACGCGATTTGACATAATCCCCCGAACTTTGAAACCTCTCAATTTAGACCCTTGAACTTTTAATTACAGTTAATTTGAACATCTCCTTTAGATTTTAAACGTTAAAAGTGAGACAATGACATTTATACTCTTTACTTTTTTATAAAATTCTAAAAAAGTGACCTCTTTTTTTAATTTTTTTTAATAAAAAGAAAATTGAAGGGTAATTTTGTCTTTTTAAGAGTTTTAAAGGCAAAAATTGACAGAGATGGTAAATTGACTGCAATTAAAAGTTCAGAAGTTCAAATTGAGAGGTTTCAAAGTTTAGAGGTATGTCAAATCTAAAGTTTCACCTAAAAAATAATATTTATCTAGACAAAAAAAAAAAAAAACACCCGACATTCTCCTAAAAATTTGCTTCACTTAAACCTCCCACCAACCAGATTTTATTTGGTGCGAAAAGAAGACAAAAAGAAAGCAAAAGAAATAGAAAAAACACAGAGAGACACAGCTGCACAGCATTAAGGCATTAATGGGGTCCCAAATGCACTCAAATAGTGATAAGATGAGTGAAGCTTTATGAAATTATTATTGTCTTTGGAGACTCCGACTATGTCCTATATGTTGGGAAGGCAGCTATACCGAATCTGCGAGTGAGTTTTTTTTTTTTTTTTTTTTTTTTTTAATGTTTTTGTTGAAAAAAAAAAAAAGTTTTTATTTTTTTTTATTTTTTTAAATCAAATTGGGAAAGTGGTATAAGTGATTAAAATATCAAAAATTGGTGGACTCCTTTACACCAGGCTCAAAATAAAATTGCAAGTAAAAGAACCATAGTAAAAAAATAGGTTAGACATATGACATTTCAAAGAGACCGCACAAAGTAGTTGTAAAAGTATAAAGAGCGCAAGAAGAGATACGAACCTCAAGAGGTTCACGCTAATTATAAGTGAAGGAACTTCAAGAGGTCCAAACCAATTTCCATCCCCCACCATCTAACAACAACATCAACCACTCGAAGGAAGTTGGCGCAAAAGAGACATTGTCAAGATCCAAATCTGGGATCGAAGAAAATGAATTGTTTGAAGTTGTTTGTTAATGCTTTTATTTTTGTTAAAAAGGTAAAAATCGAATAAAAAAAAGGTTATTATACCAACTCTATATGTCTTGTGGGCGACCAGGCCCTATGATCAATATAATAGGGCCAGGGAAAATGATCATCTCCATTTCAAAATCCCTCAATTTTCTTCATTTAGTGCATTTTGAAAGGTATTGCATTTAATGCACTACCATCATTAAAACTTTTGGACAACAATACTCTTTGAAATGCACTAAATAGAAGAAATAGAAAAATTTTGAAATGGAGAGGATCATTTTTCCTTTAATGGCTTTGTCTACGTCGTAGGCATCCTATCTGTGAAGCTCTTATTTATTTATTTATTTTAATCGGTTATTTGTGGTTAAAAAAAAAAAAATCGAAAAAAGAAAATGGCTGGCATTGCCATCATGGTTTCTTTAGGGCATGAATGTAAAAACTGGGAATCCATAGAATTATTTGTTATATTTTCTTGCTACCCTCTTTTCTTTCTAAATTAATTAAACTTTCTCTCTCATGCTTTGCTTAGAATCGTTAGGAAAAAGATGCACTGCCTAATTGTCATATGAGCTTTCCTCAATCATTCGTGAGAGAATATCTAAGGATTAGTTTGTTTCGACGTAAGAAAAACTTTAACAATTTTAAAAAATATTTTTCAATATTTAGCTCGTACGAAAAATAGGGCAACTTCTAGTGAACACTGCGGCGGATTATGGCTGCCAGTGGCGGATTCAATCGAACTTTGGCGGCGAAAGAGAATGAACTACGTGAGAGAGTGTGTGCAAGAAGGAAAAGTTCAAGCTCGAAAAATGATTTACGGTTTTTTGAAAATGAAAACTATTTTACAAAACTTAAAAATGGTTTTTCTAGTCTTTTGAAAACGTTTTAGTTCGACCATGGTTTTCAATCACATCTAACACAAAAAAATAGAAAATTATTTTACGTTGAAACAAACGAAGACATACATGGGCCATACCAAACATCGATTTGACAATCAACAATTGCTGTCAAGACTGACTTAGTACTTGCAAGTGGCTGGCTATAAATGGATAAAAATCTAATTGTCACAATTGGTATATCATGTCAATAGGAATTAGTATAATTAGTAGGCAATGTAAAAGAAAATCAATTTACTAATGATGCCATAGCTGTACTTCCCAAGTTCAAACTCTTGTCAATCCTCTATATTCTGTTGTACGAGTCCTTTCAAGGCCTTTGGGAGAAAAGAAGAATAAAAATTTTAGAAAAAGGATGATCTGACATAGATTGCCAAAGAGAAGCAGCTTATATATCTTTGAGACTCACCAGCTTGGTGTCTGCAAGTACAGCTTCCAGTGCCTCAATTTTCTGGTGATTATATATAAAAGGATGTCAACATCATTCTACATAGGATTTAGGTTATTTGAAACAAGACATGCAAGTATTTGCTCAACTCACTGTCTTGGTTTCTTCAAGTGCAGCTTCCAATGCCTGGATAGTTTTTAATGCAAACTTATCTGCATTTTTTCTTTCCACACGTTCTGACTCTTCATGTCTCTGCATTTGAATTCAATTAAGCTCTTAATTCTCTCAAAGTACAATACAAGAGGGAAGGAAGCTTGAAAGAACAAGTTCTAAATACCAAAAAACAGTTTGGGAATTTGTTTGAAAATAAGGTTGCTTACCCCTGGGGTCATCAGTATGTCTTTGGTCAGAATCTAAATACTGTTTGAAAATAAGGCTGCTTACCATATTCTGCAAGAAGGCATCTGAAGCCACACCATTTTCTCCATTATCATCTTCTGTTGTGGAAAGTGTCTGTGAAAAATAAATGAAACATTCACGTTAACTATTATAAGATGGAAATTTGTACACTATGTTGCAGGAGAACACATTAAGAATTCTTCCAGAGCAACTGAGAAGTTAACCTGAAGTATTTCTATGATCTCTGGATTGTTCCAGGGTCCTTTGTCACTTAATAGGCAACCCCCATAGTCAGAACATGTGCAGTTCCCACCCAGAAAAGATGGCAAATTACTGCAGAATTGAATCAGCCAATATTAGATTTAATCAACCAGCACAATGTAGATGTTTTTGGCAATTAAAAATACCCCAAAGCTGTTCCTGGTGCTGGAGAAAGATACTGAAAAGTAGTTTTTAGAATTCATGGTGGGGGATGGGAATAGCATCCATTTATGGTTGGATTGGTGGCACCCAGATGGTATATTGTATGAGCAATATGGCTATAGGGTGGTTTATGATGCTAGAAGTAAATGGGATGCAAAATTGTCAAGTGTGATGAAGGGGAAGGAATGGGAATGGCAACCAGCCATTTCTGAGGAGCTTGTAAGCATTCAAAGTAAGTTGCCTATGGGGAAAATTGGAGAAATTTATAAGGCCATTTGGGTGGTATATCAAAGAAAAATTGCTACACCAGTGACACTTGGGAGGCAATTTGTATTAGTGGTGGAATCTGATATGGTTTTCTCTTGCATTTCCTGAACAAGCTTTTATCTTATGGTTGGCTATCTGAAATGGATTGACTACAGGTGATAAATTGTTGGGCTGGGGCTACATAGGTGAGGTAAAGTGTATATTCTGCAGAAACATAGAGATCATTTGTTTT
Source organism: Corylus avellana (assembly GCF_965113065.1). NCBI lineage: Eukaryota > Viridiplantae > Streptophyta > Magnoliopsida > Fagales > Betulaceae > Corylus > Corylus avellana. The sequence goes on from NC_142492.1 coordinate 28,441,312, forward strand.
CTTGAATATGGATTTAGCAAAAGATTGTGGAAAGAAGTTAAGAGGAAATGCTTAGTCCATGATCCCCCATATAGCTTGTGCAGAAGTTGTGTATAGGCTTAAGAGCATATTTGAGATTGCGTGTGAGAAATAGAGCTTTTAAGTCAAAAAGCATTTTTTTTGCCAAAAATGCGTTTTAACTATTTCTAGATTTTTTAGATTCTTAAAAGCGCTTTTAATTTTTTTTACCAAACAAGTACTTTTTTCTTCAAACAGATTTTTTTAGTGTTAAACGCACTTTTAGGCCACTCAAACACAATTCCAAACATACCCCAAGTCATTGGAGGAATAAGAGCTTAAAGGCTAATGATTATAAGCTGGCATGCAGTGCAGCAGTATGCCATTTATGGAGGCAGAGGAATGACCTTAGATATGGAATTGAACCTAAAGCTGAGGAGAAAGTGCCTCTTGTTTGGGATATAATTCTTGTTTTGTGTCAATACAAATTCATTCATCAAAAAAAAATCATAATCACAAGACATGTTACCTAGAATCAATAACTTCTAGCAGGTTACTAATGTAGTTGTACCCAAGCACCTGAAACCTCACATGTTAAACAAGTGAACACTGTACTCTTGAGAAGGAAATGGCATGCAAATTACTGCCTCTACCCAAACGGGAGATCAACATTGACAAGAAAACTTCTCACTTGAATTTTTGCTATTGTTCTTGCATCCAGAAAGGTCTTGATAACTTTCCACAGAATCCGAAACCCAGAGCCAGCATTAATGATAAAGAGTCTATTTAAAGTCTGGGAGAATATCAGCAACCAAAATTTAGTATGATACATAAGTGCACATAAGCCAATTATTCAGTATGCTAAGAGAGACCCTTTGCATTCATATGCCTTCAATTTTATATTTCTCCTAGACTTTGTTTAAACCACACAAATTTCTAAAAGCCTTCGCCCATTGAAGTTTTGAGTTGCAAAATGAGACTTGATAGAAGAATTAACCAGAGTTCTGAGCTGTTGCGGTAGAGACAAATAAATCGTTTATTGGGGTACACAACAGGTTTAATTACAAAAGTTTTCTAAGAATAAACAGTGTAATTTGATCCTTCGATAGTGGATGAATTTCACGAGCTTGGTTGTCAAAAAGGTTTTACTTTCAAAGAGTTTTTCAAAAACCAAAATCTTATGAGGCATTTCCTACCATAGGCATAGACATCTTAAAACAAACTACGTTAAATATATCTTGTGTCATCTCTCTCTCTTCTGCATGTATGTTTATTTTATTTCGCATTTTAAGAGTTTCTTTTCCATTATGTATAGTAGGGACAGAACTACATATAGACTAAGGGGAGCCACGGCCAGAGAATGGCCTTGCACTTACGGTACCTCTGGGTAATAATTGCTATCGATCTTCTGTATTTCTGTAAAGAGATATCTTGCAGGCTTCGAGAAATTAGACATTCCCTGCACAAAAATATTCAAATAATTGGTTCATCACCAAAAACAAAAGAAAAAAAAAAAAAAAAACCATTGAGAAATGAATCAAAACAGAGAAAATGAGAAGAAATGCTCACCACTCCATTAACATCCAAGATACTTGTGGTGGATGCAATGTGTCTCTTAGCTGCAATTGAACATGCAGGGAATCTCAAATTTAAGGTTCTCTCTTGTTCTGAGACATGATACTTAACAAATCTTTCTATGGTTGTTATTTGCAGTAGGGAATTAAGGTCTACCATCCCAAGCCTTTCAATGTATACTGGTCTACCATATCTATCAACTCCATGGTATCCATGAGGATACCATTTCTTTACTTCTGCATGCTCCTTAAACATAAATTCCTGCATCATGTTCCAAGAACATCAATCTCAAAATAATCAATTGGAGTGTATATATATATATATATATATATAGTCCCAAAAACCAAGATGATTATACCAGACTATCTATCAATATGGTTTTATGAGAAAGATAGAGAGTAAAATTAAATCTGAATTAAACAAGAGTAATGCTATATGCAGCAAGGAGAACCACCCATTGGCTTGGGGGGCCATAGGGTGGTCCCCAAAAAAATAATTTTGTTTGAAAAAATAGACGTTTAAAAATTAAATTTTGCCCCCCAAACTAAAAGTTATAGTTTCGCTCCTACAGCCAACCTATCCTGATGGACTTCATGGAGTAATGTTATAGTGGTCCCGTCCACATAGAGTAATGCTATATGCAGTTCGTTTGAATGAAATTTGCATATAACATTAATTTTATAAAAAACTTTACTTAATCCCGTGAACATTCATTGTTTTTCCAATCATTTAATTGAAGTTCAAAAACTCTCATTTTAGTGTATCCAACTTTTAAAAGTTTGTAATGTCATACATCAGTTAAGATTTCCTTATAAATTCTCAAAATACACAATTTTTTTTAAAAAAATTTAATTAAGGAAATTTTTTTAATTTTATAAGGGTATAAATGTCATTGCACCCCTTTTCGTTAAATTTAACCCCAAACCCGAACATGAAGATTAATATTACAAATTTTTTAAAATTTGATATAGAAAATTGGAAGGTTATGAAAAGTAATTAAAATTCCGGAGGCTAAATAAAAAATTTTCTTAATTTTAAAATAATTACTTGGAGAGTTCACCTTGGGAATGGCATCAACCCCGAAATCCTCACGCCACTTGAGAAAATTCAAAAACATCTCCTTTGCTTTTGAAAAATTAAAATCCCTCATTCGTAGAAACCTAAAATCACACGAAACCACCATAACATATATATATTATGAACAAATAAACATGCATGAATCTATATAATGCAGTAAAAAAAAAAGTTACCGTAGAAGGGTATGATAGTCATTGTAGTTTCCCAGTAGGTGGCCATCAACCAAAAGCAATTTACGGAAAGATTGAACAAGTTGTTCATCCTTTGGATCATGAGCTCCTTCAAGAACAATCTGCATGCTTTTGGTCCTCCTGATTCGGGTCAATGAGTCCCGAAATTTGATCGGGTAAGACATTAATGACTTGAACCCGAAATTCGAAGGCTGCTTGTGCTCTTGTTGAGGAGGGAGTTGCCAAAAGGTTTCAATGGGTGGATGGATAGATTTTGTCCTCCCATGGAGAAGCAGCTTTGATTTACTTAAACTCGATGGCTCTTCACCATTTTCACCACCACCACCACCACCACCAATTGATACAACTATCTCCCTGTCTTTTTCCTTTGGTGTGTCCATTTGTGAGCAACAAATTATGTGTATATATATATATATAGATGTGTTGTACCACTTGTACGTGTGAATTTGAACTTCAAAGTTCAATGTGTTAGCTGCATGCTGTTGAGGTTTTGAATTAAAGTTGAATTGTTATAAGGGGTATTTGGGGAGACTATTGAACTTGTTTGAAGTCTCAAGAATTGAGCAAGAAGATAGGTCAATGGAACAGTGGGCGAGGGAGAGGAGGAGGAGGTGGAAGAAGAAGCAAAGGTGGTGGAGAAAGAATCATGGAAAGGCATGCTTTGATTCGGATTTTCGAATGTTTGGGTTCAAAGGAAGAGGAATTGTGTTTTATTATTAATGTGTGTTGGTCGAGGGAACAAGTTTGGACTATATATGTAACTTCAAATGTGATCAAAGAACAAATTAGTTGATACGGTTAAAATATTGACAGAATTCGTTAATGTATCACATCAGTACAAAATAGGTTGAGTAAAGAGGGTGGGTAAACCATCCTTGGCCTTTGGAATAAGATCCTCTCCAGTCTATTTTGGACTGGATAATATTCAGTTTATGACTAAGATTTTTTCTTAAAAATCTTAGAGTCACAAATAAGATGCATGTCCTACTAACAAAAAATAATAATAAAATACTATTTTATATTAAAACATAATATAAAATAAAATAATAAGAGGTGGTTGGCCACCCCATGCCATCAATGACACGAATGTGAAGGGCCTAACATGATTATTGTCGTACCCTTTGCAATAAACGACACAAATTAGAAGGGCCCTCCAAGATTAAATGAAACAAATAAGAAGGGCCTAAAGGATGAAACTACGTGGTGATATATATACATATGGTGATATATATACATATTTAATCTATGTATTAGGCTCGATAAAGAGTGAACAAATTAAAAATAACCAATATTGTTATATGCTTAGCAAATAAACAAAAAAGTATTAAATTAAACAAATATAAGATTAAAATAAAAATTATATATATTTTAAAATTTGAACCTCAAGATATCATAGGTAATAAATGTGATGTGTTGAGATTTAAATTATTTAATTTTAAAAATAATTCAATTTTAAAAACTGTATAAGATAGAATTTTTGTCTTAATTAATCATTTGTCTCCAATTAGAATGTTAAAATACTTGATAATATCATGTGGGTTTTACAAATTCAATAAATGATTTAAAAAAAAAAAATCAATAGAGATAGATTAAAAAAAAAAAAAAAAAGGAATTTCTCATAAATATAAACAACATTTCTCATAAATACAAAAATAATATTTTAATCTTTTTTTTTCTATAAAATATATATATATATATATACAAAAAATTTTAAATTAATACCCTTAAATGCATATTTCATGATGATCTGGCAGGTGCCAGGTGGATGAGTGGGTTGGAAAACGTGGCGAAGCATCTAGAAGACTAGAAGCACACGTATGGCGACAGCTAGCTTTGTCATAATCCCAGACACCAACCTTCTTGGAAATTGTAAACACGCTTTGACGTCATTTCAAAGCGCAAAAAGTTCCCTGGCGGCGTGCTTCTCATATTTGGTCACGTGTTTGAAAGTGATTGGTGACACTATACTATATAGCCTACCTAAATTGTTGACTACTCTAATCAACGGCCTATATTGATTCCTATAACAATCGTAGCCGTAGTGTTCTCGTTGAAATTGTAGGGTATTTTTTTTTTTTTTTTGATATGTGCACGTAAAGTTGGGAGAGGGACTCGAATTAATGACCCCGCTTTATGAATCATGGTCCTTAATCAATCAAGCTACCTCTTGGAACGAAATTGTAAGGTATTGAGATGTTTAGTGATGCGTTTGATATTGAGATTTTATAAATAAAATGTTGTTTTAAATTAAATCGTAAAAAATAGATTGTTTGATAATCCATCTTTAAAATTTTTTAATATGAAAACGTAGAAAATCTACGATTTGAAAACACAGCTAATAATGCTTTTTTTAAAAAAATGATAATTTTAAAGACTAAATTGCAATTTTAAAGGTCAAACTGTAATTTTAATCTTCGATTTGAAAACACAGCTAATGATGCTTTTTAAAAAAACGCATAATTTTAAGGACTAAATTGCCATTTTAAAGGTCAAATTGTAATTTTGTCAAACACTTAACTGCATTTTTAAAAATCACGTTTTCAAATTACACATTTTCAAATTACTATTTTTAAATCTCATTTTTTGAAATCGCAAAATGGACCCTAAGCTGCTTTTTTTTTTTTTTTTTGGGAAAATTAATTGTTAAATTTGTAAGACTCATATGTATATTTTTTGTTCATTTTTTGGCAAATCAATTATTAGATTTGTGGAATTACATGTGAGTCTCACAAATTCAATAGTTGATTTGGGGAAAAAAAAAAAAACTATAGAGAGATGGAAAATACAAGTACAAAAGATATACAAAAATCATTTTTCATGAGATAATACTTGAATTTGTGTAATTAACAGTTGAAAACTTGCCACCTTACCATCTTAGTAATTTATATGAAAGATAACGAACGAGGAAAACTATTTTAGTAAAATAAAAGCTTTACTTCTCACTAGCTATTTTGGCTAAAAATTGGACTAATTACTACAATGCTAAGTAAATTTGTTGAGCATTGTAGCTTAATAATACATCAAAAATTAATAACCGAACCTGTAGGGGTTGTCGGCCACCACCCAACCTAGACCGCCAACCACCACTACCCGACTCAACCTACTGTCAACAACCATACTTGATAGTCCTTCGTTGTCACTATCTTCTCCAATAGCCCTCTATTGTTACTAGCCTAGCTAATCGCAAGCCACCACCTGACCCAATCAACAGTCGGCCCAACTCACTGTCGATCACCATTTGGCACAAGCTATTGCCGGCAAGGCGGCAACCATATTCAACAGTCGTCCATCGTCATTGGCCACCATCCACCGTTCTCTTTTACAGCCCTTAACCTTCACCAACCACCATTTGCCATTGTCATTTGACATCACCCCACCCAACCCAAAGCAAACCATTGTCCAACTTAGTTTATCGGCAGAAAAACCATATTCAATGGTCTTACGCCGTCATCAACTACCCTAAGGGAGTAATCGACCACCATTGCCCATGGGAGAGACTACAAATATATATTTTGTTTAGAAAAAAAATGATTTTTTGAAATATTATTTTTATAAATAAAGGTGTTTTAAAAAGTTTAGTTGAAATTTAATTTCATTATAGTAAAAAAAAAAAATTGATCATTGATATAATGTCACCAAATAAAGAATAAAAAGGATTTTTTTCCCCAACTTTTTTTATTCTTGATAATTATCATTTATACAATCATCATTACAGTATATTAAATGTATCATTATTATGGGAAGAAAAAAAAGTAAAATAAAAAAGCTAATAGATTTTTTTTTTTTTTTTTTTTAAAAGGGGAATCTTTCATATTTATTCATTGAAAAAAAGATCAAGAGCATAAAACCCTTACATTAAAGAACATAAAGCTCTGATAAATTATAGCCAAAGCTATGAGGTTACAAAATCATAGAGACAAACATAAAACCTTACAATTAAGTCATATCTATAACTTCAACATCCGCTAAACTATGTTCAAACTTTAGTTATAGAACAAATATGCTCTAACCAGATTCAATCTAATACATGGGTAACCCATATTTCCAACTTTTATTTTTCTGGCCATAAGAGCAAAACCCTCACACCGAAACTAATCCTCATTAACCCAAAAGTCATAACAAAAACTTGTACTCTAAAGATCACTCGTGAAAGCAGATCTAAGGAGAAACCAAACCTTTTTTTTTTTAAAAAAAAAAAACACAATAAAAAATCAGCAAACAGCTACAACAGCCAAGGTGAGGGAGGCGAAAAGCCCAACCGCTGATTCTGGGGAGGCGAAGAGCGGAGCCGGTGGATGGCAAACGGAGGCAGTGCAACATAAGCAAAAGGATGGCTAGAGCAACTAAACTAGCCTGAAAAACCAAAAAAATAAATTGAAAAATGTAGGAAAAAAAAAATGGGGGGAAGGGAGGAAAGAAGAGGGGAGTAGGGATTGAGATCCATAGAATTTCATTTAAATTTGAGATTCTCAAATTTATAAATTTCAGTCGTTCATTTCATTTAAGAGTCTAAAATAAGCTATGCTTCAGCATTTCATGAGAAAACATGACTTATTAAATTATTTGAAGGTAGCTTTCTCATAAAATATTAAAACATGACGTATTTTAGACACTTAAATAAAATGATTAACTGAGATTTATGAATTTAACAATCTCAAATTAAAAAAAAAAAAAAAAAAAAAGTTAAAGAGATCTCAATCCGAGGAGTAGAGCATTCCCAGCAGACTCCCTATAAGGGAGTCTGTTCCTTATATGTAGGGAATATGTCCAAAAAATCACAAAAAATGTCCTACAGCAGATTCCCTAAATGGTTCCTTAAACCATCAGATGCTACAGTAGAACCCAATGTATTGGGTTCTACTGTAGCGATCCAAATGATTATTATATTAAAAAAAAAAAATTCTCTCTCCTCTCTCCTCTCTCCTCTCACGTCTCTCTCTCCCACCTCACCAAACGGCCGGACGACACCGAGGTCCTCCACCAGTCAAGCGCCATGTTCTCTCTCACCCAGGTCCTTGCTCTTCCATAAAAACTTGGTGTTTTTCATCAGGGACCTCTTTACCAGGTTGCAAATCAGGGGATCGAGTTCAAGAACAAATCTCTGGAGTCCTTGCTTCACCTCCTTGGCAGGGATGAAAAATCCTCAAGCTTGGTTGCCAAAGAAGGATTCACTTGCTGGATTTTAACCACAACTGGGGGCCTCTGCTTTGTGTTTGAAAAAGGAGGTCTGGGGCCTCTGCTTCAGATTCTCGAACACCGCCGATCCCATCGGAAAGAATGAAACTGAGGGAGAGAGAGAAAAACGAAATGGAACGGAAAATCATCGGAGAGAAGAAAATCAAATCCAAAAAATTAAAAGAATCCAAAAAAATCAAATCTACCTCTTTTGGATTCTGAAAATCTCTACCTCTTTTGGATTCTGAAAATCAAATCCAAAAAAATGAAACAGAACCTTCGGAGGGAAGAAAATATGATGGAGAGAGAGAAAGTTTGTTTAATAAATTAAAAGAATAAAATAAAAAAAGTAAAATAAAAATAATAATATTTTAATACTATTGGGAATGATTAAGGGAAGCTATTGTGGTGTATTTTGACATAGGGAAGCAAAAAGGAGTTTGGATCCTTAAATTTAGGGAAAATGATGAGGAAGCTGCTGGGAATGCTCTAAGGGGAAGGAAAAGAAGGAAAGCTTCCTCCACTCCATAGGTCTCGTTTTTTCTCCATAGGTCTAAAAAGAAAAGCTAGGGCCGGCTATGAAGACAATAAAAATAAAAAAATAAAAAAATAAAAGCTAATAGTCTTTTACATCATTGTTGATGTTTTGCAAATTGTATAATAAAGAAGGATATAGCGTATTAAAGGATCCGTGCCACCTACTAGAATCGTATGATTTGGGGAAGGGAGAATAAAGCGACAAAAGAGATTAATGATGCAGCAGATAAAGTGAGATTTTAGTAGTAAGAAAAGTGGAGTGTAGCTGATTAATGGTGCACCCAAACACACGTCTCCGCCATCATCCACCTGTGGACAGCTGGTTTGCACCACTCTGTTTGACACTTCACTCTGCTTTTTGGAAGATTTGTAACTTTCCGTCCAAGGCATTCGACACAGCAGTGGGACGACTGACGAGTCCCAAAAGAAAAGAAGAGTGTAATAAATAATAATAATAATAATTATTACAAACAAAAGAAAATAAAAAAAAAAATTAGACAATCCAATAATAAGTCTAAACACAGATAGATTAACGAAAAAAATAAAAAAATAAAATGCATCAAATGAATGACGATGCCTTATGCATTCTTAGAACGAATGCCAGGATTAATGGCCGCCAAGGTGATAAAACAACGCATGGGCAAAAGCACAATCGTCTCAAAAATTTTCAATTATATTCAAACCCCTAGAGTAGCGGGACTAGATAGGGTGCATGACGCTCAAAATACCATTCAACTCTACCCGAACACCTCTTAAGTAACAACTATAATAGAGATGAAGAAATAAATGGAAAGATAAACAACAAGAAAGTGACAACAAAAGAAAAACAACAATAAATACAAAAAAACAGCAGTGTTGGTGAAGGGCGAATCGGAGGAAGGCAATACTGACACAGTTGAAAGCCAGCACGTCTAAGTCATTTGCCAAGTGCGTGAAGACCATGCACCGACAATGAATGCCGAGAGGCAATACACGACCTTAGGGCTTTGTTTGGTAAAAGGATTGGAGTTGGCTTAGACACTATTTATCATCATTTTTTAAAAAAATTAACATTAAAATATTTTAATTTTTTCACTTTTTATATCAAATCATTAACTTTTTATTATTATTCAAATAAAAAAATCACTACAAAACAAAATTTTTTTACTTTTCTATACCACTTTTTTATTTTTTTTTATACCAAACATTCTTATTTTTTTCACATCAATCTACATTAGTTACAGAGTTTAGACTAACTCATTTACCAAACACCACCTAGAAGACTAGCAGCAATTGGTAAGATTTGGATTAAGTGTTATTAAAAAATATTACAGTAATTTTTTATAACGGTTTATATTTAATTTTACTTTTTTAAAAGAAAATTTAAAATTAAATCAGTGCCATTAAAAAATTATATAATTTTTTTTCTACATCACTTAAAAGCCAAATTTCAATGATGCAAAGTGATAATGAGAATTGTACTGAAAAGTTATTCATGAAATAATATTCACGTTAATTAAAACCAACACAAAATCAAGGAATACAAATCTTTTATAATTTAAATAAAATGGATAATATCTACTTGGTGGAGGTTGGAAAGAATTAAGACAGTTTTTATTTAAAATGAAAAAAGAAAAAAGAAAAAAGAAAAAGAAAACGTGAGTAAAACGTAAAGTGAAAATCATTTGACATTGGTGTTGTGTTATTGTAACTTGTCAGAAAAGGACACCCCATTATCCTTCCATTTGCCGATCGATCACTTCTACTCATGGGATCATGACTTAAGGCTGAGAAATTTATGGAGCTTCGAAGTCAAATTACGTGTCCTAAGGTTGATGGCCTCTTTCCCATTGGCTTGAAAAAAAGAAAGAGACATGCAACTGTATCAACATTTGAGTGAAGGTGAAAACTGTGGCCATGTTTGCCAATGGCTCTAGACTGATACTGTATCAGGGCCGGCCTCTATCTCAAAAAAAAGATTTTTTTATCTTAAAATTAATTTCAATATCTCTACTTTTTATACTACATTAATTATTTTTTTATTATTGTTCAAATAAAAAAAATCACTACAAAATAAATTTTTTATATTTTTTTATATAAAATATATTTTTTTTCACTTTTTTCTACAAAACATTTTCACTAAAACCAATCAAATATATATTCTTAAAAAAGTGTTACAGTACCGGCCATGATACAGTACCAATCCATGGCCATTGGCAAACAGGGCCGATAAGAATGTATGATAAAAAAATTATTTTGTAGTTTTTTATTTGAATAGTAATAAAATGTAATTGATGTAATGTAAAAAATAAAAATGTTGGAATTATTTTTTTTTTTTTTTTTTTTTGTCCTGGCCTAGAGGAAGTCCTAGTTCAAGCCTAAGTGTTGTATGCCTGGTCAGCATTCTCGATGAGGTTTTTAAATTTTATTTTTAACCAAAATTTAGTTATATTTTACAAAAAGTAAGTTTCATCGAACTCTCTATTTCTTTTTTTATTTTAGGGTTTGTCAAATTTCTCCCAACATTTGGAGAACAAAATTCTTTCTCTACTCTATTTTTTAGATTTTTATATTTCTCCTCACACTTTCTTTCTCCCTCACCTTGAGTTTGTAACTTTATGAGGTGCTTTTGAGAGTAAAAAATGAATGAAGATAGAATAAAACTTATATTTAAATAGAATAAAGTAAAATTTAGGGAGTTTATTATTTGATACTTTTGCATAACTACTAGTTAAATTTAGGAAAAAGTGAGTTTTTAACCAAATTTTAGCTAAAGAATAGAGAGTTCATTGAAAATGCAAACTTTCACCACGTCCTCTTTTGGAAACCAACTCACGATAACCGACTACTCGGAGGAAAACCTTTGCGACTAACGAGAAAATCACACAATAAGTCTAAAGTGAACAGTAATAGGAAACAGACTTTATAGGGATGAGATTTTACTCATTATGTCTTAACGAGACTCATTTCGCATTAAGATGTGATGAACAAAAGTCTTAACAGGAAAATATTCTTGTCATGACATGAAGAGTAAAAGCATATCAATCCCGTCGCGAGTCCGTCCTGACAAGCCATCTAACGAGTAAGCAAATAGCTTGTTCTTTAGTCACATCATGTGCCCATCCTGATGAGTCATCTGACAAGAAACTAGGGAGCTCATTCTTAAGTCACATCATGTGCCCATCCTGATGAGCCATCTGACGAGAGACTAGGGAGCAATCTTTGAACCACATCACGAGCTCGTCGTGACCTTCCATCTGACGAGAAACCATGAAGTTAACTTTGAAGTGCCGTCACGACTTCGTCATGACGTGAAAACAGAATATACTTCTGAAGGTACCTTCATGAGCCTGTCATGACGCCTATGTGATAAGAAAACAGAAAGCTACCATAAAGTTGTTAATCTTGCACCCTTAACCCATAGTTTTAAAACAACAAAAGTAAATAGCATACATTTGCATTGAATAATGTCAAACTAAGTCCCCAAATGATAGCTCAATCGACTGGGAACTACGTCTTATGAAGCGAAGGTTACTAGTTCGAATCCCCCTCCTCCCTCTTGTGTGGACATGTCAAAAAAAAAAAAAAAAATGTCAAACTAAAACTTAGCAATAATATTTAATTGTTGTCAAACTTAGCAATAATATTTAAAATGTCAAACTAAAACTTAACATATGACATCATATGGTGTGTACAGATGGCAGCCATGAGCTTACCATTATATGAGAATAACCCAATAGTCCACAATTTAGTTTTTAGGGAAAGTATATATATCCCTTTCAAACTACCACTAGATTGTCAAATGTCTCTCTCAAACTACCAATTGTGTCAATGTTCCCCTAAGTTACCAAAAAATGTCAATGTCCCCAAATGAAAAATAAAAAAATAAAAATACTCTTCATAAAAAAAAAAAAAATCTTAAAATTATCTAATAAAAATTTAAAACCAAGAAAAAATCAAATATTAATATTGTTTAGCTTTGGATTCAATGGTTGTTAGTTACCATTGCAGCCATGTACGAGTGATGGTTATGCCTTATGGCATTGTTAGTGGTGTAGATCACTCAGGGTTGGACCAGGTCAGGGGCCACTAGCGATGTCTTGCTATTGTGCTTCATCGGGGCACCAATGTACCAGAGGTCCCTCAGGACACGCGAAACCTATCGAAAAGTGGTTAAGAGCTCGAATAGATTATATGGATTCGACTATGACATGTTCACAAGAAATATCATATATTATTATAATGATTTAGTGAAAAACGCTAGCTACATTTGTACTATCATTCCAAAAGGATTAGTCAATTTGGAGCTTTTTTATAATCACTTATAAATCTTAGTTTCACCTAATATTTATGCAATGTGAAACTTAGCACTCATGAATGTCTTTATAAACCACCACTCTATGTGAACTACACATCTTCTCAATATGGAACAGGGTTGTTGCAATTTCTCTCCTTAAAACCCTAACGTCTTGGTCAAGGCCACATAATGTAGTGCACTGTGCTCCAGTACCATATAGTGTTATTGGGTAGCTTTGATACCATTTTTAACGACCTAGGAAAAAGTGATATTTATATCTATGTTATCACTTCAAAAGAACTATTCAATTTGAAGTTTTTCTATATTTATTTATAAACCTCAATTTTACATAGTAAGTAAGAAATTTGAGATTTAGTATTCATGAATGTCTTTATAAACCATCAAATTTATGTGGGTTACTCATCTTATCAATATGAGATTAAAGTGTTACAATTATAGATATATTTCATCAACATGATTTTCTACCTTGTCATTTGACAAGAACACTATTGCATAATACTGCATGTGGTATACTAGTCGTTTTTTATAAACTACATGATGATATGTTCCTGGTGTGCTAATTCACTAAGTCGTGGATTTAAGCTTTGATTTGTTTTCCATTCATGTTTTATAGCAGTTGAACCTATAGAAGATGGGTGTTGGGAACCGAGGTAGGATGCTGGCATTGGACAACTATTACAAGCCTAGTATTGTAGTACTATTCCAATAAGGAGGTGTACTCCACTATAGGTTAATAGAAGTATTTTAGTCCTATTCTAATAAGGAAACTTTCTCCACTGCCGTGTAGGTCAAGGATACTCTCTTTTGTTTTTCCTAGTCTAGGTAGTATTACTTTTACAAATCCTAAAAGGATTTGACCTAAATTGTAGTTCTATTTAAACCCATGTTTGGGGTACAATGAAGCATCCAAAAATTAATTCTCAAACCTAGTGTTTGGAGGCCTAGGAACCTTAGATTTCCTACCGTTCATTATTTAGCGAAAATAGGTTGGAATAAGAAGCAAGATCCTGCTTCTTTTCCGGTTGACAGGCGAATTACACGCTCAGTTACGAATTCTCGTAACAACTTGGTATCAGAGCAAGGTTCCTTTCCAATGGCGGACCCAAGAATGGAACGTATGGAGCAGCAAATCTCCAACTTGCAGAAGATGCTAGAAAGCTTCATGAAAACTTCGACAGAGGAGACAAAGAAATTGGCGGAAAAAATAGACGATGGGCGAAGCAAAGGGACGAGTGAGTCAGGAGAAAATTCCACAGCCAAAAGTCGTGGGAAAAATTCCTCTTCCAATTCAATTATGTCGAAAATAGCTAAACTGGATTTTCCTAAATACAATGGGGAGATTGGCCGCACAAGCTGGATCTGTAGGGTTGAGCAATTCTTCGAATTTAAACAAATAGAGGATGAGGAGAAATTACCTCTGGCAGCATATCATCTGGAATCAGAAGCGCAGATGTGGTATCAACTCTTCAAAGAAAGTGAGGAGTTTTTGACTTGGGAATCCCTAAAGGCGGCTCTCCATACCCGCTATGGGCCAACAGCGTTTGAAGACCACTTCGGTGACCTCACCAAATTACAGCAAACTGGATCGATGAAGGAATATCAACTCCAATTCGAACATCTACTTAGTCAAGTGGGTAAGTTATCAACTCAACACCAACTAGGCTGCTTTGTAAGTGGATTAAAAGGAAACTTAAGAACAGAGGTGCAAGCCGCACGACCCACCACGGTGACGGAGGCCATTGGGTTGGCGCGATTATATGAAGCAAAATATGAAGCGAAAAATTGGAGTATAAAAAAAAACCCCATATTCAGTGGACAAATGCACAAACCAGTGGGCAGCAACCCCCCCTCTTCCATCTGCGAATTTAACTCGGAGCAAGCCACCACCCACCCGACGGTTGTCCCTTGCGGAGATGCAAGACCGAAGAGCCCAAGGATTGTGCTTCAATTGTGACGAAAAATTTGTTCCCAGCCATAGGTGCAAGAAGTTATTTTTGATTGAAGGCGTCTATGCGGATGAAGAAAATTGGGAGGAGGCAGATGTGTTCGAAGAAAGGAGGGCCGAAGAACCAGTAATCTCCTTACATGCCATCACCGGAACACCCACGTCCCAGACGATGCGAGTAAAGGGGGCACTAGGAAGCCACGGATTGACGATGTTGATGGATACCGGGAGCACCCACAACTTTCTCAATGCCCGCGTGGCGACACAGCTGGGGCTAAGTCCCACCCACACCAGAATGCTGCTGGTCACAGTGGCGAACGGCGAACGCATGAGCTGTTCCGGTCAGTGTGCTGGGATGCTGTTGAAGATCCAAGGAGAGGTATTTGTGATTGATTTCCTCTTGCTGCCCTTAGATTTGTGTGATATTGTGTTGGGAACGCAGTGGTTGAGAACCTTGGGTCCGATCCTATGGGATTTTGAAAGAATGTTTATGAGGTTTACATGGAAAGGAAGAGAAGTAGTGATAAGAGGGATGAGGCCACCATTAAATCGTGTGGTGGAGGAGAGGAGCTTGGGCAGAGAGCTGAAAAGAAAGGGAGAAGGTTGGGTTTGTCAGATAAGGGCACATGGGAGGGAGAACACGTATGAAGGCTTATTATAGTGTATTGTATTAGGTGCACAAATGGGTGGGCCGAGTTCTACTAAAACACAATTGGGCTTGGTATTAAAAGAATTTCCAGAAATCTTTGAGGAACCACAAGGTGTTCCACCCAATAGAGCTCATGATCACAATATCCCACTTAAGCCCGGAAGCGGCCCAGTTAATGTGCAGCCTTATAGATACCCTCATTACCAGAAAAGTGAAATTGAGAAAATTGTCATGGGATTGCTACAGTCAGGGGTGGTCAGGCCAAGTACAAGTCCTTATTCCTCGCCAGTGTTGCTAGTAAAAAAACATGATGGGTCATGGAGGCTATGTGTGGACTACCGAGCACTCAACCAAGTAACAATCAAAGATAAATTTTCCATCCCAGTGATTGACGAACTCCTCGACGAACTTAATGGGGCCCACATCTTCTCCAAGCTAGATCTCAGATCGGGCTACCACTAGATCAGAATGGTGAAGGATGACATTGAAAAGACTGCGTTCCGAACTCACCACGGTCACTACGAATTTCTCGTGATGCCGTTTGGTCTAACAAACGCACCTTCCACTTTTCAGTCTCTTATGAACAATATTTTTCGGGACTTTCTACGAAGGTATGTCTTGGTTTTCTTTATGACATTTTAATATATAGTAAAACATGGGAGGGGCATCTGGTGCACTTACGTCAGGTTTTGAGTATTCTGAAGGCTCAACAGTTGTTTGTTCGGAGGGATAAATGTCAGTTTGGACAAGACACTATAAGCTATTTGGGCCATATAATTTCGCAACAAGGGGTAGCCATGGATCCTGATAAAATTCAAGTCATGATACAATGGCCCAAACCATCGTCTGTTAAGGCCCTTAGGGGTTTCTTGGGACTAGCCGGATATTATAGGAAATTCATTAAGGGTTATGGCTCCATAGCTGCCCCATTAACTCAGCTACTCAAGAAATATGCATTTGTTTGGTCGGAAGCAGCAGATAAGGCTTTTTCTCTCTTAAAGCAAGCTATGACTACGGGGACCCGTATTAACTTTGCCAGATTTCAACAAACCCTTCATTGTGGAGTGTGATGCATCGGGTTTAGGAATCGGTGCAGTTCTTATGCAAGACTCAAGACCCATTGCATTTTTTAGCCAAGCTCTAAAAGGAAGAAATCTATCTCGTTCTACATATGAAAGGGAAATGTTAGCTCTAATCGCCGCCATCCAGAAATGGAGACCATATTTGCTTGGTAATAAATTTATTATCAGAACAGATCAAAAAAGCTTGAGATATTTGTTGGATCAAACAATAACCACAGAAGCTCAGCAAAAGTGGTTGGTCAAATTATTGGGCTATGACTTCACCGTCGAATATAAGAAAGGCCTTGAAAATTCTGTTGCCGATGGCTTATCAAGAAGAGAAGAGCCTAGCCATGTGTTGGCCCTCTCAAGTCCCGTTCCGCATTGGCTAGAGCCTATTCAAGAAGAAATAGCAACCGAAAAGGAGCTGCAAGATTTGGTCCGAGGAATTCAACAAGGAGAATCCGTGGGTCCATGGAGCTATAAATCTGGCCTAATATTCTACAAAAATCGTATATATTTGAGGTCTGACTCTCCCCTCACAAGGGCTATAATCCATGAGTTCCATAGTGGCTCACATGAAGGTTTCAGCAAGATGTGGCACCGACTCAAGGCAGTTTTTTATTGGCAAGTGGCGAGTTCTCAAATCAAATCATACTTGCGGGAATGTGACATTTGCCAACGCAACAAGAGTGAGACCACCAAACCGGCAGGTTTACTACAACCTCTGCCTATTCTGACAGTCATATGGGCCGACATTTCTATGGATTTTGTGGATGGGTTACCGAACTCGCAAGGTAAGACAGTGATCTTTGTGGTGGTGGATCGTCTCTCTAAGAATGCCCATTTCATTCCATTGAAACATTCCTATTTGGCGGCTAGTGTGGCCCAAGTTTTCTTTGATAACATATTCAAACTACATGGACTGCCAACATCTATTGTGTCAGATCGGGATCCTGCTTTCACCAGCAAGTTTTGGCAAGAGCTCTTTCAATTGCAAGGTACTCGGTTTAATTTTAGCTCAGCATATCATCCTCAAACGGATGGTCAGACAGAGGTAGTCAACCGTACCTTAGAAATGTACCTCCGTTGCTTCACAGGAGACAAACCCAAGGATTGGGTCAAGTGGTTATCTTGGGTTAAGTATACATACAATACTAGTTATCATGCTAGTACTGGTAAGACCCATTTTGAGGTGGTATACGGCCGACTGCCTCCCACATTACTCTCTTATATCCCAGGGACTGCAAGAGTAGAAGCAGTGGAACATGATCTCTTGGAAAGAGATCAGTTGCTCAAAGATGTGAGACTCAAGTTACAAGTGGCTCAGAATAGAATGAAACAGATATATGATAGTGGGCACCATGAGCGTGTTTTTCAGCCGGGTGATCAGGTGTATGTTCGCCTCCAACCCTATAGGCAACATTCCTTGGAGAAGCGGTCTAACATAAAGCTAGCGGCCAAGTTCTACGGACCATACCGGGTGTTGGAGCGTATTGGTGAAGTCGCTTATCGGGTGGAATTACCAGCTGAATCCAAGGTTCATCCAGTTTTCCATGTATCGTTACTTAAACTTAAGGTGGGCAACCAAGTGTCCACAAGTACTGTTATGCCTGAAGTTAACAATGTCAAGTCTCCACAACTTCAGCCTCAAGCTGTCTTAGAGTACCGTGGCAACACCGACAACATGCAAGTCCTCATCCATTGGCAGGGATTCAGTCCAGCAGACGCTACTTGGGAAGAATTGTCCAACATGAAGGCTCGCTTTCCAGATTTTGTCCTTTAGGACAAGGACACACTCAACGGGGGAGGAATGTTACAAGCCTAGTATTGTAGTACTATTCCAATAAAGAGGTGTACTCCACTATAGGTTAATAGAAGTATTTTAGTCCTATTCTAATAAGGAAATTTTCTCCACTGCCGTGTAGGTCAAGGATACTCTCTTTTGTTTTTCCTAGTCTAGGTAGTATTACTTTTACAAATCCTAAAAGGATTTGACCTAAATTGTAGTTCTATTTAAACCCATGTTTGGGGTACAATGAAGCATCCAAAAATTAATTCTCAAACCTAGTGTTTGGAGGCTTAGGAACCTCAGATTTAGCTACCTTTCATTATTTAGCGAAAATAGGTCGGAATAAGAAGCAAGATCCTGCTTCTTTTCCGGTTGACAGGCAAATTACACGCTCAGTTACGAATTCTCGTAACAACAACCCTTATAAAATGATCTTCGAGGAGTTAGACCCTCTCTTGAGTGGAGACTTGTGGCATGATTTTGATCACCCTTTTCATGATATATTTTTGGGGTTTCTTTAGCGTTATTACCAGTTATATTGTAGTCCTTCATTTGAGCAAGAACTTCAGTTATCTTTTGCTTACAATGATGTCTAGACTTGGTTTGTAACATTTGAAATTTTTAGACTTAACTTATTAACTTATAATATTTTGTATTTGACTTGATGACCGATCTTGGACCGAGACATTTGATGCTTTCTTTACGCTAAGTTACATTATGATGTTTTAGTTAAATGCTCTGGTATTACTTATTCATGGTTGTAGAATTGACTATCTTATTATACTAGTGACAAGCCTCTTGTTGTAAGCCCTCTAATGAGGGTACCGGATTCTCGCATCTTATTTACTCAATAAACAGAGATGGGGAGATGGATTAGGAGTTAACTACCAGTTAATTAATGTCACGAGGCGTTATAAAATCTATATGTTTTCAAGACACAACACCATTCCTTACTACCTGTTGTCACTGCTTTAGTTCCCATGAGCAATCATTGTCATAATGCTCAGCGTAATAAATGAATGCAGTGACGACAATTTACAGTCTGGGGAACGGGTGATCATGGGAATCCAATGGGAATGATTTGATGTAGACACCCTCATCATAATCCCCATAGGCCGACTTACTCACCAAGTCGCCTAGGGGAATTGGAGTGCAACTATAGTACACAAATGTAAAAAGGCCTAGGGGGCTCGGTCAAGGGCTTGTCGGCCCAAAGGCAACCCCAATGCCTAAGGTCGGTGCTCACCAAGCATCATGCACACATGATACACTACAACCATTCCCCTTTCATACGCCCCAAACGATAACAAATCCTATAAAGGAATGGTATCCATCTATTTATTAACTTGCTTATCTAAGACTTGTATAAAAAGAAAAAGGGTCGTTGGTGGTACTCCTTTGAAGGAAAGTAAGCTACAAACCTTAAATGCCATACTATTTTGAACCCACTCGATAAGGGAGAAGAGTCGTTGAATTTGACATCAAAGAGGAAATGAAATCATGAAGACACACCCACATTCCATAGGGTCCCCTTCACCATCGATAAAAGCCTAATTAAGTCCACTTGGTAACTAACGACGAAAAACCTCTATAAAAGTTGAAACGGTCCACGTAATAGGTACACAAGCTCTTTCATATTTCTTGCTTTTATTTTGTTCATACACACTATCAAATTCACACTTGCTAACTTAAATATGAAAGATGATTATATTGTCGCAGCCAGTGTGGAACTTTGAGTCTTGGCCTTTGTTGTATGTCTTCGACATTGAAAGTTCAGCGTGCATAATCATTGTATCAACATATGGGATCAAGATTTCCAATAATATCAAGATATTGTAATTCTTAAATTGTAGCTCAAGATAATGCCAAATCATTATTATTATTATTTTCAAACTTATTAGGGGAGATTTTGGTCCAAAGGATACTTTTTAAAATTATGTGCACAAAAACAAACTGAGCACTAAAATGAAAAATATCTCATCACTGGCCTAGAAAGTAAATAGAAGAAAAAGACTATTTTGAATCATTTATGATGTGTAGACTCTATATAGGAGAAGAAGAATCCCCCCATTTCCCCCCATTTCATTTGAAATGGAAAAGTTCCTTGTCCATTAATTCTTGGATCCTAAAATCATCCCACATAAATGTTCCTAGAAGATGGCGAGCCATAGTCATGAGTCCAAACGCCAGGCTGGTCAATCAATTATGAATTTTTATAATAAGCTCCACATTTAAAACCACAATTTACAAATAAACACATAAAATCTCATACTTTCTTCAAACTCTACCTACACACTTCATTTTTTGCTTCAAGCATCACTACTTTATCAACATTTTTATACATCTTACTTCACATGCAAGAAGCAACAAGTGAAGTTCAAGTTCAACCCTAAACCCCATTTTTTTATTTCCTTAATCCGATTCATTTATAGACTCAAAACCTCCGAGTTCGAGTCCAAGCCTCTCAGATGGTCAGAC
This sequence comes from Corylus avellana, assembly GCF_965113065.1. Taxonomy (NCBI): domain Eukaryota; kingdom Viridiplantae; phylum Streptophyta; class Magnoliopsida; order Fagales; family Betulaceae; genus Corylus; species Corylus avellana. The sequence goes on from NC_142492.1 coordinate 28,462,086, forward strand.
ACCCCCAAAAGTCAACTCTACCAGTTTCGGTTTTGGTTGTTTATGTACACAAGCCCTATCCACATTAGCTCTGGTTCAACGTATCCCAAAGCGCTGCACAATGCCTCCGGGCAAACCCGACCCGCCTCTCCTCCAAATCATAAACCACCTCGAACCCCTGCTGCTGATAGTTCCCGAGTGTGGCGGCAGGCCCACCATCCAACTCCTCATCATCTCCACCGTTCATCAACATCAAACACCCAACATTCCTCTTCTTATCACCGTCCAAAAATTCATAAAAATAATTCGTCCTAGGCAGCACCACACTGGATCCGTTCCCCACGAAGTGCAATACCACGCGAGGGACATTGACTACCTTGCGGTAGTAATAACAGGGCCCGAGCCCGGTCTTGCCCTCCACCTCGCTCGCCCGCTCGTGAACTCGCCCGACTCGGCGGTCGAACTCGGTCACCACCGAGTCGTACAGACTCGCCGGCAACATCGTGAACGTGGTCCCCGAGTCCACAACCATCCCGCCGTTTCCTCTCCCATCAACTCGTTTCAGAGCCTCCGGCGCCGGAATATTCCTCTTCCCGACGGAGATTCCCTCGAGCCCAACGCAGTAGAAGTAGGGGTGCTTCGGGTTCTCGAGCATCGACGTGTACACGAACCGAATCCCGCCAGTGCCCAACTCTTTCTTCTCGTCGTGGCGACCGAGAATGAGTGGACTCGGCCGGCGGACTCGGTCTTGGTCGAAGGAGTGAGAGACCAAGCAGTAGGAGAAGCGGTTGCCTAGCTGGGGAGAGAAGCCGGCGAGCTGGGCCGGCAGAGAAAGCAAGCCACGGCCGAATCCGGCGACCCCAATAGGCTCACCAAGGGCCGAGTGGGCGCACCCGAAAGTGAAATTTGGAAGAAGCAGAGAAGAATGGAGTGAGGTGGGTACGGACAAGGTGTCTCTGTATAGGCGAGCGATTAAGCTTCCATCAGCGTAGGCAAAGTAGAAAGGTGGGCAGGAGAAGGAGGAGCATTCAGACATTTCTATGGACTCCAAAGGACAGCGAGCAATGGCGCAGAGATCGGAGGAGGAGTGGGAGGAGTGGACGGCGGAGCAAGCCCGGGACTTGCATGAAACAGAGGCATTTTTGGGGACTTTGGGTGGGGGAGCGGTGGTTGACGGGTTGTATTTCCCTTCGCAGAGAATGCATTCGAAGGGGGAACAGGGGAACCAGACAAGGTCGGAGCCGGTATCCATGTACAGAGAGATGGGTTGGGGAGGGTTGGAGCCCAGAGTAAACGACAGCGTATAATCGCTGCCAGGGGAGAGCGGGAGGGAGACCTGGCGGCGCTGCAGGTGGTGGCCGCGGAAACGAGCGGCGGAGCGGGTGGAGGTCGATTTGAGGAGGTGATGGGTGCTGTTGAATTGGGTTCTGGAGAGCGAGTGGGTTAAAGGCATCAGCACAATCTCCGAGAACGAAACAGAGAGGCTTGAAAAGCAGAGTGCGAAACAGAGCAGGGAGAGTGAGGAAGCCATAAATTAAATTTACAACCAAAGAACAGAGCTTTGGAAATTTTACAGAGTCTCAGAGGGTTTGACTTTGCTCAGGGAGAGAGAGAGACGTGAGAGGGGGATTTATAAAGGGGATTGGGGAGTAGAAGAGGACGAAGGTTCTGGTGTGTTGTTGGGCATGGCAGGGCATACTTGAGAACAGAGTTATCCTTTAATGCTCTGTATTTAGCTGTGATAATCACTTCAATTACCAAAAAAAACTTTTAATTATAATAATATTAACGGTGGAGACACTTGTGATTATGAAGGGGATTGATTCCAGCGGCTGCAAATTATACTTGTGAATTCTTGCTTCTCGGCTAATCTGCTTGCCCACAGTTCGAATTCTATTTTAAATTAAATTTCATTTCTTTCTTACATTTAACGTTAAATTATTATTTTTTATTATGTAAATATTATGTTTTAGTTCATTTATATAAAAAAATATACATCAGGAGAACATTATTTTATGAAATATTCATATCCTGTTGGATGGAAAGAACCCACTACCAAACCCAACAGCAGCCATAAGGGATTTCTTTAATGTTGTCAATCATAATTCGTATGCAAGAGTGTTTGGTTTGAAAATATTGCTTTATCGACATTTTTTTATTTTAGAATATGATATTTCTTTTTCAATAGAATACCGAGAATGAAACGAATTTGTAAGATTATTCATGTGAATAATCGTTTGTCAAATGGAAAATTCTCATTTTACTGAGATCAATCTTTCATGTGCTTATATTTTTGAGGACAGTTACACTTACAAAATATTTTACAAAAAATACTCGTACAAAGTTAGGTGGCATAATATATGTAGAACTCACCTTTAAAAATCGGCTTGCAAAAAAAGGGCATCCAAGAGCTATATACATGATTAAGATTAGACTTAACCCATGTGGAACACTAAGGTAGTAACATACTACCATGCTCCATAGTCAACGATCACGGCGGCCCACTTTATCGACATTGATTCAATGGTAGTCATTTCTAACGGCGGATAACAAAGTTAGGTGGCACAATATAGGTAGAACTTACCCTTAAAAACCAGCTTGTAAGAAAAGGGCATTCAAGAGCTATATACATGATCAAGATTAAACTTAACCCATGTGAAACACTAGGGTCGTAACATACGACCACACTCCACAGTCGACGTCCACGGCGACCCACTCTATCGACACTGACCCGATGGTAGTTATTTCTAACAGCAGATTTTGACAAACTTCGGCAACAATTGTTGCAGATTCCAAATATATATATATATATATAGTCTATTCCTCTAATTTTTTAGTCCTCAATTTAAAGATTAGTAATTTTCATAAGAATGATTATTCCAACACTATTTTTTCCAAACTATAAAATAGATATTCCTTTCCATCGGTTTAATCCTTTTATACTGAAAGTATCCTTAGTCAATAGTGAGACTCTAGCTACTATGTGAAACTGTAATTTACTTCTATGCTTACTCAAAGTACGTATACCTTACCTTGCATATGTTGTCTTGAAGGGAAGTAGTTTTCTTCATTCACAATTTTGGAATATCACATTGCATTCTTCAATAATGCAAAGAGGGATATAAAACAATACAAATAGACTTTTAAATGAAATTCAAATCACAAATTAGTTATTATTATTATTATTATTATTATAAAGAAAGACAGTGACTGCGATTTAAAGGAATAGAAATTATTTTGTGCATGACCTCTTGTTATGTGAAAGGTTGCTGGGCATTATGAGAGCACTGAACATTTCTTAATGTCCTTTCCAATTGTTTTCAGTATATAATGCCCAACACTTTCAGCATTTATGGGGACCCCCATTTTTGTAATTCTTAAGCCGAAAAGGAGGAGTCTTTGGCGGGGAAGGGGATCCTCATTCCTCTGCATTGCAAATTTGTTAGTATTTTTAAAAGGGTAAAATTGTCATTTTAATTTTTTGGACAATATTATCCCTTTTTAAAAACACTAACCGCTCCCGATCCTTCTCCCTTTGGAGGAGGGTTATTATATTTTTCGAGAAATACTACCCACATTTTCTCACTTCAATACTTCCACTCTCGCACTTTTTGACGTACTTTAGTGAATTTTTATTGACTTTTAAACTTCATGTCGAGTGTGAGAATGGAAGTATATGAGTAATAGTATGTGTAGTATTTCTCATACTTCTATGCACATGGAGTAAAAACTAAAGTAAATTCTTTTTAAGGGAGTAAAAAATTAATTATACTGTTTATTTAATAATTTTTAGAGAATTTTTTAAATTTTGGAGGACTATTACACTAATCTTGTGTGTAGTTCGGCCCTCCATGGGAAAGAGTGTGTGTTGCATGGGCATTTTACATAATTTAGTGGAAATTTTACTTTAACTTTTATAAACTTCTATTACTTTCGTAATTATTCTCACAAAGTTTTTTTAGTGTATTAATCTTCTAATTTTTTTTTTTTTTTTAGTTTCACTATTTCGTTAAGTTTTACCATTACATTCTAATGGAAGGGGTGTCAAATTTACTAAAATACTCTTCATTTGTTTTTTGAAGAAAAAAATTGCCAATATTTAATGTAATATGCAAAAATACCGACACTTAAATATTTGCAATTTTTTTAATAAAAAATTAAGGGTATTTTAAAATTTTAACAAAAACCAATAATATTACGAAAAATTAAAATTTCAATACATTAAATTAATTAATTTTTTTTAACGTTAAGGAGTAATTATTGAAAATATCAATTATATAGGTAGTAAATAAAACAATTTGACCTTTTAAGAAAAAAACAATTTGGGGTCTAAAAGTTAAGTCAAGCTTACGCAAGGTCGACAAAGTGAAGTAGGCCCAAATACTTAGTCGGCACGTTTGACTGAGAAGTATGACCTGTCCATGCCATTCATTCTTCAAAACAAACAGTACTTGTTTTTTTTTTTAATTGAATAAGGGAAAAAAAAGGCTATAGGGAAAAACAGTACTTGTTAATACAAGAGGAATAACTTCCCTTAAATCTTTGAACTACTGAGAAATTTATTAAATTTTAAAATCTCTCGATTTAATTTTATAGACTTTTAATATGATTCAATTGACTTAATTTCGTCATATTCAACCATTACTCCTTAACGAAAATGACTAAAAAGACCAAATTACCCTTTGAATTTTTTATTTTTTTTTTAATTTTTAATATGAAATTAAGAGAAAATTTGAAATTTTATAAAAAAATCATGGGTATAAAAATCATTTTATTACTTTTAACGTTCAAAATCTGATGGAATGGGATACATTGCATCAAATTGAAAGTTCAGGAGGGTAAAATTAAGAATTTTTAAAATTTGGGAGGGTCTTAAGTAAAGTTTCCTTTAATACTTTTGAATCGTTTGATATATATATATATATATATATATATATATATATTTTTTACATGTTGCATAAAGGGAGGGAAAAGGGGAGAATTTCCAATTTGACATTGGAATCACGTGGCTACCATTCATGATTCTATCTTATTTGAATTTTAGATCGTGGGTATGATCCTCGATTCCCACAAACGGCACCAACTGTTGAGATAATTGTCAATTTAGGTAGCAACTTGAATCCAAAGCTCTGCTAAGAGCATGTTTTAGATTATGTTTGAAAAATAGAGCTTTTAAGTCAAAATGAACTTTTGTCAAAAGTGCGTTTTGATCATTTTTAAGATTTTTGGACTCTTAAAAGAGCTTTTAATTTTTACCAAATGAATACTTTTTTATTCAACCGAACTTTTTGAGTGTTAAAAATACTTTTAGACATCTCAAACGCAATTTCAAACATGCCCTAAGAATAGATGAATGATCGGTGATCAATGATGGAAGGCCACCGTTTTATATATATATATATATATATATATGATCTCATGACCCCATGCATCTTTGTTTCTGATTTTCTTTGTTAGATTGGCATAAAAAGGGGAAGACAATATATTTTGTCCGAAGTGGAATGGGGGGTCCCATGGAGCAAAGTATATGGGACTATTGTCCTGCAAGCGAAAGCCAAGAGTACGTTGACCTTGGTCAACTGCAGGAAGAGCCATTGAATCAATCCTTCCATCCCATATTGTCTACCTTCATCTTATGCACCTCGATACAAAATCCTCCTAAAATATCTACATAGATTGCCTCTAAAAAAGTTATTGAAGATGGATACATGCATTATAAAATGATTCTTTTGATTTATTTATATATAATAAGAATAATCATTTATTCTTTAAAATTTTCCATTCTTTAGTTTAATTTCTGAACTTATTTCTTCAATATACACATGTGATGTGAAAAAATAATGAAGTTTTATATTGAAAAAATGTGCCAAATGATATAATTAGATCCAAACTAGTTATGTTGTACTTTTGTTTTTTTGTTTTTTGTTAAGATGAGTGAAGGTAAAATTACAACAGCAAAGTAAAATTATAAATACATACAAAAATTATTACAATCAGGTGCTATCTATGATTTTGTAATTTCAGAGCATGTGGTTATGACTTTTGTAAAGTATTATGCTTTGCGCTGTAAGAGTTTTTTGCTTTACTCTATTATAACTTTATGTTCGTATTCTTTAATTAATGAAATCATCATATTTCCGTTCAAAAAAAATAAAATATAAATAACCAAAACAAAGACCCAAAAAATAATATGATCCATTGGATCCATTTCACAATCATAAAGAGGAACCTCATGATGAACAAAGTAAGAGGGAAAGTTGCTAACGGTACTGATAGTAGCGGTTCATTACGAACTCCCAAAAACAGCTGCGAAAACTAAGAAATAACTGTACAAATAAATAATGAGTCCCTACCATGGATAGTTTGCTTGACCCTGAATTTTTTTTTTTTTACAATCAAGCCCCTTAAAATTGAACTTCTAGTTTTGTCCTCGAATGCAACATTGATATTATGTTATTGTAGAAGAAAATCTTGGATTAGCTGAAGTTAGCGTAATAAAAAATACACGTACTTTGATACAGTGTATATCTTTTTATTATATTATTATAAAGCTATGAGTAGAAAAGCCTAGAGAGCTGACACGTGGAAACATGAGCTGGATTATGTCTATTCAGTATTCAGTCTGTCCGACTTTATTTTGGATTCTGGTGCGCCCGCACTGCCAAGCAATCAGAATGAAGCCCCCCAGCTGCCGACCCCACCCCTAGTCGTCACCTCACAATTAAACTCATGGCAGCATATAAGACAGAAATTTAAATATAAAAGTGAATAGTTTTGAGTATTTTCACTATTTTGTTTTTTTATTAATATTTTTATTTTGAGAAAAAAGAAAGAAAGACATACGGAATAAGAAAAGCTTAACAAACATATTTAATTTGTAATTCTTATCAAAAAAATATTCAAATTATATATAGTGACTTGAATTCTTTTACTTGGAAATGTTATAATATAACACTTTTTTTTTTTTTTTTTAATAAAAAACAAAAAATATTTCTAAAATATATTAACAAACAGATCCATTTATTGTCTCGATACTTGATACTTTACTTAATGATAAATGTGTTTGTAAGATTTCCTTTTCTGGAAATGAAAACGTTATTTATTATGAGTCTTACAAATTTAATGACTGGTTTTTTAAAAAAGTTGTATATAAAAAAGACGGGAGAATGACGTTTAGATTTTGCCTTAAAAATTTTATGTTTCCCTAAAAGAAACTTGTTTTTCCAATGTTGAATGCAGAGGAAGAAATGAAATTGACATTAAAATGGCAAAAAAGAAATTTATGCTCATTTTCCATGCTTTAAAAAGTGGGGAGAGAGCCTGCACTTTAAAATGAAATTTTTGCAGGCTTAATTTGGCGTATTGGGAATGGAGACTCAGTGTCAATTTGGGGAGACAAATGGATTCCAACTCCATCTTCTTATTCTATTCAATCTCCTTGCCGGATCCTCTCAAGAGAAGCAAAGGTCTGTAAATTGATTGAACCGTCATCTTCAAGGTGGAATATTCCTCTAATCAAGGAAATCTTTTGGGAAGAAGAAGTTGAATTAATTTGTGGACTGCCACTCAGCAGATATAACAAGCATGACAGATTAATTTGGAAGTTTACAAGCTCAGGAGAATTTTCGGTGAGAAGTGCATACTATTTGGAGCTTGATAGAAAGGCAGAAAATTGTGGTGGAGGTTCAAATCAATCGAGGCTCAAAAATATTTGGAAGACTATATGGGATTTGAGGGTGCCTAATGCTACGAAGATTTTCATATGGAGGGCATGTAATAATATTCTCCCCACAAAAGTAAACCTTAAAGCTAGAAGGGTGCTGGAGGATGCAACATGTACGTTTTGCACTAGAGAAAGCGAAACAGTTTCCCATGCCCTCTGGTTCTGCCCAGCAGCGCAGGACGTATGGAGCACAAGTCGTAGGTCATTGCAGAAATGTGCTTGTATGGAGGAAGATTTTTTGGAACTCTTCGAGTTTTTGTCTTGTAGGTGCACCACGGAAGAGATGGGAATATTTGCCTGTACTGCTCGGGATATATGGAAGAGAAGAAATGAAGTCATACATGGTGGGCTTTTCAAGCACCCAAAGGCGCTGGCAAAAGAGGCAGAGACACAATGGCAGCTATGGGAAAAATCTGTTGAGCAGCAGGAGGACCAAGCCGAGACAGCACCCAACGAGCCTGCTCCTCTTCTGCGGTGGACAGCGCCAGCTTATGACACATACAAGGCCAACTGGGATGTGTCGGTGAAACCAATTTCCAGGCGATTTGGAGTGGGCATTCGGGATTACATGGGCCAAGTGTGTGCAGCTTCATGTTTTGCCTTCGAAGGACGACCGGACCCTACAGTGGCGGAGGCGATGGGGGCTCTTTGCGCCGTGGAATTTTGTCGAGATTTAGGCCTTCAAAATATTATGTTGGAAGGGGATTCCAAAACAGTGGTCCAAGCAATTAGAGGAGGGGAAAATTGGTGTAACTTTGGCCAAATTATTGAAGATATCCATGCTATTTTGCCGGGTTTTAGGAGCTGGAGAACGGAACATGTACGCCGTGCCGCAAACGAAGCAGCTCATGGATTGGCAAGGGCAGCTGAAATTACGGGGGTTGATAGAATTTGGATGGAAGAAGTCCCGAAGGTTGTCCATGATATAGTTGTCTTAGAGCAATCTGCTCTTATTGGTTAGAGCTGCTTTAGCTCTTGGTATTTAGAGCTTATGCTCTAGATGTTGTATTTCCCCAGATATTCTTGAATGAGATCAGTCGTTTATTCAAAAAAAAAAAAAAAGTGGGGAGAGAGAGGATTAAGGTTGCATTTTGACCTAAAATATTAATTTTGCCAAATGCTTAACTACGTTTTTAAAAATTATGTTTTCAAATCACAAAGAAGGTAATTTTTTTTGAAAACACAATTTTAAAAATTAAACTGTAATTTTGCCAAACGCTTAACTACGTTTTTAAAAATTATGTTTTCAAATCGTGCATTTTAATATAATCTTATTTTCACTGTTACTTCAACCAAATTGAATAACAGTGTATAGCAATCTACCAAATAACGTTAGTCGATAAAATAAAGGGTCATAGGATGGAGAGAGACAGGTGTATGCATGGATTGAAGTACACAAAATAAGAATACAAACAAAAGAAGCCCCCCATCATAATTTGGTGATACATGAAACACAGCTCTATACGCTGCGAACCTACGACCATATATATCATGCTTGAAAATGACGTCGTTTCTCCCACCCATCCTTCTTCATCGTCTTCAAATAATGCTTGCGGCTGCCATGCCTACACCACTACTGTCCGACTCGCAGTCTTTTTCGCCAGCTACATATATACTCTAACAGAACATATAATGGAAGGTGTATATATATTTATTTATTTATTTGTGCAGCTAATTGATGGGATGGTATAACAATATAATAAAATGGTCTGACTTGTTTCATTCTGTTTGGTAGAATTGGTAGTCATAATTAAGGATGTAAGGATGTTGTGCTAAATATATTTTTATTAATGTTATATTTTACATTTTTATTCTGTAAATATCATACAATATTAATGTGACAGTTTCAATTAATTCTTAAATTTTATTTATTTTCTTTAATAATAATTGATCCAAGAATTTAAAACTGTCATTTCAATATTGTGAAATATTTGTCAAATAAAAATTACATTATTTATGTTTGTTTGTTAGTTTCATAGCTTGTAAATTGTAAGTCATCAAATATATGATTACAAATGCCAAAGAGTGGCAGTAATTAATGAGTAACCTTATCTCCATCCTCCTTTTCCCTCCCCCTTACTCCCCTCTTCTTTCCTCCTCCTTCCCTTTTTTTTTTTTTTTTTTTTTTTTTTTTTTTGGTTTTTCCGATCAATCCAGTTGCTCCGGCCATCTCTTTGCTTATACTGCGCTGCCTCCGTCCGCCCTACACCATGCTGCACTGCTCTTCGCCTCCCCGAAATCGGTTGGGCTTTTCGCCTCCTTCGCCTCGGTTGTTGTAGCTGTTTGTTGGTTTTTTTTTATTGTGTTTTTGTTGTTTTTTTTAATAAGGATTTGACTTTTCCTTGGATCTGCTTTCATGAGCGATCTTTGGGGTGAAGATTTTTGTCTTGGTCTTTGGGTCGAGGATGATTAGTTTCAGTGTAAGGTTTTTGTCCTTATGGCTGAGAAAATAAATGTTAGGAATATGGGCTACCTATGTATTAGATTGAGTCTATTTAGAACAGATCTGTTCTATAACTGAAATTTGGATATGGGTTAGCAGATGTTGAAGTCATAGATAAGACTTGATTATAAGATTTTTATGTTTGTCTCTATGACGTTGTAACCTTATACTTTGGCTATAATTTATTGCTTTCTGATGTAATGGCTTTATGCTCTTGATATTTTTCAATGAATAAATATGAAAAATTCTCTTGAAAAAAATAATAATAATAATAATGAGTAATGCTACATAATATATTCTTATTTCATTTCGATTTTATTGGATTGATATGACCGTACCCATCAATCTTTAAAAATGTATTTTTAAATTTTATCTCCATTTTCTCGGATAATATGAGACACTAAAAGAGCCCATCAATCCTTAATAAAAGAACAAAAAATATTTAAGAACCGATGATACTGCCACATAAGCCCAATAAATTAAAAATGTAGCAAAGAGCATTTATCTCCTCTTAATTAATTATTAGTGGATATGATTTGACTAATGAAATCCAAAGTGAATCAATAATTTTGTGGTCCATTCGTTCCATTCGTTCCATTCGTAAAGTATGATACTATCAACCGGCCATAATGAATGATGTGAAAGGTCAAAAGTCATACCTACATTTATTTTTGTGGACCAAAATGCTGATTAATATATCAATTACTTGGTTAATGAACCTTGTTATTGCTTTTGCTTGTAGAATGAGTAAAGTGAATTTGTCCATTTTATTCCATTTCTTTCAACTTAAGGATGGACACCGACCATCCTTTCCCTTTTACATCATTTCCATGCATTTTAAACATATGTTTAAGGCAACACCATCCGACAAGGATGCACAAAAATTGCCTGACAAATAATGTGAGAGAACTCACCTGCTTAAATAAATTTCAACCTGTTCGACGACCTACCTAGATAGTAGACAAGTGAATTCTATATGAGGTCCTTCATATTATTTGTCCAAATTGCTAGCGATTAGGACAGATAATTGTTGTGGATCCCAATCTTATAACAACTCCACCACTTTTACCAAATTTCATGAAAGATTGTGGCACAAGTTATCAACTATGAAAGGGAGGGGACTTTCATCATAAGTTGTGCAAGCTGTGATGTACAATGCAATCCCATTACACAAGATGCATGTGAGCAGATGATGATCTCGTGTTGTATTCATCTGCAGCCAGCAGGCTCACCTCCACTCGCATACAAATTCTAAGCCATTGCATTGCAGGATAATGCAAAATATTGCTCACTTTAACCTTATCAACAACAACTACTACTTTTTGTGTTGTACAATATCGTCATATGGTGAGCCCATCAATGTCAAATTGTCAATGCTCAAAACTGACCTAATCTCTCTAACCAACAAAAATACATCCATGCCTCACAATGATTCAAAGAAACAGTTAAAGATGAAAGCAGAGTAGCTGTCACTGTCCTACCCTATAGGCTGGATATCAATCACCTTTTAGCTAAGGATGACCCTGTTTAGAATTTCATGTTTGTTAGGAAAAGATCGATCCATGATGAAGATTACAGATCATTTGAAAACAACATGAGCTTTTTTATAGCAAAAATTACCATTTATCAGATGTTGGAAGAAAGACTATGCCTGCCAATTTTGGCATCTACCACCTAAAGGACTCAGCAAATGTAGCATAGAAAAGGGAATTATGTCACACCGGAACACTTTTTCAAACATCAACAAACATTGAGTGATCCAAAATGCTATACGATTACGCAATCTCTCACAAAGCCTCCCTAGGCAAGGGTCGTGATGTGAATAACATACAGCCATGGATTGGGAATATCAAGTATTGATAAATAGGAATATCCATAAGTTATTCATATGCTATTAGACATGAAGCATCAGGAATTACACATCATCTTAGAGGACAACTGCACCCAACATTATTCAACACAACATAATACAACATTTCAACAAGACAAAAACTTACACCATTAGAATGTATTATACCCAAGCTTTTATAGGCAAAGGCCATATCTTTACTTTGTATAGAGATCAATCATAAGAGGATCATACTTTTGAAATAACAGGTGGTAAAGGCCTTAACTTCTCCAACAGCTTCTCGGCTTCAAGAAACCCAAGCGATCCCAGAGACAAAAATTTTATAGATTTCCATCTGTTCAAGCTCGTAGAGAATTAGAATGTATGTAAGCAATTTGTAAGAACAAATACAGTGAATGAAAACAATATATAACATTAAAAAAAAAAAAATTTAAGGTGACATAAGAAACACCAGATAACTAACCTGGGTGTGTATGGTAGCGCCAGACAGTGAAGGTGTAGATGGTTAACAGAGTTCAACGGAGGTTGATGAAAGCCAAATCTGTCAAGAGGAGAGAGGGTCAGGCCCTGTAAAACAAGGTGAGCTTGAGCTCAGCTCAAGATCAACCTTGTAAAGACCTACTTGAGCAGCCTCCAGCTACGCTCAATCTTGAGCCTTTCACTCAGCTTGACTCGACTTTTCAAAAAAAAAAAATGAGCTGCTCAAGCTCAAGTGGAGACAGGCTTATTCAAGGCTTCGATTCAGATAACTCGAGAGGTAAATGAGCAGAGATTGAATGATGTAAAGAAATATGAAACCTATTTGTAAAATGGAGCAACACTAAATTCAGGTTACCTCTGACCTACTTGTTCCCAAATTAAGTCTGAATGCTTAACTTTTTTTTTTTTTCCTAATCCATTGACCTAATTTATTGTGTATAATTAAGGGTACAAGGGATCACAAGAAAATCTTAAAATCAATAACATCTTAGACCAAAATTACAAAAATTGAAAGAAAAAAAGGACATCCAAGAACATAAAATGAAGGGATATGTTGTTTAATGTAACCCCAAAGTACAAGCAAACAAAAGAACATCTGCATCCTTCACTGGCCAGTATTTCCATTAAAATATTATATATTGTATGTATCTGCTAAAGGTTGGTAAAAACACATATATAACATAAGCAATTAGACAAAAATATAGATATTAAAACTTATCATAAACTAGTTTTCAAATCTGCAAAATTACTGAAATCTCTCTTTAATGAACAATCACTTTGCATAGAACCAGCAATAGATAGTCTTGAAGGCTTCATGAACAAGAGACAATACCTGTACTGCGTGCTCTGAGGTGCATCTCGGCTTAATAGCGTTTTCCCTACCTCTAACATGTGACTTACTGGATAAAACAGAAAAAAACAGAATATTAAGGCATCTTTGGTGAAGTTTTCCAAAAGTGTTTTGGAAAAGGTGAAAATTGAGACGTTTATTAGTGGGAGCCACATTTGAAAAAGTGTTGTTTGTAAGATCTACAAAAGACAATTCGTTTGATAAACTTAGAAGTGTTATATATTTGGGCTAGCTAGAGGTAGCTTCCATGGGAGGCAGCCGCCACCTCTGTGAAGGCTGCCACTGTGGTGGCCACCATGTAGATTTGGCGGCCACCATGAAATTGCTAGACAAATCTGGTGGCCCCGCGGTGGCTGCCAGAAAGATTTGACTGCCAGAAAGATCTGAAGGACACTATGGGCTGCAAGACATATCGGCAGTCACCCGTGGTGGCCACCTTGTGGATCTCCCAGCCTCCACTTTTTTAAAATTTTTAATATGCAACTAGATATCTGATAAAAAAAAAAAAAAAAAAAAAAAAAAGGAAAAAGAGTTTGTGTTTTATTATTTGAGAAGTGTTTTATAAAAATCCTTTTGTTTTTTGAAAAATGTGTAGTGGCAGGGACCACATCTGAAAACCCGTTTGGATAACTGTTGTTTGAAAAGTGTTTTCAGTATTTGAAAATTGACAATAGTTTCTTAAAATTTTGCCAAACCAATCCTTAGACTGAAAAAAAAAATGAAGTATCAAAATGGGAAGTCCCAAACTGGTTCAAACTATTAAATGAAATGCAATGGCTAGACATTTTCCTTACCTAAGGAGTAGTCCTCAGTTCTCCTCTGGAGATTCTTTACAGAAGGAATGTGCTCCACAGGAATCACCAAGTAATGCCTATAAAGTTGTCATGCAATTGAAATGGTCCACATGGTCAAACTAAAAAAAAGAAGTCGTAAACATGGGTGCTGGTAGGACCCAAAAGTGCCAAATTTCAAAATGGGAATGGCATGCTAAACATTATCAATAACACAAATATGGCAGAAGAATCCCATCTAGGTGTTTAAGAGTGTTGCAGACACAATTACAGAATCGGAGACCTCATGCTATGTGTTAGGCTCACTAAAACTGGAAAATGGGTGCTGGGGTAGTGGTCTATGCAGCATGAATTGTGGGAAAAGAGAGTCTCCGTTTTGCACCACATAAAACAAGGCAAAATGAAGCACCTTCGTGGGGGTGTTTCGTATGTCAGATTATGTGATCATGGGATAGAGCAATTCCTTGGGATAGAATAGTGGGAAGTTTGCACATTGTGGTGGGTGTCCTTTGGGGGGTGGGGGGACAATGATGTGGGGTATGGAAAATAATATTTCCTGTATGTGTGCAGAGTGGGTACGAGTGATAAGAGTTGGAAAGTGGATTACGGACTAGTTCTGGGTAGATCAGAAAAAAAATAAATAAATAAATAAAACCCTCATTCCATCATTCTCAAGTATGGTTCCAATCAAATTTGGATCTTGTTTAGTAATTAATTTTCGATTTCTTGAACTGGTCCATTTGGTTCTTGTCAATTGGTATCTGAATCAATGACAACCAAAAAGAAGAGGATTAAGAAGCTAAAAGACATGCACGGGTGAATGAAGGCATTCGCAATCTGAAGTGGCAGCAAGGGTAGAGGCCCAAGCTGCTATTGAAAGGTTGCAATGGGTGAAGAACACCCTAATGGAGCTACTATGACCGATCAGGGGTTCCGGCAATCAAATTGACTGGTCACCAACGAGCTCCACAGATAAAGGGTCTACTTCAGCACCTGCTACCGAAGGCAACATAGTGACTCCAGAATTTGTCTCCCCTATATATAAAGATGGGATTTCCGTGCTATTTGAGTGCGGACTCGACAAAGTGACTCAATTGAGTGGCTCACTTCTTCTTTTTTTTGATAGGTAATATCAATGTATTAAAAAGCACAAGGGGCGCAACCTATGTACACAAGAAGTATACAAAAGAGCCCACAAATACAAGCTTTAAACTGAAAATGACACACAGAAATCTAGAAATTCTGCAAGCGTTGAAGCTTGCGAAGAATACCACATTACTCTCAATGAGAAAAGTGTTTGGAGCACCCTTTTCTTCAACTCTATAATTCCAATTTCACGATCCTCAAAACTCCGTGCATTCCTTTCTCTCCATAAGCACCACATTACACAATTGCGTGGCTCACTTCTATGAGCAATAAGTCATCCCATCTGAACACAGACTCAACTTGGCCTCCTTTCAGGTGGAGAGTGAGACTAACTAGTGGTTTGAGTGACTACAATGCACACACAAGGAGGGATCGTAACATGGACAGATTTTGAGAAAGAACTATTGGCACGATTCAGCCATGCCGTGTAGGAAGACTTAAGGTATTGTGTCATGGGGCCAATTTTTCCACACACAAATCAGCCAAGTGATGGCCCTAAGCAAAGCACGCAGCAATGCTTAGGAGGCCTTCCACTCAAACAGAGGTTAGGGGAAATCACAATGCACAACACAACGCACAAGAACACAAGTATTTTATGGGAGCAACACCTCCCAACCTTTACACTCAACCAAACCAAATGTAAAAGGGGTGGCTAGGGTCCTTACAACTCAAATGGAGCCCTTAGTCAAAACTTATTCAAGCCACCAACGCTTTACAAGAGGACACTCGAATGACTCAGCTATTGGGATTTACAAGAGACAACAGAAGAATACAACCCTCACAACACTATAACGTTGCTCGCAAGTTTGTATGGCTCTCTCCAGCAGCAACTCTTTGCAACTGTTTTCCCTCACCAGCCAATCTTTGGCACACTTAACCAATGTTGCAAATGAGCCCCAAGCAGTTATTTATAAGCACAACAGAGGGGCTCTGTGACGCTGCTACAGGCTCCAGCCCCTGGTGGTGGGCTGCTACCTAGCACACGCCCACTGCCCCAAGCAGCCATCCAGCAGAGCATGCTTGACACACAACAACATGCCTTTGTCCAATGCAGCACGCCAACTCCATGCAGGCCTTGCAGTAGCTTCGTGCAGCACCCCCACACGGCTGCAACAACTCACCAACAGCAATCTTGCCCAATGACACACACCATCTCCTTGCAAACATGCCACAACAGCCAGCTTTCCCCATTGCAGCACGCAATTCCCATGCAGGCAGCTTGGGGAGCGCCCATGGCAAGGCCACTGCCACACTCTAGCAGTCCTTTGGCACTCTTAGCATGTACAGAAGGCTTGCAGGCAATGATCACAGCAAGCACAGCACTGACCTTCTCCACTGCCACATGCCATCTTCATGCAACTGTTTGGGCAGCAACCCCAGTAGGGTTGTAGCCACTCCTCACAGCCCTTCTGCACTCCCAGCATGTGCAGAAGGCTTGTAGGGCACTCATTGCCCCAGACACACCAACAACACTTGTGCAGGACAGTGCCACCACATGGACACTGCCTGCAGGCAACCAACAACATAGGGTCCAAGTCAGTAAGGCAACCAAGGGGTTGGGCTGCGCCCCCAGTCCACACAGTAGCCACTCCTCATGGCCCTTCTCCACTCCCAGCATGTGCAGAAGGCTTGTAGGGCACTCATTGCCCATGACAGAATCGCAATAGTTGGGGTATGACACAAAAGCAGCACACTCAAGCTACCACCATGACAGCCATGTCACGGCTATGACATATTGTCACAAATCAAATAGCAGGGGACACTTAGAGAATACCAGCGTGATTTCAAATGATTTGCTAACCAAGTGGTTGGTTGCCTTGAAAGATGCTAATTGGTGCCTTAGAGGACTTGAAGAGGAAAGTGTTTCAATTTCAACGAATGCTTCACCCTTGGTCATAGGTGCCGGAATTTGCAGCTGCTCCTCATTGAGAATGCACTTTCCTTGGAAGAAAGAGACAGCTTTTGAGGACCTTAATTCAATAGATTGGCACTCCCAACTATTTTTCAAATCTAAACCTTGAAGACACGGTTCATCTCCTGCAGGGGAAGGGGGTAGAAAATTGGAAAACCCGAGGATAGAATAGTCCGTGCAATGTGAGTTGTGGGAAACAAATGTGCTGTGTTTTGCTCCCTGCAAAATACAGCATAATACAGAACTTCCAACGGGGTGTTTTGAGCGTAGGATAACGTGTGTACATGACGGTGAGATAGAGCACCTCCTTTGGATAGAGGTAGGAACGGGGGATAATGTGTCTAATGTGTCTTGTATGTATGTGTGTATTGCATGAATTGTGTGGAGTGGGTATGTGACCTAAAGAGTTGGGTGGTGGAGTAGGGATTTGTGCAGTTATTTGGAATATAAGAGGAAAGGAAGCATGGTGTCACGTGGATGAGAAAAAAAAACAAAACATCAAGCAACATAGATGTAAATGAACAAGCAACAATCAAAGATAGATATCCTTACATTTTTAAGTTTTTTTGGTCATTTTTGGGGTTGCTTGAAGATTTTACTGACTTTTTCCCAACCTTATTGATATCATTTCAATAGCCCATCAATAGCAAAACTAGCTACCATATAATTTTATACTAATATCAACATGGATTTGCACAAGCCTGTTTGGATCAACTGAACAATAATTTATTCTTCCACTTGAACTTGATATACCGAAAACTGTAGTCTTGCACTGGTTATCAAAATCATTTGTATCTATATGGTTAAACGTAGGCCTTTTCCCACTGAAATTCAATTCAAGTAGCAGCAGACCCAGACCGTATCTAGGATATCAGATCAACCCTGTCTCCGTCCACTACTCTGATATCTATAGATTTCAAGGAGTCTTATCACTCTCCATTCTCCAATCACAAACATCAGCTCGTAATCCTTCTTCATAAGGATCCTCTCTCTCTCTCTCTCACACGCACACACCCAAACACCATCTTCGTTCAAAAGCTTCCTTCTCTTTCTTTATTGCAACAGATCCACATTTTCCATCATTCCCTCAATCTAAATTCTACTTGGAAACATGAAATTTATTTTATTGAATGAATAAGTTTGTCCCCAAAGTGCTCAAGGGAAGGGAGAGTGCAAGATTTGAATAAGTTGGTTCCCATTGTGTTATCCCTTGGGATTAGAGACATGAAATTTTCACCTCTACTTACCCAATCATACATATCATTCTCCCATTCCAACCCCTTTCCACCGAATCATCACCACCTTCCCACAATATAAGGCTGTCCCGCATCCAAAATTCCTTTCATTTACCTTGTTCAGTCCTAATCCCAACACAGCCTCGACATAATATAATCCAAATGCCCAGATTCAATCACAAACAACCACAATCTCTTAAATGGGTCCCCATATTTCTCATTTCCTCTACCACACAATCAAAGCAAATAGTACACCAAAACAAACACACCCAAGAGACAAAAAAATCGCACCAATATCTCAAATTTGAATCCGCAAAACAAATGTTATTCAAACCTGACAGCCGCGGGGCTTATGTCTTGAAACGCCAGGACCTTCTCATCCTGCAGAAACCCGAAACTCAATCAGAACCGTAAATTTAAAAGCGAATGCACGAAAGCAAGAGAGAGCGAGAAAGAGAGAGATGATACGCTGTGGAGGAGAGTAGTGGTGGTGGATTTGCTGGCGATCTGGCAGAAGATACACGACGCTGACGCTGACGCTGTTCCCGCCATTTCCAATATGTATTTTGTCTGTGTTTTGCTCCCCCAATGCCTACTGCGACGGAGCTTGCCGTTGCTGGTAGTCGTTGTTTGCGAATCAAGTCTTCTTCTTATGTAGCGTTTGGCTGAGCCTGAAGTCGTGCGAGGACTAGGGTGGAAGCTCCGATGTGGAACGTGACTTGTGTTGTCACGCCAATGACGCCCACTTTAAGGTTGGGAGTCAATTTCTCAAGGATTTTCCCCAAAATAAGTCATCTACTTGTAATTAATTAAGCAAGTTTCTTTTTTAAAGCTTTCAATCTTTAGCTTATTGCACAAAAATAATCTATATATAGTTATGCCTTTTAATTACCCATTGCATACCACATTGTAATATGTTTTAGTTTTCACAACTATTTCTTTTTGGATTTCACTTAGGTTTGTTTGAAAATCTGATTTTTAAAAATACACTTAAGCGGTTGACAAAATTACAGTTTGACCTTTAAAATTGCCGTTTAACCTTTTAAATTGTGCGTTTTCAAAAAGCCACCTCATTGCCACCAATTTGAAAACGCATCTCAGTTTTTTAATAATGCAATCCCAAATGATCAATTTTTTTACGATTTAATTTAAAATTATATTTTTTGTTTACGAGATCACAGTCTCAAACACACCTTTTTGTGCTGTAAACAAAATTACAAAGTTATTTAAACGGTGCACACTTAAATTCCATAATATTGACTAATAGATTTTTTTTTAATTAAAAAATAATCTATCTAGAACATTTAAGTATGAAATGATGTTCACTTTGACAATATGTGCCAATAGACCAACTTCATTGTGAAAGCGAAGAAATTGATGCCGCCTACACAGTCCAATTTCATCATACTTTCTCCCTTTCCTCGTTATTGCTATCATCTCCTTTCACCCATTAGCCATCATGACCTTGACTTTAAGTGACTTCGCCGCGTCAATGGGTGAGAGCAAATAATGTAAGCAAGCTTTGAGGGGAAGACAACTTGTAAAATAAGAATGGAAGAAGCTACATATTGAGCAAGCCAGTGGGCTTGTTGGTTGGCCCTTCTAGGGAGGCCCTAGAGCCTCCAATCCAAGCCTAATCGCGAGTAGGCTACAAATATTGTTAGAACAGTTTTGATGTCTTCGGCCTAGGAACCACCTTGGAAATGAGTTGATATGTGTTCGGGTGCTTTTGGGCCCATTTGAGACTTTAGGTGTTGGGCTGCCTAGGGCAAGGCGTAGGTCTTAAACCCTCGAGCTCATGGCTCAATATTTGTCAAATTGTTGTTGGCGAACTTGTCGAATCATTATTTTGTGATGTGTCGTGCCTAAAGCAAGGTCTTCACATATGTACACAGGGCGGGGTCGTGTCTCTAGTGTCTCGGGTTTGACTTAACACCCGAGGTAGATGTAGCCATGCAATTTCAACTTGGTCACTCATGCTTGGAGAAGGTATGTTGGTTGAATGGAGATTTTGCTGGGTCAAGACATGTGGCACTTTGCCCGGCAAGTTGCTAGCCATGCTAAGTTAGTGTCGCATGATTCGGAGTCAGTCGAAAGGCACGCTTAGTCTTTGGAGACTTTTGAAGAGGATGTCATGCCTTGCCAAAAGAACCATCGAGACAAGGTCTTATGTCATATTCTAGCAAGCTAAGACGAATTGAGATTCCCTCCAATTGGGAAGAAATTTGAGATTTTTCAATTGTTAATCGCGGCCCTTCATTTTAAATTCAATAGTCTGTAAAATGTCAGTTGCTTTTGTATAACTGGGGCATTAAATGCTGTCATTTGTTTTACCGAAGTTTAAATGATTTTATAGACTATTGAATTTAAAATGAATGGCCACGATTAACAATTAGAGAATCTCTAATTTCTCTCCAATTGGAGGAAATCCATACGCCAATCGGCAAGTTCAAGACGATGTCAACTCTCTTTAACGATTTGGAGGTGAATGTTAATTAATCAATTTTGGGGGCGTTACAGGTTGACCCTTGCATGGTATTGCTTGGCTAAGGTAGTTGTTGTGGTGCATATGTCGGTTGCTCTTGGTATTTTTTGTGAATAATCAGGCACTTTTTGTTCATGGCCTACTCTAGACGCCCATGGATATTCTCAATGTGGGTCTTTTGTGTGTGTGAGGAAAGACATTGGTCTATCCACTTGAAGGTGTTGGCATTTTTAGTGTTAGAATATATTCATATTATATTCTAATATATTCTGATATTCACCATATTTGTTGATTGATTTATATTTTCCTCTGTGTGTGTATATATATATATATATATATATTGATTTGATCATGTATTATTGTCCCTTAACTCTTGATTGTATTTTCTTATTATATCTGGCCTTATTTAACTATAAATAGGCAATCTTGTATACGGTTTAATACACACAGAAATATAATATTCAGTTCATCCCTATATTCTCTAGTTATTTTAACATGGTATCAGAGCCAAGTTATAGCCTTGTCTAGGGAATTAGGAAGTCAATATGTTCTCCACATGATTCAAAGACTTTTTCGATTTTGTTTTGGTATAACTATTATATAATAGGCTCTAAAATGTCCGATCTATCCTGTGGTGTTTTTAGATCATCGTTCTGAGGATCAACACGATCTCACGCGCCGTCAGAAGTTTCTGTGTCCACTTTCATGCGCCTCACGCTTCATTGCTGGCCACCACGCGCCGCCTCACTCAGCTGTTTTCAGAAAACGACCGTCGGAATCCAAATCGGAGGCTGCCGATCTACCAGACTGTGGAAAGTATGCGCCACCAGTAGCCCCCACGCGCCTTCACGGGCCGCCACTTTCTTGCTGTGGAAATTCCACTGCCTCTCACACCACTTTTGTCCACCACGCGCCACCATACTCAGCCGCTTGCAAAAAATAATCAAGGATTTTGAATCGGAGGCTGCCGATCTACTGAACCATCTAAAGCACACACACCACGGAGCCGTCACACACCGGCTCCCTTGTTAAGTGTTTTTTAGCTCACCTCTTTATAATAGTTCCTGCCATATTGGATTATTCCTGTTTTTGAGCTCACAGCCTTATAGTGTACCCTGTTACACCGTATCTCAACCCTTTAACAAAGCCTATATTCCTTATCATACACTCGGCCTCATTGATCTTAACCCTTGAAACCAAGCTCATATCTCCTATCATACACTTGGCCGCACCAGATTCCATCCTTTGGCCAGGCTCATAGAACCTATCCTACACTCAGTCACACCAGATTATATCCAAAAAAAAAAATGGCCGTACTTCCTACTCTCCCAAACACCAAAGAGACTACCCAAACTATCCCCATCATTCTCGATGACTCCAATTACCCAGCTTGATCTCAAAATATGAGTAGGTGGCTCAAAGAACATTGTCTTTAGGAGTATGTTTCTAGCGAAGAACCTAAGCCTGTTGTTGGAAAAGAGGAACCCACTGCGGCTTTCTCTACCCGCCTCTGAACATGGAAAAATATCCATTACAGAATTATCTCTTGGTTCTCCAACACTTGTGTCATCTCCATCAGCATGACCTTTGGCAATCTTGACAATGCTAAAGATGTTTGGGACATGTTAGCCCAACACCACCAATCTTGCTCAGCATTTTTAGATTGTGACTAAGCTTCATCGCTTGTGCCAGAAATCAAGTCAGAGTATTACTGATTTTTATTCACAAATGACTTATCGTTGGAATCAATTAGCATTATGTGAACCATACTGGACCAATAGAGTCGATGCCTCCCAATACATCACCTATATCGCGATAGCATGCGCCTGGCCGAATTTCTTACGGCAATACGAGAGTTTGAGAATACTTGGGCTTCCCTTCTTCACCGCTCACCATTGCCATCCTTGGAAAGTGCCCTTAGTGAACTCGTTTCAGAAGAGACTTGATTCTCTACTATGAAGCTGCACACCTCTGAGATGGTCATGGCCACTGCATCCCACAACACGCGGGCACCTAGTTCCATTCCTGTCGTGTCTTCCTCGTCTAATCGGAATATCCAATGCCATTACTGTCAGAAATTTGGTCACATGTATAGTGAATGCAGAAAAAGGCTTTCTCATGGGAATCACTGAGCTCCTAGTCATAAGGCTACTGTTGTTACTTCTACTGATACATTAGATATGTCTTACACCGATGTTGCACCCCACCAGGTTTTATCTAAGTCCAATCTTAATACCGCCATGTCCACCACACCAAGTAATTCCTCTTGGTATATTGATTCTACTTGTTGTAATCACATGACACCAAACTCTTTCATATTTTCTACAAAATCTGTTTTACCTAGCTCTTCCACCATTTACACTGTTAATGGTTCCCATCTTGATGTTAATCACATCGGGTCAGTTTCTACTAATCAACTATCTACATCTGATACATATTTAGTGTCTAATCTCTCATTAAATTTTTTATCTGTTGGTCAACTTTGTGAACTTGGCTTAGAACTACATTTTTCTAAACGAGGTTGTGGTGTGCAGGATTCACAGAGGGACAGATGTGCACAATCTTTTTCTTGGTTTTTCATTGAAAGTACTCCATTATGGACATCTATTCAATACATTCTAGCAATGTTCAAAAATAAATGGAGTTCTATTGTGTCTCCGATACACCTCTATTGCCTTATCAATATGCAAAATTAAGAAATATCAGGAACATAGTTATACCCCTATAGAAAGTACGTGTTGACACAACAATAAATAGAAATTATACTTTGTCTTGTTGAGTCGATCCACTTTGATTCAATAACTCAACCTGAGCTAAGTTTCCACAAATTTA
Source organism: Corylus avellana (assembly GCF_965113065.1). NCBI lineage: Eukaryota > Viridiplantae > Streptophyta > Magnoliopsida > Fagales > Betulaceae > Corylus > Corylus avellana. The sequence goes on from NC_142492.1 coordinate 28,485,811, forward strand.
TTTACGCTCTTTCGAATCATTCCCCATCGATTAGTGAGAGATGTCTAAGACAGATAGTATCAAAACCCTTATAGTCATTGTACTTCTCCCAAATTGGCATCCAATATGCCTTCTTTGACTGCTCATTTCCATGCACCGAATCAGTAGTAGTACTTACCCACAATTGTATGAGTAGAATATCTTCTTCAATGCTGAAGTTGCCACCTCGTGGTTTCTTAACACCATATTCAATATCAACTTGTGGTTCATCTATTTGAAAGTTTGAATTTGGAGATTCCATTGATTCAGTATAATCTTGATTTAAGAGGCCCACAAAAGATGTGTTTCTTTACATTTGAGAAACCATTCAACAAATCTTAAAAAGAAAAACACAAAACACTATACTCTGTCAAACACACAAAACAAAAATAGGAAATTCACTATACTTTCAATTTGGCTGCCATCCCAATCCTCCAAGGAAAAAATAGTAATTATATTTTTTGTTATGAGCAAATAGCAATAATGCTTCATTCTAGAGAATAGCAAATAGAAAGATAATGCAAATAACAAAATCACTAATCTCTTGCTGAATACAATGCAGCATTTGTCTCTTCAATGCAATAGGGTCCGAGTGCAAATGTCTGTTTAAGGTTACAACATACTCTAACTCAGATGTTTGGTTCTGAGCAAATGTCCGTTTAATATGCAGTTTAGAGAGTAGCCTCATTTGCAATGATGAAATAAAAAATCAAGAAGAATGAATGCCATGAAAAGCAAGATAAGAAAGACAATCACTACAAGATAGGAATCCTACAAGTCTAAGAAAAAAAAAATGAAACATTGAAGCATTCATATATTTATCTTTGAAAGAGAACTCATTCACTCACACAAAACAACATACACTTAAACTGTGTAACACAGAGACAAAACCAACGTCAAACCCAGAAGTAGATTAAATAAAAGAAAGCGACACACATCAGCAGGAAACCCCAATTCACTACAACGTCTATATACACACACACGCTCAGTCAAGCCAATTTAATTAAAAAAAAATTCCAAATTTTTACAGGAAATTAAACAAAAATTCAGCAAAGCTTCAAAACCAAAATTTAGTTAAACCCATGAAATCTGATTTCAACCTTTTGAACCAAAATTTCATAAAACCCATCATCTTAATCAACCCGTTGAACCAAAATTTATTGAAAAACAATGGAGTCACTAACCTCTTTCAAATTTTTAGTTACAATAAGATTTAGTATGCGTGCACAACACCTCATATAAATAAACTCATTCTTCAAGGGCCATGGGAGTGATTCAGCCACTCCCAAATCGATTGGCCTAGTGGATGAAGCCACTTGGTTTTGTTAAGAATTTTGTTTTTTTGTTTGTTTTTATTTAAGTTTTTCAATTTTTTAATGTTTTAATATAAGTTTAGGTTTTTTTTTTTTTAATTGTACTAGCATATGATGCGGCAATTTTTTTATTATTATTTTGGCATCTGAGGTGGCAAAAATACCACAAGTATCTTTTGTGATATAGTGACTTGTCTTTCAAGTGACACGTGTTGCGTTTTAACGAATAGTGATGTGGAACTCTGTTAAAAAAGTAGACGAAACATGAATGGAAGTACCATGCAAGTATTTCGCTTAACGGCATGTACCACTTGTGGCACTTTTGAAAATTGAGGCGGTCATTTGATAATGGCCCTAACCACATGTACCAAGACCGCATTTAACTATTTTTTTAATGCAACTTAGGGCATTATTAGCAGGCTTACCAAAACCATTTTTTGATTATTTTAGTGAACCAATTTGGTGAAAAAGCTCTAAATCCCTCCTCAACATCCTCCCTATTTTACTGGAAAAAAAAAATAAAAAATAGTGAGGGAACAATACTAACTTCACTCACCAAATATATAAACAATGCTTAAAAACTTTTTTCTCTCCACTTTTTTTTTTTTTTTAAAAAAAAATTTCACACATGCCTTTCTCCTCTATTTTCTTTGCATTTTTTCACCCATTTTGCTTAGTACCATTTCTGTAGAGAACCATTTATGAAGAGCGCCATTTTCTCTTCTCCATTTTGAGTTCGGTCCTAAATTTTTAAAAATATTACCGTTAAAATAAAATAAATATATTTTTAATGGGTAACTCAATTGGTTAGAGATTACGTTTTATGAAGTAGAAGTTGTTAATTCAAATCCCTTTCTACTTTCTTGTGTGGACATATTAAAAAAAAAAAAAAAAAAAGATAAATATACAAAAAATTACCGCTAAAAAAATACAAATATTTAAAAATATAAAAGTTAAAAAATGAATAAAAAAATCTTTAAAAAATAATATTTAAATAAAATAATAAAAATATATTGTACCGAATAATTAAAAAAATTTAATGTTACTACTAATAATGTTTTTTTTTTTTAGCAGGCAGATTTTCATATCAGACACGATTGGGAGATTGAACCCGGAGTCAGTACAAACGCCGTCGTTCAGCAGCCCCCCATCATGTCCCTGACCCCTCGATCGCTGGCTCGCTTCAAGGGAACAGGCAGCCGAGCCATGAGCTCTGGGTCGACCCAGCGCGTCTTCCAGCTCAAAGTCGACCCACTCACCGGCAACTCAGAATGGGTCGTCATCGACGAACAAGACCAAGAAGGTCAAATGCCAGAATATCCCCAAAAACCCCTCTTGGCTACGACGTCGTATTTAGACATGCTCAATGACTCTCCAAGAAACACAGCCTTCCGCCAAGCCATCGACAAGACGGTGTCGAAACCTTGTCACGTCCTCGATATCGGGTATGTCCTACCATTTTCTCATTGGCCCACCCTTTCTCTCTCACTCTCTCTATATATATATATATATATATATATATATATATATGTGTGTGTGTGTGTGTGTGTGTGTTATGCTTATGGTACAATGACTGCGCAGTGCGGGAACTGGGCTGCTATCGATGATGGCAGCACGGGCAATGGGCTCCGGGGACTCAACGACACGTCGTGGAACTGAGGGGATCGTAACGGCATGTGAGTCGTACCTGCCAATGGTGAAGTTGATGCGCAAAGTTCTGTGCCTAAATGGCATGGGAAGCAAGATAAAGGTTATCAACAATCGCTCCGATGAACTCAAAGTAGGCGTGGATATCCCTTCGCCCGCAGATATTCTAGTGAGTAGCCATTTATTTTGTTATTTTCTTCGAGTTTGATCCTTCACTTTAGAAGCTACAGATAATGTTGAAAACCATTCTGCAATAGTAAGAGTGCGTCTCGCTATTTCGTAGGGGCAAATGTCCGTTTTTAAACAGCATTGTGAAAAATGTCCGGTTTGAGAGTTTGTTGGGGGAAAAAAAAAAATAGGGGTTGAAAATGTGTAAAAATTTATTTTTTGGGAACACGTTTCACTTGACTGCGTTTTGAAACTACTCTTTTTTTCAAATCGCACAAAAGAGTTAAAACCAGATGAATACTAAAACAACTAGTATGTGATAGTTTTAAGGAGAAAATACATTTACTCCCTTGAATAGTCCTCTTTTGCACTTATCCCTAAACTACCATTGCGACATTTGACCACTCCAGCTACCATTTAGATGTAAAGAGCCCCTCCATTAGTTGATGGCATTATATCATATGGAAATATGAGCATGTGACACGTACTTGCTCATTTTTAACCTGAAATGATGAAAATACCTTGAGTTTAAACAGTGAATTTATATAAATACCCTTTTAAGTTAAAAAAAGCAAAAAAAAAAAAAAAATTTAAAATAGTTGCCACCCTAAGCGGTGGTGAAGCATCCATTGGGGGTGGCAGAGCCACCCTTGGGGGCGGTCAAGCTATGCCAAAACACTTTTGGGGTGGTTTGGCTACCCCAAAACACCTGAGGTTGGTTGCCAGACCGCCCTAGGTGATTTGGAGGTGGCCCAACCACCCATGAATTTTAGGGTGGCTCGGCCACCACTAAGTAATTTCAGGGTGGCCAAATCCCCTTTGGGGTAGCTAAGTCGCACCCGAAACCCTGTAGGGGTGACTAAGTAACACTCGAAACCCTGTAAGGGTAGCTTGGCCACCCCCAAGTGGTTTGGGAGTGGCCAAACCACCCATAGGGGGTGGCCAAACCATCGCTTGTGGGAGTGGCCAAGCCACCCTTGAAATTGCTTAGGGGTGGCTTAGTCACCCTCAAGCGATTTGAGGGTGGCTGAATCATACAATGTGGGTGGCCAAGTGTAATACTCTAGTTTTATATTGAGAAGATGAGTAGCTCACATAGAACGGGTGGTTTATAAAGACACTCATAGGTGCTAGTCTTACATTGGTTCTTTATTAGTTGAGATTGAACTTTATAGTGATTCTAAGAAAGTTTCAAATTGACTAGTCATTTAGGAGTGATAGTGCAGATATGGCTAGCACTTTTCCTAAATTGTTACAAATTGTATAAGAACAACCTACTAACACCGTGCAGTATTGGAGTATTGCATGATGTGGCACTGACGAGAACATTAAGGATTTAAGGGGATGAGAGAGATTGTAACACCCCAGTCCAATATTGGGAAGATGAGTAGCTCACATAGAATTGATAGTTTATAAAGACACTCATAGTGGTAAGTCTCACATTGGTTCCTTAGTAGTTGAGACTGAGCTTTATAAGTCATTTTAAGGAAGCTCAAAATTGACTAGCATTTTTGGAGTAATAGCAGAGATATGGCTAGCGTAGGGCATTTACGTTATTTCTGGTAAAAAAATGAGCTCATGCATGTCACATGCTCAGTTTTCTATTGGATTTAACACCCACAACTAATGAAGGGGGATCTTTGCATTTATATGGTAGTTGGAATGGGTCAAGTGTCACAAATGGTAGTTTGGTGGGGTAATTGCGAAAGAGTTGTTAGTTCATGGGGATTAAGTGTATTTTCCCGTAGTTTTAATCATAAAGAAACTAAAATACTCTGTTTTTGGATGTCTTGCGGAAGTGTAAGCTGAAAATTTCCTATTCTGTTTTGATGTAGCTTTTTAGGCTGAAAAGTTTAAAATATCCTTTATTTAAAATGAGATGAAGGCCATTGATGAATAAGGGATCCATCACCACAAGCCACAGTTGGTTGTATAAAGATGGATTCTTGGATTTCATTAGAATGTTGCCGATTTTAGCACGGACTACTTTGGTTGGTTCCTTGGTTTATTGTGTCTTGCAATCTATAATTGCAGGTTAGTGAGATACTAGACTCTGAATTACTGGGTGAGGGGCTAATACCAACTCTACAACATGCTCATGACACGCTGTTGGTGCAAAATCCACAAACGGTCCCATATCGAGCAACTACTTATGGTCAGGTGTTCACAGATCCCCTTTACTTTTCTTTGTTATGTTCTCAATTGTGAAATTGGTTTGGCATATAATTTTTTTTTTGATAAGTAAAATTGGTTTGGCATATAATTTTACCTTTTGTTCTTTCTGTTTTCTTATCTTCTAAATAAATAAGAGTTTACATGTTATGTGCTTATGATATGCATGTTCGGGTATTGCATTTGTCCTCTAAGAGTGATCCTAGCCTTTTGCATTAACTATACTGAAGGATGGTATAAAGTGCCAATGTTTCTAAAATGCTTTCTAGCCACCCTAAAGTTTGTTTGTGTTATGAGATGCAACTTGCTTCTCCTCCGAAAATTGGCCACTATGTTTGTGTCTTTCTTCTGAGTTTCTATTCTTATCCTCCTTTTTTTAATTTTTTATTTATTTATAAGTAATTGTACTTATTGATCTTATGGTTCTTCCCTTAAACTTTTGTGTTACTAGCTACTTAACATATGTAATTTTATTTCACTTATTGGTAGTAAACTATTATGCTATATGCTTTTTTTTTTAATAAGTAAAAATGAAGATAATAGTAAATAGGTGTTAAGTTTATTTATTTATATATATTTTCTTTTTTTCTAGGTTGAGATGGGATTCATTTAATCATTTCCAGGCTAACCCGGGTTGATTATTTTTCCCCTTCTCTTCTTGCCCTCCTCCCTCAGCTGGTTGAAAGCTCATTTTTGTGGAAGCTGCATGATTTACGAAATAATGAAGCTGAAGCATGTGATGGCATCCATCTTATTCCAAGTGGGTTGGATGGTATTTTACATGCCAAACCCCAGCAATATGCCATGCATTGTGATGCAATAAAAGAAGAAATAAAGCTGGTAATGATATTAATTACTCTTCAACAATCCATCCTTGAAAATTACTAGTGTTTTAATACCTACTCAAATTAAGATTCATCCAGCTGTCAGAACCCTTCAAAATTTTTGAATTTGATTTTTGGAAACGGCCAGACAGTCATCGAGAAACTGAGCTGCACATAAAGGCAACTAATGATGGAAGAGTTAACGCTATAGTTTCATGGTAATCACATCTGTGTTGCAATATTAATTTCCTGTAAATGTATTCTTTCAGGATGGTTCTGACACCTCTGTGTGTGTATCTTTGCATGTATTCAGGTGGAGACTTCAGCTTGACTGTGAAGGGAACTTCTTTTATTCTACTGCCCCTGCATGGATAAACTCAACCAAAGACTCAGGTGGTTATATATAGGATTCCCTTGTGAGTGGTGATAATTTTCATTCTACTTTCCGCTGTAGTGACGCACTTACTGTGCTTAGGAAGTTAGGCAACTTGATAACGTAGTGTATTTTTAAGTGACATAGAGGATCTTAATGAATATTTACTGTATAGGTTTGTAATTTTTATATGAAATATAGTACCTGTAAAATAAATTTTGCTGAAATACCTGTTTACCAATCTTTACCAAATGTTTGTTGCATCCAATATCCAGGTCTTTCAGTAACCATGTTGATGATAAGCTAATAGCTAGCTTTTCTGTTAGAACATGCTCAAGAATGTTTATCTCACTAGTTAAATTGTATGGCATTGTTTCATGCCTGATGCTGCTTTCAGATTCACCCTTAAGAATTTCAGAAATATACCTAGGGCTTTCAACTAACAGATGAGTTCTTCAGAAAAATTTTGTAGTTCATGCTTTGGTTTGATGCTTCACCAGGTGCCAGGCATTGGTGTGACCACTGGAAACAGTGTGTTTGGTTTGTTCCAGGCCAAGGTACATCCATTTCCAAGGACGAAGAGGTTCATTTGCACGCTGTTCATACTGAAACTAGCATCTCTTATAATCTTAAGACCCAAGCCCCAAGAATTGAGGTTATGCAGGATAGCCTCGACACTGGGGATTCGCAGCTCATACTATCGCCAGAAAGAATAGCAATTTATGGAGACAGTGAATGGAGGGATTCCATGTTGAAATCCATGAGAAATGCTGTAACCTCTCTCTCTCTCTCTCTCTTTCTGACATGCATGCTCTTATACACAAACTTTTTATCAACCTCATTCTATTTGTCCACATCTTTTACTTATTTTAAATAAGAGGTACTCTCTACAGTTGCAGGAAAGAGTTAACTCACTATGTGTTGTTGCGGATGATAGTCTTTTCTTAACTCTTCTCGTTGCACATCTTTCAAGAACATCACATGTAATATCATTGTTTCCGGGGCTGCGAGACAAGGGTGCCCAATATTTGCAAGCTGTTGCAGATGCAAATGGTTTTTCAATGGATCGTGTAGAAGTTCTTGAAAAGAGGAAAACATATTTGACTATGCATGATACGCATCAGAAAAAGGTTATTCCATCCTAATTTAGCTAAGATTCCTCCATAACTTGCTTTTGAAATTTTACTCTTTTTTTTCCTTTTTCTTTTTTCTCACATCTGGGACCGAACAGGTGGTTTGAGATGCCGAAGTTATAGTAGCTGAACCATGTGGTCATATCCAGTTGAATATTATTTAGAGTAGAAGTAGATGTTTGGTTGAGCATTATGACAATTTTCCACTTTTCTTTGAAATTTGTTGTTTTAATTAAATATATTCTCCAAGCTAGCATTAACGAATTACAATTTGAATATAACCAATTTGTTATTATGTGCTTTATCTGTAGGTTGATCTGTTGATTGGAGAACCATTCTATTATGGAAATGATGGCATGCTTCCTTGGCAGAACCTGCGGTTTTGGTAAATCCAATTGTTATTTGATCTTGCTGTATTTTATCCTTTAATGAATATCTACAAGACAAAATGTGGATCCTGGTGGCAGTCGGTGTGACTCTTATAAACATAGCTTAGAATCTCTACATGTTAGCAACACTTCTTTGGATCTTGTAAACACGCCTACTTTATTTGGCCCTGAACATTGTAAAGTAATGTGTCCATCTATATTTCTATGTTATATTCTATCTTAACAATGACCAGTCATGATGAATTAAGGACCAAAGAGTTTAACTGGATATGGCCGGTGATTCAATTGTCATTATTATTAATGTAAACCGTAATTTTACCTTATATACATTTCTTCATGTATCTTTTTGATAAATTGCATTTCCAAGGCATCAGTATATGGCTCATTTTACACTAGATATTGAAAAGAGTTTAGCTTCTATAAGGACCAGGCATAAAGAGGTTTTTGTGGAACATCAAAACACTTTATGCTGAAAACACCCATTCACACCAAACCCATGACCCAAACCTCCTCCTTGTCGGCTAAGAATCAACGCAACAACCCAAAAAGAAAACTAATCTCCAAGAAAAAACACAAAATCATCCGTTATTAAACCAGACCATGACCACAACACAGTAACTTCAAACCCCCAATATCCTCCTCATCTGCCAACAATCAAAATACAACAAAACCCACAAACAAAATCTTCCTCCTCGCTCGGCTACCCAGCCGCCCATAATCCCGAAAAATCACCCTCCTCCTCAATGGGCTACTCTCGCATCAACAACCATTGTATTTCTCAAAAATCAACCATAACCCATCAAACGTATAAAACACCCAAGCCACCGAAAATTCTTCAACCATCATTTACCCGAAACCCAAAGCTCAATCCCCTTCTCCAAGTTTTGGCCAATAACAACCGAAAATCGAAGCCCACTACTCAAAATAACAGTTTTATTCAATGGTTTAGCTTAAAAATTGCAAGCTAGGCTTCAATCAGATTGGGCTCTAAAGAATATGAAAAAAACTTCAAGATTTTTGGTTGATGGGTTTGGCGTGATTGGGTGTTTTCGGCCTGAAGTGTTTTGGTGTTCCAATATGATGTGACAAGCTATTATTAGAGGGCACAAAAGACTTCTTTTGTGCCAGGTCTTTATAGAAGTTATACTCTATTGAAAAATTAACAAGCCTAAAAACCTGTTCTGACAGCTAAGATCTACAGTTTGTGTCAAATAGTAGCATTCAATAAGCCAGTTAACATATTTAAGATGTGCCAAACTTATGCCAACTGGGAACCTTTGGGTTTGGGACTATGTTGTTGTGTACTTTGCACTGATTGGATGTAGATTAGGCGCACATCTGTTGACACTCGATTGGTGATTGAGGCCATCAGCAATTTCCTCCCAAAAAACTTTAGTAGTTCGAGTATATGCTTTCTCCTGAAGCATCAACGATACTGACCTCTATTTGCATCGATCTTATGATCACAGTTGTGTATCAAAATGTTTAATTTTAGTTTAGATAGACCCTCAATATAATTCTAGTTCTGGCATCAACTATTATCTCTCAAACTTTAGAGTTGTAAGAGGTGTATATTTTGTGGTCAACTCATGAATAGCTTAATGTCCTTATTAGGACTTATTATTAGGTGAATTTGTAAAATATTATTAGGTATAATTCTGGTGAGCCTATGATGTTTTCAAGATATTTTGTGTATGTAAATATTTGCTTTGTCCAAATGAGCCCAGTGCATTGTTGGAAGTGTTTAAATGAAGGAAGTCCATTGATAGTTCCGATATTGCACATTTACTTTTTTTTTTTTTGGTCTTTTAATTCCTTTTTGTTTTGGTTTGGCTTTAAGGAAGGAAAGGACCGTACTTGATCCTGTTCTCTCAGAAGATGTACTAATAATGCCTTGTAAAGGAATACTGAAGGCTTGTGCAATGTCTCTCCCTGTAAGTTAGTGCTGTACTTGTCTCATTGTATCTTATTTGTTTGAACCCATTAGCTGATTATTTTGTGTAGATTATGGGATTTGAAAACTTTTGTTCAGGATCTCTGGAGCAGTCGGCGTTGCTTGAGTAAGATTGAAGGTTTCGACCATTCGATTGTAAATACTACCTTAGGGGCATGTGGTGAATTGCCTGCACCAGAAGAAGGTCCCTGTTTGCCTTTTTATATCTGGCAGTGTGGGGAAATTAAGGTAGTGAATGTATATAGAATTCATATTTTACGAAGAGAATATTTCTGAGATGGAAGGAAACACAATTTCCTTCTGGATGAAAATGTTATTACTGACACTGATGGTGCTGCATGAAAAACGTTTCAGGAACTCAGTGAGATATTTACAATCATGGAGTTTGATTTTTCAAAACCAATAAGACCATGTTATGGAAAAGCCCAGGTATTCCAATTGCACTTTCTAACAGAGTGGTATTAGTCTTGGATATATACCTGTAAGAATTTGGTCATCTGCTAGCTAATCTTAGGAACAAATAGTTCCTGCTCAGCTCTGTAAACATGTTTTAATTGTTTTATACTGGTTTATATTTTCTTTAATTCATTTGAAAAGTACATGTGGTATTGCACGTTTTGCATTATGGCATCAGTTTTTTTTTTTTTTTTTTTTTTTTTTTTTTTTTTTTTAAATTATAAGTAAAGCAAATTTATTAAAAAGCGCAAGGCGTGCAATCTAGTACACAGGATATATACAAGAGAAAAACACCCAGCAAGATCAAGAACAAGGAAAGAGAGCACAAAAATCTACAAAATTAGAAACAACAAGAAAGGCGTTAATAGAGATCTCCACTCATTGAGGGATATAAGGAAACAAAGTTATAGGTTCATGCTTGTCTTCTCACAATCATTGAAACTTCGAGCATTCCTTTCTCGCCAAATGCACCTCATTAAACCTTCTTTCCAGGAGCTCCAACGCCCATCTAGGCATGACCTAGCCTACTGATTGAACTAGTTATTGAGCTCATGTACATCAGATCAGCAAAACTTTTGGTCATTATGTAACATCCCTAGACTAAAAACTACTGAATTTGCCATGCTTTCCCATTAGAAAATTCTGTTACATTTTGAATTCACTTTATGGCAGTCAAAATGGCTGTAGTTTTGTTTTGCGCATCGCTAATAACAGTCGAATAGGTACTTTACACATAATCAACTATATTATTTTTGTTGAAAACTACTGCTTGATGAGAGTATATACTGTCTTTTTTAATTGATTGTTGAAAATGCTTGTTGCAGGTTGATTTTATAGAGCCTGGGATTTGCCATGGCTTTGCATTATGGATTGATTGGGTGATGGATTCAGAGAATTCCATTGTGTTATCTACAGGGCCAGGTACTACTTAATTCAATGTAGAAGTGGTTTAATGGTAACTTGATACTTGCCGTTTTCTGCTATATCTTTGTTAAACAACCTTCAGTAAGTAAGCGACTCTCTTGCTTGCATATCTGATGTGATATATTGATTCAGATAAGAGATATTGGAAGCAAGGAGTAAAGCTTCTAGGGCAACCTGTTGCAGTTGGGGTCCATGAATCAAGAAATATGGGTGAATATCTTTCTACTGTGATTGAAGCATCTTTTGACGCATCCAATGGTGAACTCATCATCGGACACAACTTCCTATGATATCTCTGCATTTTTGTTTTGGCACTCAGGCAGTTACATAATGATCATTTTCTCTTAATAATTGTAACAAATTAATAGATCAGTGCCGAAATCTTTATTGTGGCTTTCTCTCTCTCTTTTTTTTTTTTTTTTTTCCCAAGCTAATTGTGGCTTTGAAGCCTTTTACAATTATACACTTTGAAATTGGTGTAATAGATCACATTAGATTGAGTAATGCTATATACCATACTACTATTCCAATATACTGATGTAGCATTGTCAATTCACCCTTAAATCAGCACTTGGTTACAAGAAAAAAAAAATGTGGTGAATTGGCAATGCCGTGTTAGTGAGATATTGGTGGATTGGTATATAGCATTACTCTATTCCGAGATCTATTGAAAATTAGATCCCATAATTGCTAGCAATTTCATTAATCCGGCATTTACCTTCATAGAATCAAAGATCATTTGGATATTTTTCTATGGAGACATGGTTTACTTAGTGAATTGACTATGTTCAAATGACGGGCTACATCATGATCTGACCATTTACCAATAAAGGGATATATTGGAAAGAATGAAGGTGCATTCATCGATAGGTTTTTATTATTTTTATTTACTTTTTCAATTCAATCTAAATGAGCCAGACCTAGTCTTGATAAATGTTCATTCGAATAACACCTGTGAAAAAGCTGGCCTGATAGCCTGATACTCCTATTGTGTTACCAAGCATTAGGAATGATACATGAAGCTCATTAATCCTATAATTCCTGAGAGACTAGAAGGTTGTTTGAGAGAAAAGAAAATCATTATTTAGAATGTTTTGTACCATATTCATCCATGTGTAGTTGATTATTCATAGTAGTGCTAGTGCATGCAAATATTAAAATTTCAAGAATCATCGTCAAAGTCCATTTTTGATTAGTTACAAGTTTTGATGAGAGCACCGAACATTGATTTGTTAGATTTCTATATACCACATCACTATCCCACCATTATCTTACAATGGTGGCATGATATTGCCAATCCACCTTTAGATAATCATTGTTAAAAAATAAAAAATAAAAAATCAATAGTGAATTGGTATACCACGTATAGTAAGATAGTGGTGTGATATGTATCATTACTCTTGTATAATAATACATTGGAACATTGGCATTGCCCAGATTTTTCTTTTTACCCAACTCTCCCAACTTTGCCAGGCTGAATGCTTGCTGGTTTTTAGAAAACAAGGAAAGCTTGGTTTGTTTGTGCATAGAGCAAATAAAATTTATCAAGAAGCAATTAGTATTGGTTCAAATTTTGGTTAATGACATCAAAAGAACAAACTTGACGGTGTTATACATATTTAAAGTTCCATTCCAATTCTTAACATTGATTGCTTTGCCCACACAACATATCCAAAAAGGTCAGAGTCTACAAAGGATTTTTAAGACCCAATGTTTTCCATGTTGTTCCTCCACCCTTATTGTTAATCTTGTTTTGAACTAGTTTTGAAGTTCAAGTTCTCTTGGTAATGATCTTATATTATTCTATATTCACACAAGAAAAATATCAATATACAATAGATTTACAGGAAGTTAATCATATGCTGTAATAACATATTGGTGCACTGAACCTAACAGTCTATATATGGTTAGCGAGCATTAATCATAGTAATTGTTACTTCATTTACAGAATTAGCTCCTTCACTAATTGATCTATCTCTACTATTGTAAGTGCTCTTCAGGATAAATGCAGGTTGTTTTGGATAAGCAAGAGTTGTGTCATTACCCAACATGAAAACAACCACTGACATGGTCGGCCTATCTTTTGCATGTTCTTGCACACACAAAAGCCCAATTTGAATACATCTCAAAATTTCCTTAGCATATTGCTCACCCAGTGATGAATCAACCATTTCCATGGCTTTGTCTTCTCTCCATAGGTCCCAAACCTACAAAGAAAGTAATCATCATATTAGGTTAAAACAACATTACACTAATTTGATAAGCCATTATTTGCATGTGTTCTTACATGCCCAATCAAATTTGAGGAGGGACCATCATTATAATAAGCACTATTCTTTTTGCCAGTAATGATCTCCAGCAACAAAACTCCAAAGCTATATACATCAGACTTCACTGAAAATAGCCCCTGCATTGCATACTCTGGTGACATATAACCACTGCAGTAACAAAATGAAATTATCAAAGATAGCTCTATGTTTGGGCATTAATATAGCGCATAAACTTTCTACAAACACAATAGAAAAAAGAATTACACAGTCTTTTTAAACCCTTTGAATTTGTACTTTTAACACATATAAAAATGGAAGTCACCTAATAACATGAAGTCTATAATATATCTTTATTTTGTAACACACTTACTATGTTCCAACGACACGATTTGTATTTGCTTCAATTTGGTCCCTTCCAACGATTCTAGCCATACCAAAATCTGCAATTTTTGGATTTAATGCATTGTCAAGTAGAACATTGCTAGCCTTTAAGTCTCTATGAATAATTCTTAATCTTGAGTCTTGATGAAGATATAAAAGCCCTCGAGCAACCCCACAAATAATTTCGAAGCGTCTTCCCCAATCTATCAATGACCTTTTTGTTTCATCTGAATGAAGAGATAAGAACTTAGAATATATGCTTATGTTTGTAATGGGAGACCATTTTGCAAGAAGTTTATGTGAAAAGTAGACATACGAAAAATGAAAAAGTCCAAGCTTTTGTTTGGCAAGTACTCGTAGATTAACATCTTCTCTTCTCGATGAACACAATAACCTAGAATCCTCACAAGGTTCCTATGTTGGAGTTTAGCAATTATTGTAACTTCATTTTTGAATTCTTCAACTCCTTGTCCGGAATACTTTGAAAGTCTTTTTACTGCAATTTCCTTCTGATTATCTAAGAGACCCTGAAAGTAAAGTACAAATTTTTTCGGTTATGATGCATGGAAACATCACATGAATTGAAATTATGCAAATTTCGAAACTCTTTCAGGGAGGGTAGTACCTTATAAACTGAGCCAAAACCTCCTTCTCCAAGCTTGTTAGCATCAGAGAAATTATCTGTGGCTGCAACTATGATACTTAGATCAAAGAATGGTAAATCTGAACTTCTTGTACTCTCATCGAGCTCCCTTATACTACTTGGAGATTCTTGAAGGTATGTTGAACTTGAGGTAAGACTAAACATATTTTTGCTTTCCCTGCTTCCTCTTCCTGTCATCAAACGTAGTTACAAATATTTCAGGAGGTAATGTTTGTGCAATTATGAATTCCAACACAAAAAGAAATACATTAAAAGAAAATAATGAAACAGAGGAATAGAACAAGCTGCAGAATTCTACCTTATAATTTTCCATTTTTATCATTGGTAGGATGAAATGAGTTGGGTTTATAGTTCTTCTGGTAATTGATTGATTATGGCAGTAAAAACTGTAACTTTCTTTCTTGCCTCCTCAGTTACCAAACTAATTATTTTTTAATATCTGATTATTGGTTTACAACATAAAGTCACCTTGACAGCATTCATTAATTACCAGGCTTAGAAATAAAGAAATAGATGAATAGAAAAAAGGAATAAAAACTGGTTCAAATAAAATAGTGAAAATAGTTTACTTACCTCTTTTGTTCTTCATTACCAGCCAATATCCAATGGAGACCAAAAGAAGCAACATTACAGCAACAGAAACTGTAAGAACTGCCAATATCTTCTTGCTCCTAAGAAGGCCTTTTTTCTTTGAATATTGAGCTAAAATGAAAAGAAAAGAAAGAAAAGAAAGAAACTGTTAAAATATTATTAAATTATTACATTTTTTTTATTGATTTAAGTTTTTTAAGATAAATGGTGATTTAACCTGCTATCAAAGCAACTGTTTTGAGTACAAAAGAGTTTGAACTCACACATAAGGAGAGTGTTCAATATTAATTAAATACTTAAATATACATTTTTTTTTTTTATTATTCCTATAAATTTTTAGCATAAATGGTAATTTAACATAAACATTATTTGTAATGGCATCATAAATCGAAGAGGGTAATTGAACATAACCGGTAAATATTGATGAAAATTGCAAGAAAAAAGGGAGAGGAAGAAAGGAATATGGGTTTAAGAGAATGATTGGGATCTCCTATTATTAGACTCTTCGAATTTTACATAAATTCAAACAGCCTAACAGGAGATTGCGGGCCAAACTGTTTTGAACAAGTGAATCTCGCATCTTAAACTATTTGAAGCAGGTGAACTCCGCGGTCCCTCTTTCTTAAGCTATCAAAATTTCAATAAAATTGAGGAAATCTAATAGCATCATCCTCATCCTAAGAGGAATGCATGAAACGGTCTTCATTGTATCAAAAAGATCAGATGGGCCATGTGTGACATATAAGGACATAAAAAAATAAGGAATACATCAATACAAGTTTAGAAAATCTTACAAAAATCCACTTGTTGCTGATGGGTTAGAATCCAAGTCAGAAAAAAAAAAAATATATAAAATAGACATTCAGATAACATTTTCCAATTCAATTAGACAAAAAAAAAAAAAAAAATTCCAATTCAAAAAACAGTGAGAAAGAAAAAGTTATGAAAATGGAAAATTACCTAGCACAACGGCATCCACACGTATGTATAATTCTTGTCCTGCATTGGAGTAGACTCTAGTGTCCACCAAGTCCCCGTGCCATGCCAAGCACCCAATCCCTCCCCTTGTCTCGTCTGCACTGGTGTAAGCTGTACAAGAACAATTCCTCAAGCACTCCTGCCTACACTCCTCCAAACTCAGATTCATGTCCGCACGTGCTATTGAAGTATCCGGCACCTTCACACGTGCCAACTTCACAAACCCTTCTCCACTGCCGCACGTGGATACTCCCCGCCTCCTCACACACCCGCCCGACCCGTCTCTCAAGTACCAATCACGGGTCGAATTGGGTTCAAACCCTGGTAAGCATGTGCACTTAAACTTTTCTGGATTGTATGGGTCGCAGTAACTATTTGGACCGCACTCTTCGTACATATCGCACGTCTCTTTCGGAGCAGACCAAAACACGACCCATCTAGCCTCACGCCACGTGGACCGATCAACGATTCCTGATTCATTCAACACCATTCTAGTAAAAACTCTAGGGTCATTTACACTATACACAATCGCGACCTCATCTTGATTATTCACGTAACTGACGTTGAAAATAAAATTATTAGTCATTTCGGGTACACCGCTCCATCTTTGGCCGGTCCAAGGCCCGCCCCGCCACGATGGAGTTCCTCCCTTGTTTAGGAACAATTGTGGGTACCCAATTGGGTCAATCTCGTATGAGCAGTTTCCGGTTCCCGGGTCATCTTCGGACTTCCAAGATGTTAGGTATCGGCTGAACCCGGTTTGCCGGTCCAGCCCAAGTTTCATCAACGGAAGCAGAGTATTGGTGGGATAGTCGAAGCTCTGCCATGTAACCCTTCGGCTGTCTCGTAGAACCAAAACAAGATTTCCAGAATCTAAGAGTTGAGCCATAGAATTGTTTGTGGTTGAGATTGAAGCGTTTGTAGACCAGATTGCGGTGCTTCGATTTTGGCTGTTAAGGACGAGGTTTCCATGGCCGTTGATGGAGAGGACTCCGGAGGTATCATTGAGAGGGATGTCTCTGTTTGCCACCCACACAACGGTTTGTTGAGGAACTTTGTTATACCATATTCCGATGTAGCGGCGGCCAGACTTTCCCGGGCTGAAAAACCCAAGTGCGAAGGTTTTTCCTTTCGAAACCAGGATGTCACCGTCTTTAACGGGCTGGTTCGGGGAAATGGTGTCAAGGGAAATGCAAAATCGGAAAACAAGTAGGGAGAGAAGCAACGATGTATTCAATAACTCTTTAGCCGGATTCATGGTGGTTTTTCCGATGAAGATTATAGGTTGGCCAACAAGATTGCTGTGTGTCGGTGGGATTGGGTTAAGATTAACGATCAAACTGAACTTGAATAGGGGTAATTAACAGAACTCGAAAGATTCAGGAGTACTAGAGTCTGGGAAGTAGGTGAGATATTTAATAAGTAAGGTGCACAATGGAAGAAATAGAAACCACCATGAGAATGGTTTTTCAAGGAAGCTACTTCAACAGTTAAATGCATGATCGTATGTTTAAGGATGGAGTAATGCCACGTCTTAGAGAGTGCGAAAGAGAAAGTGAGGAAGTGATACTCTGTTCAGCATTACTCTTGAGGTTAATGTTGCTACACTTACGAAGGCTTTTTACAAACAAAGCCTTACAAACTGACGTGGCAAGGAAAATGACAAAAAAAACTTGGGACCAAGCTGCCCGTGAGAGGCCAAGCTGCCCGTGAGAGAAATCAAGCAAAGTGTCACAAACCCAGATGAAGTTCGCGGATCTGAGCCTGTTTCTACTTGTTCTCTGCCTTCTTGTACTGTAAATACAGAAAAGAAGAGGCTGAAAGAGTTCTTGTCCAGCAGTTTTGATGTGGAAGAAAAGGCTCCATCAAAATCTTTCTGGCCACGACCCGCACGCTGGGTCTGGCTGAGACCCGTCGTGGGTCTGGCCTAGACCCACAGCGCACGGCTGGTCGCGGCCAGACCCAGTCGTGGAATTGATCCATACCTCTCTTGATTTGTCCTCCTTTCACCGTGGGTCTCTCTTGATTTGTGTTGCAAAATAACATCCTTGGCAGATCAGTGTGAAAATTATGCGTTATGCGGTGGATAAGCTACCTACAACGTCAAGAACTCTCCTGTATGTTCATGCTTGGAAAGATTCTTCCAAAACAAAAGCAAACTAACCCAAAAATAAATCCATACCTCTCTTGAGTTGAAAATTATGCGTTATGCGGTGGATATGCGATGTGAGGGATGAGAAGAAGATAGGGAGACCGTGGGTGTGAGGGATGAGAAGAAGAGGGGGAGGGAAGGAGTGAGGCTGGCGGTGTGGAGATGAGAAGAAACAAAGAAAAAGAAAAGAATCAGACCCCCGCTGGGTCTGGCCGAGACCCAGCGGGGTCAGGCTAGACCCTGGCGGGTCTCGGCCAGACCCAGGCGTGGGTCTAGCCGCGGCTCAGCCTGGTCTCTCACGGGCAGCTGATCCCAAATTTTTTTTTTTTTTTTTGTCTTTTTCTTTGCCACGTCAATTTGTAAGGCTTTGTTTGTAAAAAGCTTTGTAAGTGTAGCAACTCTCGTGTTTCAGTACACGTCTTTCTGTCTTGTCAATTTTACATCTTTTAAGACAATTTGGCATATTCTCGCTCAGTATGTTAGAGTTCACGTTTCATAAAGAAAGAAGTTGTTTTTAAAAAATTAAGATTTTAAATATTAATTTATAATTTTAAAAGTTAAAATGCGATTTTGTCAAACATTTAATTACATTTTCAAACAAACATATTTTTAAATCGTTATTTTTAAAATTGTAAACCCAATTGTACCATAAAAATAAGAGTGACTTAATCGCATTTAGTACAAATTTCTTTACAAAATGGCATGATAGTTTATGTATCCTTAATCAATTCATCAATTATAAATTGCTACGTCAATTTGTATGAAAATTATAGTAAAAGACGTGTACAATCTCAAATATTTTCCAAAAACCAATCATATTCGTGAGGGTTAAATAATATGTTTCATATATTCAATTACTTGTAAGATCCTTTAATTCAATAATCAATACCGCTTTAGCTGGAAATGTGGTTTTCCTAATGAGATTAGATGTATAGGTCCCGACTAATCATATGAGGTTGCGGAAAGCATTGAAATCTAGGTGGTGGCCCAAATCTCCTAAAAGAAGAAATGTGACAAATGTCAATGCGAGTGAAGTGTGTAAATGAAACTAATTAAGAAGTCTTTTAAGGGTAGTTTAGTCATCTGAAAACCATACATCATGAAGCAGATGCTATTAGTTTGAATCTCTTTTTTGATTTTCTTTATCTTGGCAGACATGTAAAAATAATAATAATAATAATAATAATAATAAATAAATAAATTACTAAGAAAAGGAAGTAAATAATTACACTGGCATGGGATATGATCGTGGAAAAACTAGAAAGTTGCTTCTTAGTTGTCTAGAATTGATTAATTGGTGACCCAGGAGCAGCTTTAGCCACAAATTGGCGCAGGATATTAATTGCTTTGTATATGATATGATGTATTGATGTATCAATTTCTTGTTGGAACAGTGTGTTTTCATGACTTACCTAATATTGGCCACATTAATTATTTGAACTACACCTACCACTATTATAACTAAAGGTGATGGGGACTTCATATCAAATGCAATTTATTGTAACCAATTAAGAAAATGGCTTTTTGATTCTCGTGGGATATCTTAAATTTTCTTTCAAGGAGATTTTGATGTTAAATTTAGTCACGATTGATAGAGTTGCTCACTACCTGGCCCTCGACTTGGTCTAGGGTACTTGCAAAATAAAAATAAAAAACAAGGGGTAACTCATTAGAGATATCAACAGAGACACTTTGATGCTTAAGTCAATAAAATGTTTTCTACATATATAAAATGTTTTGTCTTCTGCCCCGAGTCTCGAGGTTTAAAGCAGCACCAGAACAATAAGCTTCACCTGCATCTCTTCTGCGAACCTCTTCCACTGAGAATCAAATCTCTGACGTCTTCATAGTTCAGTTTACTCTTTCCTACAGAATTACTCATAGCCATCCTCACGGCTTCCAGCTATTTGGCAAATACGCCAAGACGATCAACGTGCGAACCTCATCATCAAAATCAATTTTCACCGAGGACAATTGATTTGTGATGGTGTTAAACTCATTGAGATGTCATGCTATTGAAGCTCCTTCCGCCATCTTTAGGTTGAACAATTTATTCATTAAATGCACCTTGTTGTTAGCCAACAGTTTTTCATACATACTTGATAAAGCCACCATTAGACCTGATGTGGTCTTCTCCTTTACAACGTTGTGTGCAACTGATTTTGACAATGATAACTTGATAACTACCAGGGCTTTATAATCAAGAAGAGCCCACTCGTCATCATACATGTCGTTGGATTGTTCTCCCAAAAGAGGTTGATAGAGGTCCTTCCCATAAAGAATATCTTCAAACTGCACCTTCCAGTACTCAAAATCTGTGCTGTTGAATTTTTCGATTCCTATCTTTCCTTCTTCTACTGCCATCACTCCCACTCGAACCAAAAGCTTTAATACCAGTTGTTAGGAAATTAATCCTATTTCCAAGACCCGTGAGATGTGAAAAATAAGAAGAACATGAAATAACAAAGATTAGGCAATCAACACACGACACCAAGATTTAAGTGGTTTAGCTTAACAAGCCTATATCCACTGGGGAGACGACTCGGAAAAAATCCACTATCAAAATATGAAGTACAAAATAGTAGAGAGAAAATCACTCAGATCTCAAAGTCCCAATACACCCAAATCTCATTATCACACAAGAGAAATTATTCCCAAAATCGAATACTTCTATATACCGCATCACTATCCCACCATTATCTTACAATGGTGACATGACATTGCCGATCCACCTTTAGATAATCATTGTTACAAAATAAAAATTAAAAAATCAATAGTGAATTGGTATACCACATATGGTAAGATAACGGTGTGATATTTATCATTACTCTTATATAATAATACATTGGAACATTGGCATTGCCCAGATTTTTCTTTTTACCCAACTCTCCCAACTTTGCCAGGCTGAATGCTTGCTGGTTTTCAGAAAACAAGGAAAGCTTGGTTTGTTTGGCATATGGCAAATAAAATTTATCAACAAGCAATTGATATTGGTTCAAATTTTGGTGAATGACATCAAAAGAACAAACTTGACGGTGTTATACATGTTTAAACTTCCATTCCAATTCTTAACATTGATTGCTTTGCCCACACAACATATCCAAAAAGGTCCACTATTATACGCATCAGAGTCTACAAAAAACTGCCCTAAATGAAAATGTACATTGCCATTTCAAGTACAAAATTTGTATTTCACCATGAGAAATATAATACAACTGAACAAAATATTCAACAAACGCCTTATTCAAAAATTTTAATAAAAATTAATCACCGCCTTATTAGATACATAATTACCACCATGACGGAAAAAAGGCGGCAATCTAGTTGAGGTACCTCAGGCATGTGAAACGTGCAAAATTGCACGAGGTAACCAAGGCGAAAGTATAATGAATGGCACTTAGATTCTGTGCCTTTCCTCTGGTATTAGCAACTCCTCGTAATCATCAACCACCACCTGATTCACAAATTCAAGAGTTACCCAAATCAACAACCTTCATCAACATCCTTTCGTTTACAAACAAAAGAGTGAGTAGTACCTCATAACTCTCGCCCCTGTAAGTGTATTCCACATGCAGTTGCTTAGGTTCTCCAGGACATGGATCACAAAACCCCATGATTCCCGACTTTTTCACACCTTCATGAAGCTGCACCAACAGATTGAACAACAAAAAATTACGACATACAACGGGATCTCTAGATTACAAAGTGAAAAACATAGCAACTCCCAAAGCACTAGATTAATCTCAGTTTAAAAATTTGAGGTCAAGGATTTTTAACAGTTAACTATATAAAGCAACCAACAAGTATGATGATTGATCAAATTAATACCATAGACCAAATATGTCTTTTGCAGGCAGTCATAAGTCATCAGGTAATTTCTATTCAATATTGCTCTCTAACTTCTTTTAGCCCAATTTAGTAACACATATTTTTCCGAGTAGTTACGCAAAAGATTAAATGATCTTGTGAATAAGTTGGCAAAGTTCAAACCGAAAATTAGTAACTTAAGTTAAGACTCTTTCAAGAGGGTTACTTGTGGTAATTTGCAGAGGCTATGAACAAAATGTGCTTTGGCTTGTAATTATGTAGATAGTCCAAAATTGCAATAACTTATCAGAATATTTCAATTTTCACATCACTCTATATTACCATAGGAACATAGGATGGATTCATAGTTTAACACAGACAAGGAAAAACAGCACTTGAAGTAAAATACCTTGAGTTGTCCAGAATCATCAACCAGGAAATTCAGAGGTAGTGTGACATCCGTGACTTGTGAAGTCAACTCATTGTGTGTTTCACTTGATTCATTTTTCCTACTCAAAGTGGTACGCTTTCCATACCATGCTCTAGTAATAACTAATCCATTTGTTTCTAATTGCCTAGTTCTTTTCCTATTGGCCACATTTTGTAGTAACTGCTGAGCTTTCTCTGCTGCTGCTCTTGCCTCATGTACCTGCAAACAGGGCCAAAAGTAATTATACTTCCCTCAAAACATTTTTGAGTAAAGGTAAAGGAAAAATAAGTGAAACACACCTCGTATTATCAATCAGACAACAGAGAAGAAAAAAAAAAACACCCAACTCAAAAATCTTAACATTTGCAGACATTCAGAACCCAATGCAGTACAAAAAAAGAATTTAATTTCAAACTCCTTCCTGATATTATTATGCTGTTCGTAAGCCCTGTTAACAAGTGCTATAGAGACTTTTTGGCATTTCACCCACCATTAAGACAGCACCAGTTTGACTAGCTGGATGTGATGATTTTTAAAATGATACAAAAGTGCCGACTCTATTAGTGCCTGTATATATATATCCACAACATTAACATTTACTTAGCATTTACTACGTACCGAGTACTCTATGGTCCACCATGTATATTATATTTTTCATGGTTGGATGACAGTTGTTCTTCACCACCTATTCATAATATATATTACCAGTCTCTTAAACTTTAAAAGGGAGTGGGCATTACCGCTTAGCATATTTTTGACTGCATAAATATTGGCGAGAAATAACATGTGAAACATTGATCACTTGGTGAGTAGACAATGCAGGATTCCATATATACATGTAGCATGGTATAAGGGACCAAGGTAAATCAGCTAGCAATTCCATGTGGAATTTGGTTCTCTCTATCTGGGCAATTTTCCAGTTCATTATTAAGAATCTGTTAGAAGAGTTGTTACTAAGGAGGTAGAGGAGGCGGTTCAGACGTTGACTCCACCTTTTAGCATCCACATATATATTTGAATGTGTGCACATGTATGTATATATAAAGCTTTTATATTCATATGGACCTTCAAAGGAAAACCACAAAAAAAAACTTTTGAGGATGTTGAAATAGGAAGCAAAACCTAAGGACATTTTTCTTATATCCACATATTCTCTTCGGTAATAAATGTAGAGTAGCCTAGTGATGCAGAGCAGTTTACAAGCAAACCAGTCATAGTAAAATGGCCATATCTTGTGATTTCGAGATCATATGGAGGCAAACTTGGTGGCGTTGGAAAGCTTATTCAAAGGGCTACAAATTTATATTTCATGAAAATTTTCCAACTTTTACTAGGTCAAAACGGGCCGTCAGTAGATATTCGATTGCACTTGGATCGAACCAACTTGCGAGAAGGGCAGTTTTGTACGTTTTCTTTTCAGGGCTGCGACCCTATCAGCTTCCCACCATGCCAAGTTGCATCACCTAGCAAACAAGCTGAGCTGTTGACATATCTAGTGGCTAGCAAACAAGCTAAGCTGCTCATGTATCATCTGTACGCACTTGTTTACTAAAACAAGTCTGGTTCAAGCTTGAGCTGAGTTTCATTTGCTAAAGGAGCTCGAGTCCAAACTACTTTAGGTAGGCTCGCTGTCTGGAAAATTGGCAGACAGCCAATTTGCCATATAGATGGATGTATAACCGTTGAATGGCATATATCTGAATTTCTTTTTGGAAGCTCCATGATTATTAGGCAAATTGGCAGGGAACATTTTCAACTGTAAAATGTAATAACATTTACCTAAGATGTGACTTCATTAAGGGCTGAGATGATGTGCCAACATCACTACAGTCCATTTTATTCATTTGCTGACATTGAAATTCAGAAAACCAACGAAAATTTGACTCTTGGAATATATGTTTGGTCTTTTGGATTATTAAGTATAACTCATTTGGAGTACCAGGTTTATTGAGCCAAATGGCTTGTGAGGCATCCACTACTTACCAAACTTGCCCAAACTAAAATCTTTAGGATCAATTCGAATTTGAGCTAAGGTGAAGCTTTCCGAAGGCTCCAGTTTACAAGTATGAAGTGAGCTCAAAAGTTTACCAAGTATGAAGTGAGCTCAAAAGTTTACTTCATCAGATTGAAAATGAGCCCAGAAGCCGGCAAGCTACTTGGGTTTCTTTCAGCTTGGCTTGCAAGTTTTGTTGTCCTTTTTCATTTTCCTTTCTTATCCAGGCACAAAGCATCCATGATTATAAAATGAGCCAATCTCGAACAAAAAGATTGAGCTTGAATAATGACCAAGCTTGCCCAAACTAATTAGGATGGCCTGCAGGCTAGTCAAGCCAGCCATAAAGTATGCATGTTTTTCTATCTAAACCTGTAACCATTTTTCAGTGTTCTATTTACATGCTACGCAGAGAGATATCGAGATACTCCTACAAAAATCCATGCCGGCAGACAATGCATTATGAAGGTATGCATCTACATGCGTGTTGCATCTTGTGGATGTGTATGGATGTAAGAATATGGCCTCATACAAGAAAAAATTGAACAATCCAAATTGCATCTAGACAATCAATAATAGAGTTGTCACAGTGCATAAACTACAACACAGTTAGCCACATAAATAACCCATACCTTGGCAGAGGTTTTTTCCACATTCTCTAAAGCCTTCTGTTTTTCCTTTTTAAGGTAATATGGTTTAAGAACGAATTTCTGCAAGCATGCAAAGGATACAAAATTAGCAAATAATACACAGATGAAGTAGTTTGGTTAAAAACTATATTATTATAACACTTCCATCTTTCGACCCGTTCACAAATCCCAAGTACGATTTGTCACACCATATAAAAAAATTAGTGGTTACTCGGGCACTCTGCAAAGAATCCAAACAAGTGGGAACTAATGACCATCGCTTACCTTTGGCAACGCCATGTAAATCTTATTAATATAAAACCAAAATGCTGTAATCTTTCAAATATAAAAAATTGTACACAAATTGCAGTTAAATAGCAGAGGAT
This sequence comes from Corylus avellana, assembly GCF_965113065.1. Classification (NCBI taxonomy): domain Eukaryota; kingdom Viridiplantae; phylum Streptophyta; class Magnoliopsida; order Fagales; family Betulaceae; genus Corylus; species Corylus avellana. Next base: position 28,511,463 of record NC_142492.1, read on the forward strand.
GGAAAAATAAAAAAAAATAAAAAAAAAAGATTCAGCAACATTAAGGATGGAAAAAAGGTCAGTTCTTCGATACGCTTTCTCAGAGATGAAAGAGCAATCTATTGGCTACCTGCCTTGAGACCATAAACATATCATAATTGGCCAAAGAACATTAGGTTTTCTGATCAGTTAAACATAGATTGATATGATATATCGGAGGATTCCAGCTTATTACATCTAGTTCCTTTTTTTTTTTCCTGGAAATTACGTTCTTGTCATTAAAAAAAAAAAAATGCAAGAAGCAAAAAAGTAAGAAAAACCAATATTTGTATTTTATTAGTTTGTTAATTACACATTCACCCACTGGGTAAGAATACTTATTTTTTATTGATGATTTTTTTTCTTTAAGTGTATATTCAGGGGCCCAAGTATAAATTAAATTCTAACAAATCCTAAAAAGATAACAGTTTGAACAAACCACTTTCTGCTAAACCTTAAATTTTCGGAACACACCCCATATTAAACTGAGTCTAAAAGCATAGTTAATGAGTCTATCCTTTCAGTTAGACTCCTAGTCATAGTTAACTCATCTGACATGAATAAAAAGGAAAACAGTAGAGTTTGCAATTCACAATAAACCTTTAGTAAAAAGTAAACGGAGGTTGGAAGTATGAATGCTCCAGTTGCAAGCACAGGATTCAAATGCCTGGAAAGCAAAATCTGCAAGATATAGCCCATCAACAACAGATTACAACCAAAGAAGTTTATCAGTACTAAGTTCTATTCTATTGTATTTCCAGAATATACTACAGTTTCAGTTTCATAGAATCATGTGAGCAAATTTGAAGGAAGAATATATATATATTCATCCTGAAGTGAAATAAGTGAAAATAAGTGAGAGTGAAAATATTCTTACAGGAATAATTAACTTTTGGCCGCTACATCAACAACAGATTAGAACCAAAGAGGTCTATCAGTACTAGGTTCTATTCTATCGTATTTCCAGAATATACTACAGTAATAGTTTCATAGAATAATGTGAGCAAATTTGAAGGAAGAATATATATATATATATATATATATATATATATATATATATATATATATATGTTCATCTTGAAGTGAAATAAGCAAAAATAAGTGAGAGTAGAAAATATTCTTACAGGAATAATTAACTTTTGGCCGCCACGATGCAATTCAAATCTCCAAAATATACCCTGCAAAAATAAAACAAAAGATAACAAACACGCTAGACTTACAAAGAAATGTGAGACAACTGAAACAACAAACCGAAGAGAGAGTGCTCTTACTAACTCCATAAAATATCAGTTAAATGACATTTTATCTTTCTAAGACCATATGAAAAATAGAAAAGGAAAGATTAAACTAGATAAAACTATGGAATTTTTATATTCAATGATCAAGGCATCCAAATAAATGATTTCAATGGAAATCTTTAAGGAACATTTGTATTACAATTAAACATGCCAAAAACACATATATACCCACCCACCAACAGCCAACTAAATAAAATGGCCTTAAGCATCAAGATTTCTTTTCGTTTGCTTTCTTTTTTTCTTTTTTCTTTTTTCTTTTTTGATAGATAAACACTACTACCCATACGACATTGACCCCTTATCTCATCCTCCACCCCTTCTTCATGGTGAAAGGAGTTGCAATTTGGTCCAAAGATCACTAGCCCAAGGCACCAAGGTTTCAGAAAAATCCAAAATATTACTAAGATTTTACTAGGTAATTCCACAATGACCGGTTGGGTCACCCTGATCAAATCCCTTGGACAACCTTAACTCCAAGGTTATGCAAAAGCACCAAATGAAGGATGTTCTTTAAAAATTGCATGTGAAAGGCTTCCATCGGATGTTTCTGGCGGAAGAGGTCCAGTAGAAATTAACTCATTTGTGAAACCTTTTCTTTTCCTCCTCTTCGGTAAATGTACACATTACCTCACCTTTTACCCCTTGTTCATGGGAAAAGGAGATGCCATTTGGTCCAAAGACCGTTGACAACTAATCAGCGAAATTTTGTAGGGGGGCAAATTTCCCTTCTTGCCATAAGTAATGGACCATTTCCCTTCGGAGATGAACAAATTCCAGCATTAGTTAATAGTCAACAGAAAACAACAAGTGATAGGTGAAAATACCAATGCTCAACAAAGCATCTGTAACAAGACAAACGGGAGGAGACAACAAAAGACAAAAGCCTACAAAACAGAAAGATGAACCAAGACCAAACTACCAATATTTTGAATCAATGTTTGTAGTCTAGCATGTCATACACACTTCTCATGTAGGATTACCTTTTGTAACTAGCAGTTCTCCAGTTGAGGTCAATTGTCCTATTAGAAATTTGGTTGGATATTACCTAACTTTGGTGGGATTACCTAAGGTTGGCATCCAGTAGGTCCCACCACAAAATCTTTTTCTCTTTTAATGGGTATAAAAATTTGACATTAAGTCACTCGCAACACAGCTACGTACTTGCAGAAAAGCCCTTATTATCTTCTTATCTTCCAGTAAAATCCAAATAAGCATTTATTTGAGAAAAATTATGATGAACCAGTACCAGTTGCATGATATTTCTGGAAATTAATCTATACATCCAACCAACCATATGCATTAAGGAAAATGACACAAATGCACTGGAATAAATGAAGAAATCATAAATTCATTTTCTGCCTACATAGCTGCATGTTACCTGTATTCCTATTGTGTACAACATGCGGACAGTGCTGAATTTAGATAATTTCCTTCCACCGCCAACTTCTATCTCAAGAGTGGTGCTACAACAATAATGCTTCAAGTCACAAGCTTATTACATCAAGGCATAAATGCAATCACGTGCTGAAAGTATCTCAATTAGCAGTAATATACTCTGATTATTGAAATGTGTATAGGAAAAATATCCAAAAAATTACTTGACATAATGAAAGACAAGCAGTGTCAGAAAATATTAATCGTGTCAACACATAAACACAATAAATGAATAGCATAAAAGCATTTCAAGTGTATAATAAACTCCAAGGAACATTTACTAGACTGTTCTGCTTAAAGGTATCAGCTTCATGCGTACCCACTCATAATTAAGCCTGCCATCACACCCTAATTTACTCTGCACTTTGCCCACAAGTTCAAACATTAAATAGGATTATAGGAATCATCAAGATAAATAAAGAATGGCATAGTAACTCCTTTATAGAACCAAAAAAACAAATCCTTCATGCAACAACAAGAAGAGTAAGTAGAAGGGCATCAAATTAAGCACCATACGTAAATCTTGTCCATAAAGAAGCCCATTAAATGGTTCATTAGATACAGATAACTCCAATTTCATTCAAATTAAATGAAAGGTGTTTTTAATGCCAACTAAAACTGGTTAAAATAGACATCAGTGACCTCTGGTAAACTTCTGGTGCATGGATGAAGAATCCGGCTAGCATGAATTGAATATTAGTCATCAGGAAACTTTGGTCAGGAAAGGATCCTATCCAAATAATGGGACAGAATAATGATGTGTCTGCATCAAAAACCTTGAGTTGTGTTTTATTTGTCAACATACTCATATCCTCTCCATTTTTACTTCAACAGCAATCATACTCTCCCGATTCGAGTAATTATTGTTTTTGTTGCTCATAATGATATCACCCCAGCAAGACTTTTTTTCCCCAAAATTCTTACTATGTAGTTATTTAGTATCCCATCCTTTCTTGCTTGCCTTGCATTCATATTAGGATTCATCTTTCAGCTATCTTATAAAATTTCAGATTGTAACGAGCTAAAAAAGTTGCTATAAACGACAATACACACATATAAGATGCAAATACGTACCTTTTTTTTTGATAAGTCGCAAATACATACCTACAAGTTAGATTATATGCTGCAAGCCTGCAAATGTTTATGTTCATTCAACAAAGCCTTCAAAATATGTTCAATTGATTTTATTTGGTAAAAGTGGTTTTTCGAAAGCGTTACTTTGAAGCTTCCTTTTTGGCCTTCATGAATATGCAGTTCAAGGGGATCAATGGGAGAGGTTTTGAAGCAAGTTTCGGGGTCGAAGATTATTTTGGCTAAATCGGAGCTAATTCCTATTGGTGATGTGGGTGATGTAGGTGGTTTGGCTTGTATTCTTGGTTGTGGAATAGCATCTTTGCCAATAAAGTACTTGGGTCTTGCTTTGGGAGCTTCTTACCAGGCTTCTTCTATTTGGAATGGCATTATTTAAAAAATGGAACATTGTTTGGCTGGTTGGAAGAGGCTTTTTCTATCTAAGGAGGTCAACTTCGATAAAAAGCACTCTTTCCAATTTGCCTACTTATTGTTTGTCTCTCTTTCCTATTCTTGTAAGCATGGCTAATAGGCTTGAAAAACTTCGGAGGGATATTTTAGCTAACAAGAGAATGCTTCTTAAACATAATAATGAGGTGATATGATAAATCTATTGAGGTGAACATTTATAATAGAAAGCTTAGCTTAACATAATCAACTAGAATGAGGTTTCCAACTTGTAAGACGACGTGAACTACATAGATCATCTTAGTTCTTAGAGCTAAAACTACACTACATAGGTCATCTTACTTGTTAGAGTCTAGTTGTCTCCCGCTGCGGAGGCCTGAACCAAAAGCTCTTGCTGCTTATTTCGCAACATTTGTAGCCTCCTCTCGAGGTCTTTTATTCTCTATTCCATCACGTTGAACTGAAATTGGTGATGAGTTTAAGTTCCATTTAGTGAATTGTCGAGAATTTGTACTCCGATGAAATCAAATGGTTTGGGGCTAAAAACCTAATTCAATTTAATCAAGCTCTTCTGGAAAAATGATTACGACATTACACTATGGAGAGGGAGGCTTTGTGGATATCGGTGGTGGAAACTAAGTATGATAGTTTGAGGGGAGGTGTGAAAATATATGAAGGGGTGGGAAGTTTTCTCTAGTTTTGTTAGATGTTTTGAGAATTCTACTAGGACTATAGAGGAGCTGACTCATTTTTTCTTCTTTACTCTTTACTCTTGGACGGCCGCTTGGCTAGCTCCTTTAGTAATTAGTTTTTCTGACTTCCTCTTTCATTTCTCTCCTTCCTAGGCGCTCTCTTTTTATACTTCCCGTGTATATGGGTTGCGCCCCTCTGCGCTCTTGATATATAATACTTTTACTTATCAAAAAAAAAAAAAGTTTTCTCTAGTTTTGTTAGATATGGGGGGGGGGGAGGGAGGGAGGGAGGGAGATGGGTCTACGATCAAGTTTTGGAATGATTTGTGGTGTGAGGAACAGCCTCTGAAGATTTTTTATATAAACTTATTTAGTATTGCAAGTTGTAAGGATGCATAAGTGGCAGATTATATGCAATTTGGAAATGGAAATTTTCAATGGAATATATTTTTTACTAGACCAATGCATGATTGGGAGATGGATTTGGTCTCTTCTTTCTTTGACCCATTGTATTCTCTTTAGAGTAAGGCAAGGAGGAGAGGTTCGAATTTGTTGGATCCTTCCAAAAGGAGAAAGATTGAAGTGAGGTCCTATTATCACGTGTTATCCATTCCTGCTAGTTATATTAGTTACCCTTTTCTTGGAAGAGTATTTGAAGGGTTAAGGCTCTTTGAGAGGCGTTTTTTGTATGGACGACCACAATAGGAAAAATCTTGAATTTAGATAATATGAGGAAGAGAAGCGTCATAGTGGTGAATTGGTGTTGTATGCGCAAGACGGGTGGAGAGTCCATTGATCATCTTCTTCTTCACTGTGAAGTAGCAATAGAATTATGGAGTTCGCAATTCCATATGTTTTATGTTGATTGGGTTATGTTGATTGGGTTTTTTTTTATTATTATTATTATATAAAAAAAAATAATAATAAAAAAAAATTAACATATATTTTTGTTGCTAGCAATTTTGCTTTCATAAACTAGTGTGTGTGTGTATATATATATATAACCAGGGTAGATATTGATTAACTATTAGTATAACATTTTAAGTTGTGCCTCAGCACCTCTCTATTTCCAACAGTTCTGGCAAGACAGCTACTCCTAGCATTCTAAAAAGTCCTCCAATTAAAATGTCATGCATTTCTAACTTGCGTGTGCTAAGATTTGTAGGAGGGGAGTCATTACTTATCAAAAAAAAAAAAGATTTGTAGGAGGCGAGTTTGAGAGGGAGAAGAGATGAGAAAGAGGCTTCTGCCTCCTGTTATTATTCAACCTATTTGACCTAATACAAACAACCAAATATATAGGTTAAACCCTACTAACACAAAGACCAAACTACCCTTGAAACCCTAATGGCTCAAACCCTAATATCTCTTCTAACAGCGTGATAGTTCCTATGGTTCGTATTGGATTTGAAGTCAATAGCCTTAAGAGGAAAATCATAGTAAATATAATATTAGGCTGGGATAATTTCTCGGTATTTAATGCAATATGTGAGGAAGTCATGACACTTATAATGAGGATTTGTATATGACCAACCAGCTATCCCATCAATACCCACAGAAACAATTTTTCACACGTTCTTTCATCACAATTATTTACATACCAGTTAACACAGAAAATTGAAAATGTCAAGATATGCAAAAATAGGTGTCAAAATAATACAGAAATGAATAACCTGTAAAGATATTTAAAGTGGGAGACATTCCAAAAATGAAAAACCAAACAACTTCAAGAAGAGAATCTTTAATCAACATAACAGTAAACACAACTCTTACTAATCAGTAATCAGACAGATTCTGTACACATACCTTCCCACTTTCCCACCAATGCGGCCATGAGACTTTGAGGAAAACTGATGATTATAGTGAGCTGATGCCCCAAATGAACTGGTGCCAAACTGCAGTAGTTAAAGATGGATGAGGGGGGAAAGAGGGAGCAAAATTTGGGCAACTTGGAAATAATATTACATGGAGGTTTTAATATAGGAGAACAAAGATGAGAGAGTATAAGACAATGGAGAAGCTGGACACAATATTGACAACATAGTTACATATATAATGTTTTCCATTATGAAAAAGATCATTCACTCCTAGGCTGGCCATGAATGATGGTCCAGTTGCGTCACAGATTTACAAGTCAACAAGTCTATATTTTTCTGAAGTGATTTTTTTGTCCATGTGCACATGGCAAATATATTAGATGGGAAAGAATCCCTCCACATTGTACTCCAAAATTTAAAGGAAAATAACAGCAAGCCTCATTTAATATTAATTGCAACAAACTGCAAATATGTTCATATATAGAACATCAAATAATAGGCCATAATGCATTTTCCTTCAAAGGACATTCATCACAGCTACTACTGCCATCACCACCATCTCTGCAAGCTATCATTTTCTTGCAATCCTGATCACACTTCTAAATAAATTCTGTCACAAAGTTCGACATACAAGCTCCTTCCTTCATGGTCTTTCAGTCACATCTATGGCCACTTTATTGTTCATCACAAAACCTATGTCTATCTATGATTCCTACAAAAATGTTTTCTCATTATCGTTGCATCCCTCTCACCTTTCTCCTCCACTGCTCATAGACGACGAAAAATGATAAATACCACCACCCAAAAAACCACGAAACAATCCCTATCTTCAAACACAAATTACTTTGCAGATTCTCACATAAATTCCAAGGTCTTATGATCCGATATCAGGACCACCCATGTGCTTGTCTTGTCCTGTCTCAATGCAGAACATGAAAATTCAAGTACTCTAAGGAGAATTGACTGGAGCCCAGCTGAATATACTTAGATTAGGCTATACTTGAGCTTGGATACATACTGATATACTTCTGTCAATTGTGATCAATAATCTGAATTGGGAGCTGACTGGTGAATTGCAATTGATATTCAGAGATAGGGTCAAGCATTGAGAAGTAAATAACAAAATAAGAAGTTTTAATAGAGCTCCATTTACAACCAAAAAGACAGTCGCCGTTTGAGATTGGGAGAAATGGAGATGAGTCTAGATACAAGCAACTATTAGGTGACATAAATTGACTGCTTGCCACCCAACTATGCATAATTCCTGATTTGAGAATAAAAATGGCAGTGAAATGGGTTTAGAACACAGATAAACCATGATACAATGTCAAAAACAGTGTTGGACCCAACAGATAACTCAAGTTCAAAAAAGGATTGAGGAGTCTCTGTTGTATAACAGATACACTTGATAAAAAGGTCAATAGAGAAAAGAATGACGAAGGTGTATATCACTTCTAAACTTGTATGCATAACTTCTACAGTTACAGGAGTGTTACTACATTTTTCTATCTGGTATGGTCTTTTTTAAAAGTATCATGCACAGGATGTAAATACCGAACTGTTTATAAAAAGCTTGAGTTTGGCTCAAACTTAGTTCGTTTAAGTGGGGGGTTGTTGTCTGGTTTCTCTTTGGGTAATGTTGGTGGGTTTGATTTCACTTGCCTTTGTTTGCTAGTGATACTTTGATCTTATGTGGTGCCAATACAGATCACCTTCGTCATCTGTGTTGCTTATTCCTATGCTTTGAAGCTGCTTCAGGCTTAAAGATTAACTTGGCTAAGTCAAAACCAGTTCCTGTGGGAAACATTGATCATGGGGAAAGGTTGGCTAGTATTCTAGGTTGTGGGGTTTCCTCTTTGCATATGAAGTATCTCAACCTACTGTAGGGGGCCTCCTATAAGGCCAAGCAAATTTGAGATAATGTTATTGAGAAGATTGAGCTTCAGTTGGCTAGTTGGAAAATGATGTACCTGTCCAAGGGTGTTAGGGTTACCCTTATTAAGAGCACACTATCTAATTTGCCAACGTATTTCATGTCCCTCTTTCCTCTTCCTGCGAGTATTGCAAACCGTATTAAGAAGCTCTAGCGCAATTTCTTATGGGGTGGGCTAGGCAAAGAAATCAAATATCACCTGGTTAGCTCGTCCAAGGTTTGTTTGCTGTTCTCTAAAGGAGGGATGAAAATTCGGAACTTTTGGGATTCAATCGTGCTCTTTTAGATAAATGACTTTGGCGCTATGCGCATGAGAGAAAGGCTTGGTCGAGAGTGGCAGTGGACTCTGAATTTGGCAATTCGTGGGGTGGGTGATGTTCCAATGAGCCTTTTTGAGCATTTGGGGTGGGGTTATTTTAATATATTAGGCGAGTCTGGGGAAATTTTTGTCACACGAGATTTGAGATGAGAGATGGCTCAAAGATTAGATTCTGGCATGATCAATAATGTGGGAATGTGGCCCTTAAGGAAGCCTTTTTAGATTTATTTAGTATTGTCTGCAAAGGATGCCTCTATTGCGGCTCACTTGGAGTTTTATGGTGGATCCAATCAGTAGAACGTGAGCTTTAATAAGGCAGCTCATGATTGCGAGGTGGATGTTTTTGCCTCATTCTTTAGGGTGCTGTATTCAGCTAGATTGAGACAAGTGAAGATAAGATGTGGTGGGTCCCTTCCAAAAGAGGGTTGCTTAAAATCCTTATCATGGATAACATCAAGAGGCGGCACATCATTGTGGTGGACATAAGTTGCATGCGTAAGAGAAATGGAGAGTTTGTAAGCCATCTTTTACTTTATTGTGACATGGCTAATGCCATTTCGATTGCCTTTTTCGAGTCATTTTGGACTGTCTTAAGTTATACAGACGTGTAGTCAACTTGTATGCTTGTTGGTGAACTACTAGCAGTATGCAAAGTGTTGTGTGGAAAATGGAGCCTATGTGCTTTTTATAGTATTTATGGGTGGAAATGACTTGATGAACTGTTGAGAACCGTGAGAGAATATTGGAGGAGATTAAGTCCTTATTCTTCAAAACTTTGTATCTTTAGATAACTGCTTATGCTTCTCATTTGATGATTAGTTATAGTGATTTCTTTATTCTTTTTGCACGTTCGAGCTAGATACTTTCCACTTGTATACTTATTGTGAACTTAAGGGTGCCTTACGCTTTTAATGATATATGTCGATTACTTATAAAAAGAAAAAAATAGTTTGAACAAAAATTTTGTTTCGCTCAATAAACAAACCAAGCTTGTATGAACTCAGCTCGAGAACTTCTCCTATAAAAACTCGATTCAACTCGTTTGAAGATCATTTAAAATATATATATACACTTACTTGACCATAGTTCCTCCACACCATCCATCTCATCTATACCACGTGTCATCCTCAACCTGCCACTTAGGGCTTAGACGCGAGTAAGGACTCGGGTATGGGTCAGCCCGGAGCTCCTACGGCCTCAATCGATGCACCCCATTCTATATCGGGGGTGGCTGGAAGGGTGTCCTTTGACGGCTTCTCTGCACTGGTAGATCACACAATCTAAGAGGGGCCTTTTACCCGTGCCTTCATTAAGCAATGTTCCAAAAATCAAACATCCTCTCCTTCAGATTCCACCAAGAGGAGAGGGTTCAATGGCGCCTCTACATTGATAGATCATGTAGTGGCTTAAGATCTTGCCGGCGGCGCGGTGGCTCAAGGAAGTCTTCCCTTCAAAAAGGTGGAGGTTTTGATTTTACTGGTTATGCTATCAAGACTAAGAAGAAGGGTGTCAAGGTTGCAAACCCAAAGGGGCCTTTTACTGGTGCCTAGGTGAAGCCGTGTTTTCAAAATCAAACTTCCTCTCCTTTAGTTGGCGAGGAGAATGGGTTTGCTCTTTCTCCTGATTTTTTAACTTTTAAAGAACCATCTCCTAAGCTCTTTACTCCTAGTGAGAAATCAGGAGAAGCTCATTTATGCCCAACTAGTGTAGAATTCTCTTCATTTTTTATTAGGGCCTGATGGACCTCCCTCTTGTCGGCGGTACTTTCCTTGGTTGAATAATCAAGGATCACCCTCTTGGTCCAAAATTGATAGATTCCTTCTTTCTCCAGCATGGGAAGCCCAATTCCTAGTGCGTCCTAGAGGAGGCTTCCTAGACTATTCTCATATCATTTCCTAATCCTCCTTGACTGTGGTGACTTTTAAAGGGGTAGCAGGTAGCAGGTCCTTCAAATTTAAAAATATGTGGCTAAAGTTGGAGGGTTTTGTGGACACGGTGAAATAGTGGTGGGACTCTTATCATTTCCAAGGCTCTCTGAGCTTAATTTTAGCTAGCAAGCGCAAGGCTTTAAAAGTTGATTTGAAGAGATGGAATGAGGAGGTGTTTGGCAATGTAGGGAGGAAGAAGAAATCCTTTTGGAAGAGCTGCGTGTTTTTTATATCATTGAAGAAGAGAGGGGCCTTAGATATTGAGGAGAAAATGAAGACGGCAGAAGTTGTTCGCAAGTTAGAAAGATCCACGCTCAAGGAGGAAGAGAGTTGGAGGCAGAAATCTAGAGATTTGTGGTTAAGGAAGGGTGACAAGTGTTTGAAGTTTTTTCACAAAATAGAATGAAGAACTCCATTGACTCCTTGTTGAAGGATGGTACAATTGCCACCAACTAGTTGGAGATCAGCAAACACATTGTCCAATTTTATAAAAATTTGTACACTGAGTTGTTCAATTGGAATGTCTTTCTTTTGATTCTATTGCTGAGGTTGAGTCTAGTTGGTTGGACAGGGACTTTGAGGAAGGGCAAGTGTTGGAGGTAGTGAAAGCTATGAATGGTGACAAGGCGCCAAGCCCTAACAGTTACTCTATGGCGTTCCTCCAAGCTTGCTGGGTTGTTTTAAAAGAGGACATCATAAGGTCTTTCATGACTTCCAAGTTAGAAGTAAGTTTAAAAGAAGCCTAAATGCTACGTTCATCATCCTCATTCCGAAGATTCCAAAGGCAATGAATCCCAAGAACTTTTGCCCAATCTCAATCTCGTGGGTGGCATTTACAAAATTATTACCAAGATTCTAGCAAACAGGCTTAAGATGGTGTTGGAAAAGATTATTTCTCAGTCGCAGAATACATTCATCTGAGGTAGGTAGAACCTAGATCCCGTTCTTATTGCAAATGAATGCCTTAATAGCAGAATAAGATCTAGAGAATCGGGTGTTATCTGCAATTGTACTTAGAACAAGCTAATTATCATGTTAAGTGAGACTTCCCGTTGTGCATGATGAGGAAGTGCGGTTTTGATGGGAAATGGTGCTCTTGAATAGTTCATTGTATTTTCTAGTGCGTTTCTCAATTTTGGTAAACGGCACTCCCATAGATTTTTTAGTAGCTCATGTGGCTTGATTTGTTGTTTATCATTATAATGGACGCGTTAGGTAGGATGATTTCTACGGCAGTGAATGGGGTTTTTTTTTGGCTTCTAAGTTGGTGGGATTGAACCTCTCACCTATACTTTGATCTTATGTAGGATTGACCCAGATCATGTACATCATCGGTGGTGCTTATTCTTATGTTTTAAAGCTGTTTCAGGCTTGAAGATAAACTTGGCTAAGTCGGAATTGGTTCCTATGGTATATGTTGATAATGTGGATGGATAGACTAGTATTATGGGTGGTGGAGTTTCTCCTCTATCATTGAAGTACCTGGGTCTTCCGTTGGAGATTTCCTATAAGGCCAAGCATATTTGGGACAATGTTATTGAGAAGATAGAGCGTCGGTTGGCTAGTTGGAAAATGATGTATTTGTCTAAGGGTGGTAGGGTTACCCTTATCAAGAGTACACTTTTCAATTTACCTACATATTTCATGTCCCTCTTTACTCTTCCTACGAATGTTACGAACTGTATTGAGAAGCTTCAACGTGATTTCTTATGGGGTGGCCTAGGTAAAGAGTTTATACATCACTTGGTAAGTTGGTCCAAAGTTTGTTCGGTAATCTCTAAAGGAGTTTGTTTGCTGATCTCTAAGGGAGGGTTGATGATTCTAAACTTGCTGATGTTTAATTGTGCTTTTTTAGAAAAATGGCTTAGGTGCTATAGGCTTAAGAAAGAGACTTGGTGAAGAGTGGTGATTGACTCTAAATTTGACAATTCATGGGGTGGGTAGTGTTCTAATGAGCTTCTTAGGACGTATGGAGTGGGGTCATGGAAGAATATTATGAGGGGTTGGGAGAAGTTTTCAAGTCATACCAAATTTGAGGTGGGAGATAGCTCCAAGGTATTCTGACATGATTTATGATATGGGGATATTGCCCTTAAAGTAAGCCTTTCCAGTTTTATATGGTATTGCCTATGCAAAGAATGCTTCTATGGCGACTCACTTGGAGCTTCCTAGTGATTCCATTTAGTGAAACGTGACCTTTGCCAAAGCGGCTCATGATTGGAAAGTGAATGTCTTTGTCTCGTTCTTTATAGTGTTGTATTGCCTCGTTCTTCAGGGTGTTGTATTTAGTTAGAGTGAGACAAAAAGGTGAAGACAAGTTGTGGTGAGTCCCCTCCAAAAGGGGGTTATTCTTCACTACTCTTTATAGGCCCTTCCTCATGGCTTATCTAATTTTATTTCCTCAACCACCATCCAATTACCTCATTATAGAAAGAATAACCCCTCTCTCTCTCTCTCTCTCTCCCCCCCCCCCCCCCCCCCCAACCCCCACCCCGCCGCGTCTTTCCTGCTCCCCTCAAACACAAATGAGCCCCACCATGTAAATGAAGTACCACAACAACCACCATCACCCACATGTCCTACAACTCAACCCCTACCACAATTCGGTTACTTAGTCGTGGCTTACACCCATCCCTTCTCCAACTCCCTCTAGTATAGTAGCTCCCTCTTCCTCTAATACCCACCTCTCAACTCCCTCTTTAACCCTCTCCTCTTCCTCTATAGGTCCATCCCCTATTCGTTCTTTGTAGCCTTCTTTATCCAATCTTGTTGTGATAATACTAGAGGAAGAAAAATTGTTAAGAAACAGAAAGTTAGGAATGAGACAAACATTGACTTGGCTGCCATCTGTGACTCCATCAAAGATCCAAAGGACCCTTGCCTTCGTGATTTTAATATGTTTTTCTTTTCTCCTCTTCTCATTTTCTTTAGGGGTTTTGCTTCTACAGCTCATATCTTTTTTTATTTTTGGTTGATTTGTGTGTTTTTTTGCTAGTCTATTTAAACTGGAATTTTTTAAAGTGAGCTTAAACTCGAGCTCGACTCATTGGGTTTATTCAAGTCGAGGTCGAGCAAAGTTTGGAAACGCTTCTGTAGCTCAACTCAAGCTTGAGCTCGAGCACATACATAATTTTTTGTCGAGCCGAATTTAAAAAGCCAATACTTGACTCAACTAGGCTCGATTACAGCCTTAATCATGAGCTTCTCTAGGGAAAAAGAAAGTTTTAACATGCTCAAATAACAAGAATCGCATATGTACCTTCAGTTCTCCAGCTGCAGACATTTTCACATCTTTCATTTTCCATCCAACTGCAATAGATGACTCTGGACCTAAAGCAAGTTGTATCTGTGAAAGAGAAGGTGGCAAAAACAAAACAAAAAAGATGTTAAGCCACAATCAAGTAGACATAAATGTAAATATCAAACATTTAACTTCTCCAGCCTCCAAAAAGGGCCTCAACTACATTGTTAACATCATCAAGCTTTTGAAGGATCATTTAATTTTCCTTTATACTATTAATCCCCACATGATTGATAAATAGCTTGCGAACAGATCTAAAAAACCCCCCAAAGAACATGATATGATGTCTTCAAAGTGCACGTCACCATTGCTCTAGAATAATCATATATTGTAGGGGATGTAAAGGTGACAATCAAAAAATTCAAAAAGATATTAGCAGCCACAATAAAGTTAGCATAAATGTAAAAAACAAATATTTAACTTTTCCTGCCTCCAAAAATGGCCTCTTTGCCAATTACATTATTAACATTATTATTAACATTATCATGCTTTTGCTGGATCATTTACTTTTCCTTTATACTGTTAATCCCCACATAATTTGATCAAATAGACTGCAAACTGATGTACAGACCCTAATGAGCATGATATGATCTCTTCCAAATGCATGTCACCATTGTTCCAAAATAGTCATATACCATAGTTGATGTAATGATGTATAAAACAAAAGAAAGGGGGTGGTGGGTAGGGTGGGGGGGAATGAGCAAAGTTGAAACAAAACGAAGCATACATTTCCAGATGCAGTTTCAGACAGTTGGCGGGTCCAGGAGTTGGAAAGATTCAATGAACCATCTTTCAAAGACATAGCAACGCCCATTGTTGCAGTTGAGTGTGATGATAGCTGACTGAGCAGAGAAACAATAGAAGGTGGTAAGCCTGTAAACATGCTGAAAGGTCAAATGACATACATAAGCACATGCCCTACCGAGATGTTTCCACCCCAATTAATGCCCGTAAACCAGCTGAAGCCATAAATTCCATAGTAGAAAATGAAGATATTTGATGCCTGAACACAGCAGTAGCAGCTCCACCTCCAGAATTCCCATTAACTACCAAATTTCCACCAATTGCAATAGCATTGCGTTTGGATATCTGAGACTGAACTTCACTTGTCATAGCCATTCTGACATTTAGGTATATAAAGACATGAATGCAAAATTGAAACAGTAAGCACTAAGGTAAACTTTCTGAAAAGCTTAACATGCACGGAATTAAATATGTTTAAGATATTGAGAACCAACGTGATTTAACATAACAAATGAGACTATAAGCCTCTTGGGTAACCAACAAGATATGTAAGTAACAAAATATATCCAGATCCAAAAATAAAGATTCACAGGCATATAGATCTAACCTGTGGGAGAAATAGTTTTTCAACAAAATAAAAACAAAACCCCAGTGGTGCAAAAATCCCCTTGAGGCCACTACTAAAGCCCATCATGACTTAGTAATTGCCCCATATGTATGAGACAAAGGGAGTGTACATGCCTGGAAATTAATTGGGGCAAATCCCAGGACACCCTCATCATCAAAAGAAAAACAAGAAAAAAAAAATAACAAAAATAACAAAACCTCTTTGCGTGCATATCTCTGTGTATGTGTGTGAGGAGGCAGGAGGAATGAGTTTGATAATAGCAAAAAAATCAAGGAGCATAATGCTTCTCATATCAAACTTACCCTTGGATGATGCCACCACCATTTAGAAAGTGCGGCAAAGACATATTTGCTAGCATTGTACCAGACGGTCGGAAATGTGCAAAAATCTTTTCTTCTTCTTTCCTTCGCCGTAACCTTTCAAGTTCTTCCTTTAGTTCTTCTACCTTATTCAGCTTTGGACCAAGCTCCAAACCAGAATTCAGCCCTTCCATACCATAGATGTCATATATTTGCCTTTTGTTTACATCTGATAAAATTTCATATGCTTCACATATCCGTTGAAAGTTCTCTGTAGCAATGTCTTTCATCTGAAAGCGAGTATTGGATGAAAATTTTGTCAAATACTCTCTTTTAGGAAATCTAAAACCTTGAACAATAATGAAACAAACCATAAATTCAATTGTGAAGCTAAAGATGAGATATGCAAAGCCCCCTTCACTTCATTTCAATGTTGAAGCCACATGTACAATTTCATCCTCAAAAAAAAAAAAAAAAAAAAAAAGAAAAATGTGATTGCCCAAATATAGTCAAAGCTAGCTAGGGTAGGTAAAGTGGGGTAACACGTAATTATAACTGATGGGCAAACAATAGATGCTCCCTTCATTCCACAAGTGTCTTATTTGAAAAAATAAAACAGAAATTTAAGGAGGAGAATTTAATGCCTTGAAAACTCTAGCTTTTTGTTTGTGTTATCAATTTATCCTCATAGTGCTTAAAATTTTCGGGATGAGGATAAAAAACAAAGTAGAGATTGTAAACTTTTAACTTCTTTGTTTATTTATTTTGATGAAATAGACTTTTAACGTTTTGAAAGGGGATACATTGTGAGACAAACAAAATTCACAAAAAAGAGACCAATTATGGAACAAAGGGTGTAGGATTTAACATAATAACCAAAAGGCTGACATCAATCCCTATTGTTCTAGATTTCAAGTATTCAAAGTATGGAGTAGGATTCAAGTCAAACTTTTTTCTGTTTTGACAAATAAGATCAAAGGTGGACCTATTAATCAAACAAACTATACATGTGGAAGTATCATTCGCGACGATTGCTTAATCCCCAGGTCTCGGTTGCCACAATCAAAAACATCCTCCCAAGAGGATGGAATGCCACAGAAAGTATTAACAGCAGTAGATACCGTGATAAATTAATTCTTCTCATAGAATAAAAAAAACTTGTGGAACCAGTATCCACCCGATATTCTAGAAATAGATTCCTCCTAAATTAACCCTGAATCGAAAATATTCTAGGTTCCATCAGATATAACCAAATTTAGCTTCCATAAAAAAATAAAATAAAATAAAACAAGGAGCCATAACATTGAATGCAAGAACTACAGTAGGCCACACATGGGTTTGATGGACATCTCATTTCATAAGAGGTCCATATTGCAATGAAGTTCACTGTACAATCTCTCTTAATAGCTCAAATATATGATAACCCAAATGGAATCTGCTTCATCTTTTTGCCTCCCATTTCTGTTTTTTTCAAATAATCTATTAAGATTATGATCAATGTAACATACCAACTACCCATTAGTTTAAATTTTCCACCCATCTCCCATTTCAATTCATGGCTCAAATAGCTTCAATGGCTGTCTTCCTACCTGCCAGATTCTTTAGACTCATCAAAAGATACACAACTAAACTGCCTCTTAGCATAAATTCAAACATAAAAAGCACATAATGTCTTAAACAACAATATAACTACTAAAATTTACAAACAATACAAATTATACATTTAAGTTTAACCTCATTCACCTTTGCCAAAAATACAAATTTGCACCATAAATGCTCCGATCAGATGATATACTACATCACCCATACAGCCAACATTGCATTTGAATGACTAACATCACTCCGAATTACTCAAAGACTTCAAAGTAAAAAGGCACGAACAAGTGTGAACAAACATACATGGGGAGCTTGGTGCTTGTCCGGGTGATATATTTGGGCCCATTGGCGATAAGCCTTCCGGATTTCTTCGTCGGAGGCCTCCGGTGATATGTGGAGCAGTGCATACAGTTCTCTGTTGGGTGGGCCCGCGTCCTCCTCCTTCATACTCTCTCTCTCTCTCTCTCGGACTGAAAGTGTTAGGGTTTCGCAGAGAGAGTGCCCACAGGGTTTTTTGCACGAACACGGAGGGCTTTCGGGGTTTCGCTGGGGTTTAGGGAAGCTAAAGTCACCGCAGAGTATATGTGCTTTACCAGTAACGAGATGACACGTCAAATACTGGTTTTATCACGTTTAAGCCTTTGTTTGTTTCGCAAGAATATGTTCTTCGTAAAATATTCTTATTATTTTTTTAAGGTAAAAGTCCACGTACCTCCTTTAATAATTAATATTGTATATTCTCTCAAAGAATCAAATTTAGGTGCTTTGAAAAATAAAAATATATAATTTTTTAACTAAAATAAAAAAATAAATTTTAGAGCAAGATATAAATGTTCTTAGTTGGATTATTTTTTTTAGGGAAAATAATCTTTCCTTTCATGGATTCCTCTCTTTCATTTTTGATTCATTAAAAGATCAATAAAGGAGAAGTGAAATAACTCCAACAGTACAAATTCACGATTACAGTCCGTAGAGCAAGAACACCTCATCCCAACTCAAGTCTGACCTCTCCCTAATGGTCTGAATTGGACAATAGCTAGCGCCACCTTACAGGCTACACCCACCACTGTCCCCATTAGGTTCTTCGAAGCCAGAGTGAAACACAGAGAGAAGTATGGTTTGCTGCAAAACAATGCATCACTGACCTAGAGTAGGTTGCTCCAATAAAACAATTCCTTGAATACATTCAGGAAAGCCTTCAACCTACATACTATCCATAGAAAAAGAAACTGTTGTATTTTATTTCACTTTTGGGTGGGCTGCATAGTCATTTTAATATTTGGGTCCATAATGGGCTGGACCAATTCCATAAGCACTTGAGGAAGCCATGTACTCTCACCCTACATATATAATGAAGTTAGCACATTAGACTTCAATAGGTCATCAGAGCAATTAGGGTTGAGAGACTAGTGCCCTCTACACACACAACACAACAGGCCAAAGGGAAGAAGATGGCAGATTCATCTTCAAGCAAAGAAGGTACGTTTACATTCTTTTTTTATTGTTGTTCATATGCTATGGAGTAAGACAGATTAAAATTCTAACAATTGGTATCAGAGCTTTCTGCACAGCTTAAAATTCTAACAGAAACTGCAAGTTTTGCCAAGGCATGGGCGACAGCATTCCCCTCACGTTTGACATGCTCCATCCTCTAGTGAGAAAAAGCTCGAACACCATCCTGAATATCCACCATCACATGCCCATTTTGACCATAATTGTCCCCCATAGTCTTCACAGTATCCACCACCACCTTGACATATCCCTCCAAATGAATTTGCAAAAAGCCCATCTCTGTACAAACCTGAATAGCCAGCAAAGTTGCATGGGTTTCTGCTGCCATCGGGGAAAGAAAGCCCCTTAAAAATTTGTTGTGTATCACTTTCATGTGTCCATTATGGTCCCTAACAATAACTCCAAAACCCATCCGCCCATTCATCCGATCCAAGGCCGCATCCCAATTGGCTTTAACCCACCTATATCCCGGAACTTCTCACTGTGTCAAAGAAGGAACCCGTTCCACTACTAGAGATACTTCCCCAATTAACTGGGCTTGTTTATACTCCTCTATAGCTCGGGAAGTCTGCTACGCTAGATCACGTGGATGGGTAAATACACTCCCATGGAGAGCCTCATTCCTTCTCAACCAAATACGCTGTGCAAGCCCCGCAAAATGGAGAAGTTCCTCCTCCGAACAAACATTAAAAATGCCTTCTACTACCTGCATAAAATCAGGACCGTAGAAGTTGCTTTTCTAGATTTTAATCGGGCCCATACTCCATACATCACTAGCTGATGGGCATTGCCAAAGAATATGAAAACCTGTTTCCATCTTGCGTTCACAAAAAGGGCACAAGGAATTTGTGATGACTCTCCTCTTGGATAGATTTTCACGTATGGGAAGACAATCATGACATGCTCTCCAGAGAAAATGTTTCTCAACATTCGGAACCGGTAGTGCCCACAACTTCCTCCACACCTCTCGTACGCCCCCTTGATTGGAACTTCCCGCCAAGGATTGAACAACAAGATCTTGGTGAATATAATAAGCACTACGTACCGAGAAAATACCATTAGCCATCCCCTGCCAAATAATCATATCTCCCTTATTTATACAACTAATAGGTATGGATTGAATCATAGTAATCTCTTGGAAAACAAAAATTCCAGCAATTGTGTTTTCCACCACTTCGTACTTACATCAATGAGCTCACAAACTTTTGCATCCAGGTCTAACAATCTTGGAGGGGATAAAATTCTGGACATGGGTTGATGGGGAAATCACCTATCTTTCCAAATCCGCACCGAAGACCCATTCCTCACACGCCATACCAACCCCTCTTTAACAATATCACTAAAACTGTGAATACTCCTCCAAGCAAAAGAAGGGCGATGACCCACTCGAGCGTCTAGGATAGAGCTTTCCAGGTAATACTTGGCCTTCATGATACTAGCAAGCAAACTATCCGGATGATACCATAGACGCCAAAATTGTTTTGCCAACAGTGCTTTATTTAAACTGTGAAAATCTCGAAAGCCCATGCCACCCGTAAATTTGAATTTGCCCATCCGACTCCAATTCATCCAATGAATTTTCTTATCATTTTTTTGATGACCCCACCAAAATCTTTGCATTAGCGAACTAATCTCCGAACACAAAGTCTTCGAAAGGAGAAAGACGCGCATGCTATATGTGGGAATCGCATGTACCACTGATTTAAGCAAAATTTCCTTCCCCGCTTGAGAAAGAAATTTTAACTTCCAATCCTACAACCTTTTCCACACCCTATCAATGATGCTCTTGAAAGTAGAAATCCGTGATTTACCCACCAAGGCTGGAAGGCCTAGATAGGTATCATATCTCTGAATAGTAGGAATTCCGACATTTTCCAGTAAAACATCTAGGTCCCCTTGAGTCGTATTCTTGCTGAAAAAAATAGAGGTTTTATGGCTATTAAGACTCTAACCCGACACCTCCTCGTACATCCATAAAATATTTGCCAAGCACTCCCATTGAGCAAGAGTAGACCGACAAAAGAGTAAACTATCATCCGCGAAAAAAAGGTGGCTTATATAAGGACCCCTATTAGACGTAGGGACCCCCGTTAAACTGCCTTCATTCGTGGCTTTACTCATTAAAGCACTTAGGCCCTCCGCACAGATAAGAAATAAGTAAGTGGATAAAGGATTGCCTTGCCTCAATCCCCTCGCCGGCTTGACGACCCCACAAGGCTGGCCATTCACCAAAACAGAATACTGAACCGTGGTCACACATATCATCATCAACCGGATCCATTTATAATCAAAACCCATCTGCTGCATCACCGCTTCAAGATACCCCCATTCCACCCGGTCGTATGCTTTGCTCATATCCAATTTCACTACCATAAATCCTTTTTTTTCCCCTTCAATCTAGATTGCATTGTATGAAGGGTCTCATACGCCGCTAGAACATTGTCTGTGATTAACCTCCCGGGGATAAAAGCGCTTTGCACCGGGAAAATAATATTGGCCAAAATTTTCTTTAAACGATTGACCAAAACTTTTGAAATGAGCTTGTACAAGACATTGCATAAACTAATTGGACTAAAATCAGTAACAGTAGAGGGATAATTCACCTTGGGGATAAGGGCAATATGTGTCAAGTTTAAATCGTCGGGCATCAACCCCATATTAAGAGTATCAATAATAGCCTGACAAATATCCTTCCCCATTGTTTTCCATTTTTTTTGAAAAAAATCCTGCTGAAAACTGTTGGGTCCTAGAGCTTTGAAAGGGCCCATATGATAAAGGGCATCATAAACTTCCTCTACCACAAAAGGCTTTAGAAGCTCCATGTAAACCGTTGGGTCCTTCCCCATCGATATCACCTGCACAATTAGAGGAAAATAGCCCCGTAAAATAATTTACAAAAGCATTTTGTACCTCCTCAGCCGACTCCCACAGATGCCCATCTGTATCAGTAATGCAGGAAATATCATTTGACCGTCGACGGGTCATAGCACAGGCATGAAAAAGTTTTATATTTCGATCCCTTCCCCGCAACCAATCAACCTTGGCACGTTGTCGCCATTGGAGATCCTCCTTATCCTTTAAGGATTGTATTTGCTGCTGTAAAAGTTTTATTTCAGTCACAGCACCATCTATTTCCCCTCCTAAGACCTTTAGAAGTCTAGCCTGAAGTTGGTTTACTGACTCTTGGCCAGCCCCCCGTAAGTTCCTTTGCCAATTAATTAATTACTGCTTGCAACAATTCAAATTGTGCCCCACTTGGTCCCACATTCCAGCCACATGCAAAGGAGCTTTCCACGCTTCCTCTAAGATTTTTTCATACCCCTCGTCCAAAGCCCATGTTGCTTCATACCTAAAAGTGTGCCTTTTTTCTGACCAGCCCAGATTTCATCAATTGTAGCATCAAAATAATATGATCCGAAGTTGTGGCCATACTAACAATTACCTCCGCTTCCGAAAATAAGGATCTCCACTCCGGATTTGCAACACCCCTATCCAACTGTTCCTTCGTAAAATTCAAATCCTCTTGACAATTAGTCCAGGTAAATTTTGGGCCATGATAACCCAAATTTGATAAAACACAACTCTCTAATGCATGTTGGAAAGCTTGTATTTGAGAGCTAGATCTTCCACTACCACCCCATTTTTCCGAGAGAGCCACAATTTCATTAAAGTCACCTAAACAAACCCAAGGCACAAAAGTTAAATTTGCAAGGTGTTTAAGCAAAGCCCACGCTTCACACCTTTTTGATGTTACAGGATGACCATAAAAACCAGTAAACTTCAAAGGTACCCCTGAAATTCGATCTTCAATCATGCCGTTGATATGGCGCTGACTAAAGTTTTGAATCTCTACATTGACATCCTCTCCCCATAATAGAGCCATTCCACCACTCCATCCAACACTTTCCACCACAAACATATTAGGGAAACCTAATTTATAACGAATAGGTTCCATTTTGTCACCTTGTAATTTGGTTTCCATAAGGAAAACCAAAATGGGTCGCTTATGCTTCACCACATGGCAAAGCTCTCGAACTGTCCGAAGGTTCCTAAGCTCTCAGCAGTTCCAACTCATAATATTCATTGCGGTTGGAGCTATTGCACTGCAGCCTCCGCCATCCCCGAACCGCTTGTATTATTAGCATTCAAACTCAATTTCTGTCCCTTGCATGCCGGACCCAGTTGTGTTGCTTCTCCACTAAGTTCACGTTTTTTCCTATCCCCTGCTTCACAGTGTGGTGTAATTCTTTCGTTGTTCAACATCCCCACAAGCAACTCTCTTCCACGTCACCCCCCTTAAATCTGT
This sequence comes from Corylus avellana, assembly GCF_965113065.1. NCBI lineage: Eukaryota > Viridiplantae > Streptophyta > Magnoliopsida > Fagales > Betulaceae > Corylus > Corylus avellana. The sequence continues at coordinate 28,534,767 of NC_142492.1, forward strand.
TGTATACTGCCCATCAACCATTGTATTTCAATTCCCCACATTTGGAACTTTTAATTGTTTTTCCAGGTCTAAAAATAAAGGGCCCATAAAACATGGGCTAGACACTCTTTCCCCACCGCCCCAGCTCACCTCCCCTCTACAATCAACGCTAGCTGGAGATTTGTGAGAAGATTCTGCACCATCACTTGCCTTGAAAATCAAAGGAGAATCCCCAAAGGAGAATCCCCCACATTCAAAGACGTCGTAATTGTCTCTCCCGAAGTCCCACTATCATCGCCTCCTTCAAAAAGCTTGTTTTTATTTGGGCAAGAATCACCAAATCCACCCTCATTCACGCCCTTATTTCCTCCATCAATTTGTGCTTACTGTCACAGGCATTGAATGCCCCCGGTCCTCCTACCACCTCAGAATCATCTTCTTGGATGTCAGCCAACTGTGGCTCCGCCTGTTATGTGCTAAAATATTCATATTTTTAGCCCTTAAACTTATGTGTGTTATTTCCTTAATATTGTTAATTTGTGTTATTTTAGTTCCTCTTTGTATTTTCCATGTTTTTGTAGGCTTTTGGAAGAAAATGAATTAAATCTAGAAGATTTGGGCTTAAAGAGAGAAAATGGGAAAAGTTGGAGCCCCTGACAGTGCGATCGATCGTAAGGAACTGCGATCGAGCGCACTACCAGAGAAGACAAAACATGAAGTGGCCACGAGCGACCGAGCGCACAACAGAAGAGGCTCGATCGCAGACGTGCGATCGAGCGCACACAGGTTGTGATCAATCGCACCCGTGCGCAGGAGACACATCGGAGCTGCGGCCAGAATGCTAGTATTTCCATATTAGGATTTTCCAACTCCCAATTGTAATAGGATTAAAATCCTACGAAATTCCTAGGTTTACAAGTTTGTCAAGGACTTCTAGAGCCTATAAATAGACCTCTAAACCTCAAGAATAATCATACTGGGAAGATGCACAACTTTGGGGGAAGGAATTGGAGGCTACCTTTCAGTTCTTTCTTTCCCTTTTCTTTTTAGTTTTATTTTCATTATGTATAACTAACTCTTTAGGAGGGCTAGATTGAAGCCCTAATTATGCTTATTTAATATTTCAATATTGGCGCCTTTGTGATGATCATGTTGTGATATTTAACTTGATTAATTCATGTTTTCATGAATTCCTCATATGTATGTGACTGGTCATTATATGCATGTGGTACAGACTAGTTAGTTAAATCAATTTGGATGACCGAGTCCTGAGTTTAACATAAGTAACAAAAGTAATCCACACCGGGTTCTTGGGTTAATTAACATGGGGAACCGAGAGTATACACTCATGCCCTAGGCCTCATGTGTTTGTCGATTTTCACAGAATATATGATTTCCTAAAGAACAACTTAGTATATACTCATGCTAAATCATTTAGAAAAGAAAAGAGTTAGAGTATACACCCAGGCCTAACTCGTTGTTTAGGAAATTCAATAGCTTAAGGAGTATATACCCATACCCTTAGGTTTACAAACATTATATATACATAATATGATCAAAACATTGGCATATTAACATATTATCTAAATATAATTAGTGGTGGATATCAAAGCCCTACCTTTACCTTTTTCATTTATCTTTTTATTTCCTTTTTTCATAATATCAATTCAGTGACAAGTTGATATTTTTAATTAATTCCAAATAAAATCAACAATCTCCGTCGGATCAACCTTCTACTTGCTGCACTATACTATTGTTTGATCTTTTGCACTTGCGAGTTAAAACGTACTAAATATTATCTATTAATTTAGGTAGTTTTTGGCTCCGTTTCCGGGGATTGTTTGATTTTGTTTTGAATTTTTTTCCTTTAATTTATTTTTGTTTTAAATTTTCTGTTTTTCTAATTTTTTCTATAGTTCCTGTTTTGCCTCTAGAGGTGCGCTCGAGCACCCAACCAGGGCGATCGAGCACACCAATGCGATCGAGCGCACATCACGGTGCAATTGATCACACATCTAGAGAGCAGCACAGTCACTGCACTAATTACAGATTTGATTTATTTCTTTTATTTTGGTTTTAATTTTTGTTTTGTTATTTAATTTTCTTTTTGTTTTAATCATGTTGAGAAACAACACACCTCCGGTGCGAAGACCTGCGAAAAATTCATTCAGTCCAAAGATCCTCAACCTGCCATCATGCATTAATTTCCAGCCCATTGTGCAGAGCAGTTACGATTTATCTCCGCTGCTCAATATGAGTCCACGCTATAAAGGCACACCAACAGAGAACCCATATTGGCATATTCGAGAATTCTGTGATCTCTGAAGGACTTAGAATGTTCAGGGTTTAACTCTAGAAGAAATCAGGTTAATCATTTTCCCTTTTTTCTTTAAAAGATAATGCTAAGAGATAGTACAATTCTTTGGCTGCAGGTTCTATTCGTACTTGGGATGAGATGGCCACAAAGTTCTAAAAGAAATTTTTCCCAGCCCAAAAGACAAGGCAATTGAGAGGAAAAATTATGACTTTCCAGCAAAGAGATGGAGACCATTTCTTCGAGGCATGGGAACACTTTAATGAGCTACTTCTCAGATGCCCTCATCACATTATATCTCAAGACGATCAGGTATTGGCATTCTATGAGGGTTTAAATGATCTTAATAAGAGTCTTGTAGATTTAGCTTGTGGTTACATGTTGATGAGAAAAGCAGTGAGGAAGCCATAGAACTCTTTAAGATCGTAAGTGAGAACTTCCAACAATTCTCATCTAAAGGGAAACAAGGATCCAAAGGAAAAGGCATATATGAAGAGAGCACCAATGGAGGAATTCAGGCTCAAATGGCTGTCATAGAGAACAAGCTGGACATGTTCATGAAAGCTATCACTAATCATAGCAGTGCTCCTGTTCAACAAGTTACACAAGTCAAGGTATTTGCCATATGTTCCCATATTGACCATACCACTAAGACTTGTCGATCAAGAGTCATCTCTCATCAAGTTGTCCCAACATTATCATAAAGAAGAGCCATCTCCCATCCATTGGCTTTCACAACGCCAAGAAAAGGAGCCATCTCCGCAGTTCCATGGTCAATCATACTTCTTTCTTAGCCATAATGAAGCCAATATGCAACTATTGGAATACGCTACCAAGATAGAAGCTCATGAAGAGGAGCCACCTCCCGTCAATTGGCCTCAACAATACCACGAAGAAGAGTGTCAAAGTCAATCGGTGACTACTCCTCATGGAAAATACATGAAGGACAAGTGCACTTATTATCATGAGCAAACAATCACCACACCTAGGAATGAAGAAATTGTTGAGGAAATTTTTTGTGAGCCAAGTCTTTGGAACCCTTTGGGAGAGCACTTTGATGAATTTGGAGGTGACCTAGACCTAGACAAGCTACTTGAGTATACTAAAACTTCTAATGAGCCAAGTCTTGAGGATCCGATGGGAGAGCGTTTTGATCAAATTGGATGTGACCTGGATCTTGACAAATTCCTCAAGCAAGCTAAGATGTGTAGTGAGCCAAGTCTGGTGGATCCATTGGCAGAATAGTTTGCTCAATTTGAATTTAATATGGACCTTCACATGATACATGAGCAAGGTGAGGCCTTATTGGATTCCACTCCTGAGAACACCAAGGTGGAAGAGAGGAAGGAGGAGCAAACTGAGGTTCTAGAGGAACCACATCGAGAAAAGGAAGAGAGCACTGAGACTTCATCAACATCAACTCTTATTCTCGAATTACCAAGAGTCCAAGAGAGAAGTCTGCTGGGCTTATGTGATGAGCAAATTGAAGACATCAAGATAGAAAAGCTCCCTGAGTTTTCTTCTTATTTTATTCTAGTTCATGATTGCCTTCCGGATGAGAAACTGTTTGAGAAGACTCTGAATGGTCTACCCCGATCTATAGACAGTTGGAATCACCCTGAAATAGGAAAAACTCTTTGGTGCATGAGAAGAAAAGATTGGTGTTTCAAGTTTAAAAATGAACAATAGTTTGACTGAAGACGTTAAACTTAGTGCTCATGGGAGGCACCCCATAGCATATCATTTTTATTTCCTTGTTTATTTGTTTTTATTTTATTTTTATTTTTAGTTTTTCGTTGTTATTTTAATATTTCGTTTTGCGGAGACAAGTGTGCTTCAATTCAAATTTGGGGATGTGCTATGAGCCATGCTATTCTAGACAATTTCATCCATATCCCAGGTAAATTCTTTCTATGTTATAGACACATTGTGGACAATGTATAATTTAAGTTTGGAGGTATGGGAGACAATTTACACACACTTTGTCCCAGTTTTATTTTATTTTTATTTTTTGTGAAAAGAAAAAAAAAACTGTCCCAGTTTTAGTTTATTTTTGTTGTTTGTGAAAAGAAAAAAAAATGCATGTTCATGTTTATCTTAAAATTTTGGTTGATTTTAAAAATTGTGATTTGATTTCATTGGTGAGCTTAAAATTTTGAACACATGATCTGATAATTGAGTTTTTCAGTTTGGTTACATGCTTAGGACAGTTGAGAATTCATATGTTTGATCTGATCTTACACAAGCAAATTGGCACATAATATGTGAGGTATAACATAAAGTTTGATGTGTGTGTTTCTAAGTCTGGGGTGAAACTGGATGAATTATTAGATGGATAATTTGGCATATATATGTGTGAAAAAATAAAAAATAATATATGATCATTGATAAGCTTTTCACTGAGTAACTGAACATCTTGCCTCAAAGCATTGAGTGTTCACATTAAAAGGTGTAAAATTTTGATTTAATTGATGTCATGGTTAGTTTGGTTTCGTAGCCTTTTTGACTCGAGTTAGTAGGTCCTTAGGGGTCTTTTACACCTAATGCCCTAAAACCATCTGGTTTGGGAGTTATTGACTTAACACTCGTTACATGGGTCAATTAGGTGTAAAACACCCCTAACGAAGAAGAAAAAGAAAAAGAAAAAAAAAAAAGTGCCATTGTTGTTCATTCTAATAGGGATTTCCGTACACATTGAGATATGGAGACATTGCACATTGGAAGTAATTGGAAGCCTCATATTTATGTGTTAGATTCATTTTACACCGTTTTCAAACTTGTGATGTTTTAGCATGTCCTTGTAAGTAATTGAACTTTGAAATTCCAATTCATTGTGAAGATGAAATTCATCATTTTAAGCTTGCTAATGAATGAAAATTATAATCTTGAAGTGATACTTAATTTTTGGGAATAACATGAACTGTGCATGATGTTTGTGGGTAACATTTCTGGAAAACCCTCACGAGACTTCACTCGTCCTCTAGGAAATTCCTAAGGTTTTAAAAGGCTTGTTGCATATACTAAATGCAATCGTACATCCCACGAAAGATGAATTTATCTTTTTATTTTTGGTTTTTCATTTTGTCTTTAGTTTTGTATTGCTAAGGAACTATCAATATGTAAGTTTGGGGGTGTATTAAATGCCAAAATATTCATATCTTTAACCCTTAAACTTATGTGTGTTAATTCCTAAATATTGTTCATTTGTGTTATTTTAGTTCCTTTTTGTATTTTCCATGCTTTTGTAGGCTTTTGGAAGAAAATGAAGTAAATCTGGAAGATTTGGGCTCAAAGAGAGAAAATGGGAAAAGTTGGAACCCCTGACAGTACGATCGATCGCACTACCGGAGAAGACAAAGCATGAAGCGACCACGAGTGATCGAACGCACATGGGTTGCGATCGATTGCACCCATGCGCAGGAGACACATCAGAGCTGCGGCCAGAATGCTAGTATTTCCATATTAGGGTTTTTCAACTCCCAATTGTAATAGGATTAAAACCCTACGAAATTCCTAGGTTTATTAGTTTGTCAAGGACTTCTAGAGCCTATAAATAGACCTCTAAACCTCAAGAATAATTATCCTGAGAAGATACACAACTTTAGGGGAAGGAATTGGAGGCTACCTTTCGGTTCTTTCTTTCCTTTTTCTTTTTAGTTTCATTTTCATTATATGTCACTAACTCTTTAGGAAGGCTAGATTGAAGCCTTAATTATGCTTATTTAATATTTAAATATTGGCGCATTTGTAATGATCATATTGTGATATTTAACTTGATTAACTCCTATTTTCATGAATTCCTCATATGTATGTGACTGGCCATTATATGCATGTGGTACGGACTAGTTAGTTACATCAATTTGGATGACCGAGTCCTGGGTTTAACATAAGTAACAAAAGTAATCCACACCGGGTTCTTGAGTTAATCAACATGGAGAACCGGGAGTATACACCCATGCCCTAGGCATCATGTATTTGTTCGATTTCCACAGAAGACATGCTTTCCTAAAGAACAACTTAGTATACATCCATGCTAAATCCTTTAGGAAAGAAAAGAGTTAAAGTATACACCCATGCCTAACTCGTTGCTTAGGGAATTCAATAGCTTAAGGAGTATACACACATGCCCTTAGGTTGACAAACATTAGATATACATAACATAATCAAAATATTGGCATATTGACATAATATTTAAATATAATTAGTGGTGGATATCAAAGCCCTGCCCTTACCTTTTTCATTTATCTTTTTATTTCCTTTTTCACAATATCAATTTAGTGACAAGTTGATATTTTTAATTAATTCTAATTAAAATCAACAATCTCCATGGAATCGACCTCGTACTTGCTGCACTATACTATTGTTTGATCTTGTGCACTTGCGAGTTAAAACGTACTAAATATTACCTATTAATTTAGGTAGTATTTGGCACAACATTGCCCTGCTGCGATCATCAGACCTTCTAGTATTCCACACCGACCACACATTTTGATCAGCGTTAACTGGCCCTCTTCTTGTCAAAATTCTCCCAAAACTTCTCTCTGGCTTCCTTGTCAAAGACACCGCCCGCATCCACAGTCCATAGCGAGGGGTGGTTTCTTGATTTCTCATTTCACTTTTGTTTTGGAAACCAGTTTTCCCGTCACAGATCACACCACAATGAAAGCAAAAAATCGGTAGTCGTTCATACTGGAACGTAATCCACACCAATTTCCCTTGGATATTTAGTTTACGCCCACGCAGAAGAGGCTTTGTCAAATCCAATCAAATTTTCACTCGTAAGAATTCCCCCTAACTCATACCATTCACTTCTGTGTCAATAGCTTCTACCGTGCCAATAGTAGCTCTGATTTTTCGCCCAATCTCATTGCCCATACATGCCAATGGTAGATTGATCATTCAGACCCAGAAAGACGCCTTATCAAAAGTAAAGTCTGATGGTTGTGCAAGCCCATCAAAGTCCTCTATCAGAAATAGACTGTCTTCAAAGAGCCAAGGCCGTCCACCAAGCACTCGTTCCTTATCACGCTTGTCTGCGAATTCAATCAAAAACAAGTTTTCTCCAAGGACCTTGAAAAACAAATTATCAGTAGGTTTCCACCACCAAACCAGCGTATTCCTAATGATTTCTTTGCTCACCAGATGATTCACAATCAGTTTGCCCACCACACATGCTTTCCCAATCGTGGCACCAGCATTAAGTTCCTTTGCTTGAACATCAACCTCCACACAATCTTCGTCTCCTGTCAAGGTAAGGCTTCCCCAGCGCTTGGTCAGATCCTCAGCCATGGGAATAGATGAACCTAGTCTCGTCAACAACAGATTACTTTCACAGACTCAAAAATTCGGAAAAAACTTCTCCTTCTCAACTAGGATAAGTAGAGAGAAAACATTATCATTGTTGGTAACCCTTTAATGGATCTGCAATCATGAGCTCTCTATTAATATGTTTTATAGACACTAATTGTTTTCTGGATTCCTCTCTTCCAAGTTTCAAGCATGAATACCATTTGCATTAATCAGGTTTTTAGCCTGGCAATTATCATTTTCGTCATTTCCCTTCATTTCCCTTTGTTTCCCATGCCACGTGGTCATCATCATTTCCGTCAAAAGTTGTGATTTCTTAGTTGGATTATAAAAAAAAGTTTTGGAAATCATTTATACTAATTAGGTCAAGTTGGATAAGCCCAATCAGGGCCCATTTTTGGACTCTGGCTCACAGTTATATAAGAAAATATTTTGGACCTATAAACTGGACTTTCAGCCCATTAAAATTAACTTTTGAAAAGAGGGCTTGGTTAGGGCTCAAAGTTTTCATTTTGGATATAAATTGTTTTTGGATCTAAGCCCACAATCATGCAAGGAAATTATTTTTGGATGTGAAAGTAAATTTTGACTCATAAATAGGAATTTTTTAGAAAAATGACCTAAATGGGCTTGAAATTGGGCTTTATGGGCAAACTTTGAAATTTTAGGGCTAAATATACTTTGACTCCCTCAACTAACAACCATTTTTTTTTTTTTTTTTATAAAGCATCACAAACCAACAATTGTGACATTTGGGGTATACAAGTGTGTAATATTTACTTGAAGAAAGACAATTCTTCACGAAACATGGACCAGATTTCAAATCTTAGTATTAGTTTATATAGATTTATCCGTTCCTCTTATCTAGGCACAAGGTTGAAAGGCTTAAAACATGGAACTAACAAGATTAGCACACTGTGTAGCGCCCAAGAATTTTCAAAGTTATTTAAATAGATTATTTAGATGATGATGTTATTTTAACATCCATTTTAGCCATTGATTTTAATTTTTGGGAAAATTATGGTGTTACAAAGAGTGGCAACTAGAGAATGGTAATTGGTGAAATAATAGGATAATAAATAGTAGGAAGAATTGTATTGGTAGGTAGAATAGTAAGGGAATGTAGAATAGGTAATGGTAGGTATAATAATTTTGGTATAGTAAAAAGAGGGTAGAATTGTAAATGGAATGTAGAATAGTCAATGGTAGGTATAATAGTGTTGGTAGGTAGAATAATAAAACGATGGTAGAATTGTAAATGGAAGGTATAATAGTATTTGATTTTTCCTATAAATAGAGATCTTTCCCTTCACAAATTTCACCACTCATCTCCCTTCTCTTTCACATATTCTTCTTTCTTCCGCTTTCTGCTCGGTCTTTCTTCTTTCTGAGAGTGTTTACACAGAACAGAGAGAGAAAGAGCAAGACAAAGCGCTGTAAGAAAGAAAGAATATAAAAGAGAACAGACTTAAGCAATTAGTTTCAAAAGATATACTAGTGGTGTTAGTCAAATTGGAGCAACTAGATACTTCAGACCACTTTTAGCTTCAGTTTAGAGGTAAGAAAATTCACTACCCCTTATAAAATTACTTCATGTCATGCTATTTATACATTGTTGTATCAAACTGTAAATGATTATTTTATTTACCTGTCATGAAGATATGTTGCATGTATGAAGGATTTCTAAAAGAATTATTTAGAAAGTTTATATTTTTTTAAACGCTTTCTACGTACAACAAGTTTATATTTGAAAAAGTTTCCATTTTTTAGAAAAGAAAGCTGAAAAATGATGATGATTATAAGAAAGAAGAATGATGATAAACCCTCCTACATGTTGCCCTAAGATGCATCAAAAGAAGTACAAAGAGAAGTACAAGAAATGAGTTAAATGTTTATAAAATGAGGGCATATGTATGGAGGAGAGTATTTTTAGCGTCAAGATAAATAAGGATGAGAGGAGTTCGGTACCGATACTCGGATGGAGGCGAAACCACTGAAGGAGACTATGCAAGAAGGTGGTATTCCATCAACATGACCGTTGAGTGCACCAAGAAAGAGTTAATTGATGGTCGGGCATGGCTGAGGCCACAGTTCAGTGCCATGGTCACAAGGACCCGTAACCCTCGTACACAGGAGAAACAGTGTACATGGGCCCTAATATGAGAAAATGATAATATAATTTCAACAATGATATACTATGATGATTTACAATAATGATTTATAATGATGCATTATGATGATGATATATAACGATGATTTATTACTAGATGTAATAGTATGTATATGCTACGGGAGATGCAACTATACATACATATATTATTATGGCTGGATGTATATATATTTGTGAAAACATTTTTTTAAAACTGAGGACAATGAGTAAAACTATTTATGGTTGTTGACTTTACTTGTTGGGCCCATTTGGGCTCATTCAGTTTTATATCTTGTTTTCAAGTAGAAAGAACACTGGAGGTTGGAATGGGGGCGAGAATAATTATTAACTTTCAAAGTCTTTTCATATCAGTTATTATAATAATATGATATTCCGCAATTAAAGTTTAATGTTTTCTAATTTCGCTTGCAATAAAATCTCTTCAAGAATGTTTTATACATTTATCGTATCCTTTAAAATCAAGTACTCTGATAGACCTTATAGATCTTTGCAAAAGCTTTCATTGTAAAATAAGAAAAGTGGCAAATTCAACCTTAACGAGCTGGGGATGTTACACACTGAATTTGGCTAGGAAGATAAGTATATTACTTGTGACATGAATAAATCCAAAACCACAAAGCCAATAGATGCTTCTAGGAGGAAATATTTCATCCAATGTGTTAGTTTTTTAATCTTTTAGTGGGCCAACAACGGCTAGTTCAAGTTATAACTATGAAGGCCATTTATGAAAGCACAATAAAACTTAACCTAGTTATAATACTTTTCATCGCATGTGATTGAAAATTAACCAACTTCCATAACAAATTAAGCATCTATGCATAGAGTTGTTTTAACTTTTTTATTTACTTGGTTGAGTTCTTCAACATCATGTATCCTCACTTTAAGTCAATATCACGAAGAAGCAAGACTCCATCGTTTCGGCCAAATGCTCGGAGTCGACGAGCCAACGCTAACCCTTAGCAGTACGTGTTAACACGCACCACCGTTAATGCGAAAAACCAGGAAAAAAATAGAAAGAAGAGAGGAGAGAGAACATAGTGTTTTTCGCTTGTCGTGTAGTGTTCAAAAGTTGGAGGAGAAATTAACAAATCAACAAACATTAAAGTGGTTATACATTTGCAATGAAAAAAAGAGGCAATAACGAACTAAACATTTATGACACAGAAACTATGACAAAACCATCACATAGTGAGAAATTGCTTTGTTTGATGCCAGTCTCAAATTTGAATTTTATGTAGGTAGCAAACATACAAACGAAGTGTACCTGATAAGTTTCTGTATCATGGCTCTTGGCCTTTTGCTTTTCTATCTGTGCAATTTCACCCATCAATTTACATCTCACAATTTGGAAGAGATACCGGAAAAGCAGAACATCAATGAGACAATTTATTCAGGAGAAAGAGTTATAATACTTTTCACCTTATGCGATTGAAAATTGACCAACTTTCATAACCAATTAAGCATCTATGTACTTGGTTGAGTTGTTTTAACTTTTCATCTGGTCCATGTTTCATGAAGAATTGTCTTTCTCAAATTGTCCCATTGATGTTCTGCTTTTCCAGTATATCTTCCAGATTATGAAATGTAAATTGATGGGCTAAACTGCACAGATAGAAAAGCAAAAGGCCAAGAGCCATGACACAGAAACTTATCAGGTACACTTCGTTTTTATGTTTGTTGCCTGTAGAAAATTCAAATTTGAGATTGGCATTCAACAAAGCAATTTCTCACTATGTGATGGTTTTATCATAGTTTCTGTGTCACAAAGGTTCAGTTTGTTACTGCCTCTTTTTTTCATAGCCCATGTATAACCATTTTAATGTTTGTTAATTTGTTAATTTCTCTTCCAACTACTGAACACTACACAACTAACAAAAAACGCTTTGTTCTCTCTCTTCTCGTCTTTCTATTTTTTTCCTGATTTTTTGCATTAACGGTGGTGCGTGTTAACGCGTACTGCTAGGGGTTAGCGTCGGCTTGTCGATTCCAAGCATTTGGCCTCTACGATGGAGTCTCACTTCTTCGTGATATTGACTTAAAGTGAGGATACATGATTATGAAGAACTCAACCAAGTAAAGAAAAAGTTAAAACAACTCTATGCATAGATGCTTAATTTGTTATGAAAGTTGGTCAATTTTCAGTCGCAAAAGGTGAAAAGTATTATAACTAGGTTAAGTTTTACTGTGCTTTCATAAATGGCCTTCATAGTTATAACTTGAACTAGCTGTTGTAGTCCCACCAAACGATTAAAAAACTAACACATTGGATGAAATATTTCCTCCTAGAAGCATCTATTGGCTTTGCGGTTTTGGATTTTTTCATGTCACAAGTAAATTTATACTTATCTTCCTAGCCAAATTCAGTGTGCTGGTCTTGTTAGTTCCATGTTTTGAGCTTTTTAGCCTTGTGCCTAGGTAAGAGGAAAGGATAAATCTATATAAACCAATACCAAGATTTGAAATCTGGTCCATGTTTCGTGAAGAATTGTCTTTTTCCTAAATAAATTGTCCTATTGATGTTCTGCTTTTCTGGTGTCTCTTCCAGATTGTGAAATGTAAATTGATGGGCTAAACTGCACAGATAGAAAAGCAAAAGGCAAAGAGCCATGACACATAAACTTATCAGGTATACTTTGTTTTTATGTTTGCTACCTACAAAAAATTCAAATTTTAGATTGGCATCCAACAAAGCAATTTCTCACTATGTAATGGTTTTGTGAAACTTTCTGTGTCACAAAGGTTCAGTTTGTTACTGCCTCTTTTTTTCCTTGCACATGTATAACCACTTTAATGTTTATTGATTTGTTAATTTATCTTCCAACTATTGAACACTACACGACAAACAAAAAACGCTATGTTCTCTCTCCTCTCACCTTTCTATTTTTTTCTGGTTTTTCGCATTAACAGTGGTGCATGTTAACGTGTACCGCTAAGGGTTAGCATTGGCTCGTCGACTCCGAGCATTTGGCCACTACGTTGGAGTCTTGCTTCTTCATTTTCTGTTCAAAAATCACTCAACTTTCGAAACTAGGTTAAACTTAGATTTTTCAATTTTGCAATTTGGTTATATTTGGTTTTTGTGCACTTAGAAAAAAAAAAAAAAAAAAAAAAAAAAAAAAAAGAAGAAAAAGAAGAGAGAGAGAGAGAGAGAGAGAGAGAGAGAGAAAAGATAAAAAATAAAAATAAAAAATTTGTCACTGTTTTGCAGCTTTTGGCGAATCATCTTCCTCACACCAACGGAAGTGCGATCGAGCACACACCTGTGGGGATCGAGCGCACTCGCAGCCAAGGCAGCAGCATCAGACGCACCAGCGCAACAGGCAGCAACATTAGATGGATTAGCATACCTACGCTCAATCCCATCTACCCTGCGCTCGAGCGCAACAACGCAGTGGACAGCACCTGTGGCAAATTAGTAGTTGAAAAATTTGCCTAATTTTTTTTGGCCCATTTGTGAGTTTTTAGTTTTTGTTTGCATTTATTTTTGTAATTCTGTTTGTTTTTGTTATAAATGTGTTTGGTAGCTTAATTTAATTGTGTTAATGCATACTTGATTGTCGATCTTTGAACATGGAGCTAACACCCTTAGATCCCAAAATTGAAAGAACTTCTATAAGGAATCTAAGAACACCAGTTGGGTCAAAAAATTTTGAAGCAATGCAAGAAATTTTGAAAAACGGGGAAGAAGCTAGGACCCTTATGGAGTTGTTTGCACCCATCGCTACCAATCCTCCATCCTGCATATTGCTTGCGACTAATGCTACTCATTTTGATCTAAAAGCCCATGTCATTCAACTGCTTCCCTGTTTCCATGGTTTAAAGAATGAGAATTCGTACAGTCATGTGAAGACATTCTTGGATATTTGTTCGACTTTTAGGTTTCAAAATTTATCTGAGGAGTCGGTTCGTCTTAGGTTGTTTTCTTTTTCCCTACATGATAAGGTGAAAGCCTGGTTAAACTCCAACATGCTCAAATCCATCACTTCTTGGGAAACCCTGGTCAGCAAGTTCTTGAATAAATTCTTCCCAATGTCCAAGGTCAATGGATTCGGTCGGGAGATTAGCGGTTTTACTTAGGAAGAGGAAGAGAAATTCTATGAAAGCTAGGAAAGATTTAAGGAATTAATTTTGAAATGCCCACCCACGGATTTGAGACTTGGCAGCTCATTCAGTTTTTCTATAATGGTTTGACTCAACTTAACTGTAACATGATTGAGTCCAAGAATGGTGGAGGCTTCTTAAGTCTTACAAGAGATGAAGCCTATAAATCTTTGGACAAATTGTCTGATAGTTCTCAACAATGGAATTTTTCAAGTCGTCTGGATAAGTCATTTAAAATTCCCAAGAAGGGAGGCATCTATGGGGTAAAAGATGATGCTGATTTAAAATGGAAGTCGAGGCTCTCACTCATAAGGTCGAAGCTCTCTTTGTGAGCCAATCAATTAATTCAACAAATGCTCACCAAGTTGAAGGATGCTCATATTGTGCTAGCCCTATGCATCTGGCCCAAAATTGATCTTTTGCCGAGTGTCTGATGGAGCAAGTCAATGCCTTCAACGACTATAGGAAACCATCAAGTGGACCTTTTGCTGAGATCTATAATCCAAGGTGGCGGAATCACCCCAATATCTCTTGGAGGCAAAATCAACCACTAAATCAAGGGTGAGCTTCTAATCATACTCAGAATCAATACCATTCTGGATTTCCTTCACAGGTTCAGAATCAATTCCGCTCAGCTCATCAAGGCCAGCCTCCTGATTTTCAATCTACGACTCAAGTGCCACCATCTGCACCACAGTCATCTTTGGAAGACACATTAAAAGTGTTCATGCAGCTAACTAGCCAATCCATACATGAGATTAAGAACTCCACCATGGTCAACACTCAAGCTATTGCCAAGATGGTAGGGCAAATTGGCTAGTTAGCAAATCAATTGGGTGAAAGAGAGAAAGGAAAGTTCCATAGTCAACATGTGCCTAACCCAAAATGGCAGTTTGTTGTTGGAAGTTCTTCTGCCCCTACTCATGGGCAAGAACATGTGCAAGCCATTGTAACACTGAGTTCAGGAAACAAGTAGACAATTAAGTGTCTATGCCTACTAAAGATAACCAAGAGAGGGTAGAAGAGGAAAGAAGCCACAACACTCATATGAAGGTTTCGGAGCCCAACTCTACCATTCCCATTGTTGATGATATAACTCGCACTCCCAAATGAGCCCGAACGTTTCCCAAGAAAATTATCAAAGCCATTGAACAAAGGATCAATTAGTTTCTATGAAGTGGAAATGAAGAGGTAAATTGTACACCAAAGAAAGGTGGACTATGGCTTAAGAGATTAGAAGAATGGAACATAGCTGCAATATTAAAGCATACTTAGAACCTTTTTGCTTAATCCGATTCTCTTTGGGTAGCTTAGGTTAAGATGAACTTGCTAAAAGGGAGAAACTTTTGGCAACTTAAAATCCAACAAAATGCTACATAAATTGGAGGAAAATTCTTAAGTTGAGGGACTTAGCTAAGAAGTTCTTGAAGTTCTGGGTTGGAAATGAGAGCTCGTGTAGCATTACTTTATTAAATTTGGCAAACCCAATGCAACCTTAATTTTTCGAACTCGAACTCTAAAAATAGGCCTATATTTACATTGTGATTTCATAGACAAAAAGTTCAATTTTAAACTAAATTGCAGAAAATAAATTGTTTGGGATAGCATTTTTAAAAAATTGCAATTTGAAAATGTAAAAAATCTATGCTTTCAAATTGAAGGTAAAGAGTTTTTTTTTTTAAAAAAAAAAAATGCACAATTTTAAGGTTAAATTGTGATTTTAAATGTCAGACTACGATTTTGCCAAATACTTAATTGAATTTTAAAATCACACATTTTAAAATCCATATTTTTAAATTGCACCAACCTTATTATTGCAAGGGAAAATAGTTGAACAAATTAAGCAGGAAGTTGACCGATTAATATCACTTCTCTATCATTTATAGGGGTGGGCAAATTAACCATTTTCTACCTACCAACAGCCATCAAATCTTCAAAACTTATTGATAACCGACTTCAGGAAGTTAGTAGGCAAAATAAAAATACTGTTTCGACATCGATTTGATTTAGTTTGGTAGGCAGTAGAATTTTATTTTTGTTAGTTAATCGACAATTAACCGACTTAACCAATTTTTTAAGTGAATTTTAAATTTTATCTGGTAAGTTTTTTTTTTTGTGTTTTGGTTGTTCTTTTGGTCCATGTTCCATGAATTTACTTTTTTTTTTTTTGTTTCATTTATAAAGCATATGTTTTACTAATGTTATAATTACAAAAAAATTTATTAATCTTAACATAAAAACTTGTAACCGACTATTTATTTACCAAAAAGTTAAAAATATTCTTTGTCGGTATAAAAGCAGTTAATTAACTGAGTTTCATGAATCGTTAAGTAAAAATATTTCTACTGACACTAACACCGATGCTGACTGAACTGACATCTACCGAACCCATACTCTGGCCTAATCATTTAACCCTTTGTGTCCTTGGCGTCACTGTCATTTATAATCTTACGTGTTGTGCATTTTGTGCACATTTTCACTCTGACAAATCTGTCCCTTACGAAACTTCAAGGAAGTTTCCTCCCACAACATGCATTAAGGTGGTCCACGATCTGCATCCCACACTAGCGAATGGAGCAGCGCCACGTGGCATCGAGATGTCCATTCCTTTTCTAAAATTCATGGCTTAAACCTAAATTGGTTCTGCCGATGCTCTCCAGCTACCACTTGATTTTATCCCAGGCCATGTGCTTTTCGTTCACGTCATGCTCATCTTCAATAATTCCGTGAAACCCATTTTTAATTTGGCAATTTATATGCCGGTGGCACTTTTTTATATATTTTTTAATATAATATATGTATATAAATAGTTAAATTTATATATTTATGTTAAAATAATTAAGCTTTATCCTTGCTCATAAAAAAATAAAAAGAAAAAAAAGGGCTTCGCCCATGGCCCCCTATTAGAACAAAAATCATTTTATACCCAAATCTCAAATAACCCAAATTTGTTATTAAAAAAAATTAAGCATGAGCAATAGTCACGGAAAAGAGTTCTTAACGTAGTAATTTGACAAAAGTGACTTAAATCTTCAGTTTTTAGACTCACTATTTTAATCAAAATAAAATTGTGAGTGAACAGAACTCACTAAAGATAGTGAGTATTGTTCATTCACCAAATGAATAAAAAATAATATAAATTTTCTCTCTCCTTCCCTATTCTTTGAAAAATTTCAAATATATATATATATATATATATAAGTATTTAAAAAATAATATTTAAATGGAATAGTAAAAGTTGATAGTTAAAATAGTGAGGCTGTTGGGGTGCTTTAAAAAAGTGGATAGTTAAAATAGAGAAAAGTATATTTTGGTTATTTTGGTAAATAAAATTTGGTGAGACTACTAAGAATGCTAATGTATGAGTTGAAGCTAGCTCTACAACTAAGAAGAAAAGACAGAATGTCAGGTTTTATTTTAATAGGTATTTGAGTTGAAAAATTGAAACATATTAAAACCTAGTTATTCTGTTTATTTTTTTTCAATATTAAACCGATACTAATCTTATTTTTTATACATTAATTTAATCTTCTATTCAAACATATTTTTTTACCCTCATATCCAAAATTTCTGAGTCCGCCACGCGAAAAACCCTAAATAATGAAAAAAAAATGGGATAAATGTAAAATTAATCTTTATAGTTGATCAAAATTATAAATCATGTACTTCATAAGGTATAAAAAATAATTTATAGGTCTATGTAGTTGACCTAAATTACAAATCAC
The DNA here is from genome assembly GCF_965113065.1 of Corylus avellana. Lineage (NCBI taxonomy): Eukaryota > Viridiplantae > Streptophyta > Magnoliopsida > Fagales > Betulaceae > Corylus > Corylus avellana. The sequence continues at coordinate 28,552,363 of NC_142492.1, forward strand.
TCACCGTGATATAAAAAATAATTTATAGGTCCTCAAGGTATACCAAAATAACAGTTTACTCCTTAAAATTAGTTTTTGTTAAGTAAGTTAACAAAATTGGTCACTTTGCCACGTCATACCCAACAAAAACGTTATATGTGTTATTATTAATTTTTGACTTTCAAAAATGACAATAATGATTTTTCACATCATTTTACAATGCCAGCTAAGATTACACATCAGCCATCACTCCACATCGACATATTGTTATAGTAAATTAATCTAATATCTTATATCCCAAAATTTTACTCCATGTGTAATCCTCCCTCATCCTCATCTTCATCTTCCTCGGCTTATTTACAAAATGCGACCGTCAAATTCTTGCAAAATGCTCTCAAATCATGGTGAGGAAGATGAAAATGAGAGAGGGTTACGCACGGAATAAAATGTTGGGGATATAAGAGATTAGGTTAATTTACTGTATGATGTGACAAAATAACCAATTTTGTTAAGTTACTTAACGGATATTAATTTTTGGAACTAAACTGTTATTTTGGCATACTTTGAGGATCTATAAATTATTTTTTATATCACAATAAGTGATTTATAATTTAGGTCAACTACAAGGACCTATAAATTATTCTTTATACAATATGAAATGATTTATAATTTAGGTTAACCACATGAATCAATTTTGCAATTATTTAAAAAAAAAAAAAAAAATCCAGATACTAAATTAAGAAGAAAAAAAAAACACTAACAAGTTTAAAAATTATAAAAAACTTTTTTAATAATTTTTTTGTTATAGGTGGAAGCTGGCGGGAGGCCATGGCCCCGCTCCCTTCAGCTCCTTCCTTGCCGCCACGTGTATATTGGTGTAAAGACAATGAAAATAACACCCTTTTTTTTTTTTTCTTTTTTCTTTTTTTGTGAGTAATGAAAGAAACACATTGATATATCCTTTAATCTTTATAACACGACGGAACAGGAACAGAAACAGGAACATGCCAGCAAAAGCAAACAGAGATTTTTTTTTTTTTTTTGAAAGGTTAGTTCCGGACCATGAGGTCCATTCAATGTTCTTTACTCTCCAAATCATTACCCAAAAGGACCACGAGGTCCTTTCAATGTTCTTTACTCTCCAAATCATTACCCAAAAGGGCCAAAACCTTAACTTCCATTTGTTTCCCGAGAAAAATGCAAGAAAATAAAAGCTCCAGTCATATATATATATATATATATATATAATATTGCATGGTGATGATTAATTAGTAGACCATAATATTAATCAACCATGTTGTTGCCTATGCTGGCATTAGCCAAAGTCAACCTCCTTTCCCAGTCCAGAAGCCTCAACCTCATCGTAAGCAGTTTGGTATGGCCTTTTCTGCTCAAACTTTCCTTCAGCTTCCCACTCCTTCCTCGAACCTCCGCCGGCGTCGTCGATGCATCCAGGCTCTTCTTCTTCCAGTTGGGTCAGATTGCGTTTGGATCGGCTGATCAGTCGGCTTTTGGCGGGGGCTCCAGACTGGAGCGAGCTCTTCGGCTCGTTTACCGGAGGGGGAGCCATGCAAGCCGGCCACAGGCTCCACAGATAGAGGATGATGATAACTTGCATGCCCTCTCCATGATTGTGCTTTAATTAAGTACGAATTATTCTATCCCATTTTTCTTTCTTTCTTTTTCTACTTTTTAAATAATCTCTTTTTTCATGATTCATGATCATCATCCAATTGGTGTATGTTGGTGGATGTATTTTAGTTGAGATGGGCATGCAGTGCAGCTGATCCATCTATTTGCCTGTGTTTGACCTCTAGGTCTACCAGAAAGAATTAATGGACCATTTTCACTGTACTAGTTCTGCCAAAGTTGTAAGAGAAGTGAAAGCAAATTAAAGGCAGTATATATGCTTTGTTGTTTTTGTAACTACCACAGTACTTGTTAATTTTGGAAGATCTAGAAAATTGGTATAATCCAAAACCTTTTTTCTTTAGTTATTGTTCTTTTATTAACTTAATTTGTTTAAATACATTAATTGTTTGATCTTTTAAAGCATGGGTTTTGGACTAGAAAAAAACATAATCTGTGATTATTGAAGTGGTGTACTATTGCTAAGAGGGATAAAAGCAAAAGGCAGTACTTTATTGCTTTTTAGCTAGAAACAGGTGTCAATGAGCTAGGTAGCTAGTTCTAGAAGATCTAGAAAATTGGTATAACCCAAAACCTTATTGTTTAGTTATTTTCATTTCATTAACTTCAATTTGTTTAAATACATTGTGATCATTTAAAGTGTGTGTAACACCCTGGGTTTATATATTGGGAAGATAAACTTAATACCAACTCAAGAAAAAACGTTGATCTATCAATTCAAAAGAATTAGTTAATTTGGAGTTTTCTTATAATTTTTTATAAAGTTCATGTTTAACTTAGTAACTAAACAGTATGAGACTTAACTTATAAACCACATACTTTATGTGGGTTACTCCTTATCTTCTCAATATGGGATCGGGGTGTTACAGTGTTGGCCTAGCCGTCTAGGTTGGGGTTGTTTTCAGAAGAAATGATACGTGATTTCATGTGTTGTTATTTGTTTTCAAAAGAAAGGATTTATGATTTTATGTGTTGTTATGTGTGGTTTTGTTTTGTGGATTGATTTTGCAAGCACGAGTTTGAATCAATGTTTTATACACTCTCACACGTACACAATCTTTTGTATGATTTTTTTTTTTTTGAGCCTTCATTGGTAATAAAGGTAACACCTTTACTAGTTTTGTATTAAATGTGAAACTTTTAATACCTATATATGTGTTTTAGATTTGTTAAGTGCATGTTTTTGGAGCTTTAGAACTCTCTAGCACGAGTAGTTTTGGTTAGATTGAGTGCTAGACACTTAGAATTCAAGACCTAAAATGGGTTATGGAATAGGCCCTGATTGATTGTTAGAGAATTGTGATCCATCACTACTCAATAGTGATCCATCACTCCTGCAATGTGATCAATCATTGCAGACCAGAATGCTCAAATTAGGGTTTTTTTTAGTGTGTTTTAGGGAGACTACTTCATGAACAAATGCTTATATATAATTTTCTTAAAATGAAGAATACTTGCATCTTATGACATGATCGTGGGCTACTATTATACGGGCTTGACCCTATAGTCACATAAGTTAGTATTTATATTTGGCCTTGGATTCAATAATTGTTTTGTGATGGGGACACCATGTACAGATGGGGTCACTGGTCACAATTACAGCTTTAGTAATAGCATAGGCCACCCAAGGTTGAAATTGGTCGGGCTACTAATAAAAAACGATATGCGGCAATATTCAGAGCATTGATATCGTACAATGGATCCCTCTGAATAGCGCCAACTCTACCAAGAATAGGTTAAGGGAATAAATATATTATATATACGGAGGAAAGCTATATATATATATATATATATTGCATTCAAATATATGTGACCTGCTATGGTATTATGCCACAATACTACAAAATAAACTTTATTTTTCCTTAACGACATAATAACGGGAGCAACACATACTTTTTAAGAAAAACCCACGTTTAATATTCATAGGGTATAAAAATTGTTATTTAAGTTCATTGCATTGGTTAGGTTCATATTAGTATACTTACCAAGTCGTGGACTTACGTAGTAACTTTCTTCTACCTGTCAAACACTTTAATGTTTTGCAGATTAGCAGGTTGTCAGGCTGTAGAGTGAAAAATTCGCTAAGATAAAGATTCCGAGTGAATGGCTTACAACGTCAGGTTTGCTTAGTTAGTATTTAATTATTAATGTTCTACAAAGGTCTATTTGGAAGCTCTGAATCTATAATGATGATGCATAATGTTATTTAAGATCATATATATGTTAATTGTCTCAGATTATTCATTATGTTTCCGCAAATTTATACTTTGAGTAGTTAGACGCATTTAGAGCAACATCACCAGTTAATTGGTCTGGAGAAAATTGCATGTAACACTCTGAGTTAATCAAAGTTGATTGATTTAACTCATGGAACGTTACAGTTGCGTTAACAGGGCTCTATGCTCTAAGAACCATTGGCAGTGGAACTAAGTTATTCCACTATAGACTCTCTTTGCAGAGTGTGTGATCCCTAAGTCTTATTCCTTATGAAGTGAGGCTGTGAGGCAAAAGAGATAATTAATTACCAGTTAATTAATTTTTTGAAATGTTATACTGCATCACAAGGCATTTAGTTATAGGCTCATTGGACAACTCTAAAGCCCTTCGAGAAAATTGAAAATACAGTATAAGTTATAACTATACACAAAACAAATTCAATTAATGAATATGAAAGATTCATGAAAGTGCATTAATTTTTAACATTCCAAACTTAGTTGGCCAAGGTGATAGCATGAGGTAGGAGGCCTTCACGAGTGGCCTTATTCCTAGTCAACCAAACAAACCATATCGATGATGTTGACTAGAAAGATTTTGAAAAGATGAGGCCAAATTGAGTTCGATTTTAATAATTCAGCCGGTTGGATTATGATTTTAATCCAATATAAGAATGATTTGCCTGCAAAAGAGAGGATATGTGTTGGCCAGAAGGATTCCTGCTAGATGACAGGGGAAAATGGTAGGTCAAGAAGATATATGCTCCAATGATTTTGGGGAGGAATGGCAAAGAGGATAGTTAATTAGAATGTTCTTAGGGAGTACTATTGGTACTTTTTTCTTTTCTAATCAAATTAGGAAAGAGTTACAATAGAATCAAAACTTTGAAAAAGATGATACGTTTTCAACAATAAACCCAAATCAAAAATAACAACGCAGAAGTACAACCGAAGAGTATAAAATTAGTCAAACAAGTGACTCAGACATCTTTGAATGGTATACATAAGAATAGAATTGGATGCGAGGAATGTTTGTTTTTTTATACAAGCCTTTTATGGTCTTGCATTCCTTGTTTGCTATTTGGATAACTTACAACAATCGCTAAAGGTGGATTTAATATTATTAGTATGTCATGACTTACCAAAGAAAATGATATTAGTAGGTCATGAAATTAGGTGGATCATAAAAGATAATTAGATAAGACAAAGTTGGTATACATTTTTATACGTTAGTAGTAAATTTAGTTTAGTATTAGGGAATATAGATGGATTTCTGGAACATAAACGGCTTCAATGTCTGTGTCTCGGACCAACCGACACACACAAAAAAAAAAAAAAAAAAAAACTTTGTCAATGAATTTGGGCTTGAGTGAAGCCCAAATTTAAAGGAAATTTCTTTCCATTATTAAAGGTTCCATGAACCAAACTTTGATCACCAATATGATTGTCTAAGAAAATAATTAGAACACTGACTTGTTTTTGCGTTGGCTAATTTATTTAGGAGGGAGTTTCCTTCCAACAGAGTCGGAGAAACTTCCAATCCAATCTATAAAAACCGTCGTCATGTGATGTTTAAGCAAGCATATGAGAAGCATGTATTTTTTTAATAGCATGTGAGAAGCACATGCCTTATAATATATTTTTTTCCTAGTCTTTTAATGTTATTAAGAAAAATGTGTTTCTTACATGCTTAAGAAACACATAACAGTTTTATATAGAGGGTTGGCAATTCGTGTTAACATGTCGAAGTTGGGTCGAGTCGACTCACTGGGCAACCTGAACACAATCTATTTAGTTAAACAAGCCAAACTCCTCGATCCTGACACAACCCATTTAAATTAGTGCCTTAGTGGAATATATGACACGATCCGCATAACCAATTTAATAAACATTGGGCTAAGCCTAACATGACCCATTTTACTTGTTTAGACTTGTAAATGAATTTAAATGCCAACAAATATATATATATGAATTTTATGCGTACAGTATGGTCACTTATGGATTAAGCGAGTTGACTCAAAATTGACCCGGCCCGTTTAATAAACAGTTAATTCGGGTCAATTAACTTAATTTGAGTCCCTTAATCTTTTAATTTTGTATTGAATTTTTGTTTTTGAAAAAAACATAACATTTCATTTAATAATACCACGAGCATAACGCTCTTACATCACAAAGTAAAGCTCTGAATCTTTTAATTTTGTATTGAATTTTTGTTTTTTGTTTTTGTTTTTGAAAAAAACATAACATTTCATTTAATAATACCACGAGCATAACGCTCTTACATCACAGAGTAAAGCTCTGAAGCAACCATCAAGATTACTAAGTTTAGTATAAGATTCGAGACCAATCCGCTAACTCATGACTAAAATCAGATTTAGTACTAGATCTGTGACAGACAGACTCAACCAAATGCATGGATAGCAATTATTTCTCGACCCTGAGAGCGGAAAGACTCTATGCCGAAACTCTTCCTTCTCGACCCGAAGGCCAAGATAATGATCACATCCACAACCCAAAGGTCTGGACCAAAACTAATTAACCCGAAGGCGACATAGATCGAGTGAAAAAGGAAAGAGCCTTATTACAAGCCTAACAAAACAGAGAAATTAAACAATACAGGGAAAAAACACATGCCAAAACACAAATATATCTTAAAGAAGCAACAGAACAAGAAAATAAAAGAAGCAGCACACTCCGATCACGCACATGCCGGAAACTGAAAACCGAATGGGCGTTAGAAGCTCATCACGGCGGAGACTCGTCGAAAGGCCCAACAGTGGATGGTGGGCAGCGAACAGGCACAGAGAAGACCGGCAAAGCAGGACCCGTGCAGGCCGAAAACCGCCACGTAAGGGGCGTAGGAGCTCGACGCGGTGGGAACACATGAAAGAAAACCCTAATAGCGGGCAGCGAAGCGGCAACACAAGTCGACGGCGACCACAGACAAAATTCGAATCTACAAAGAGCCAAAATAAGGCCAAGGTATTAAATTTTTGTTGAATTTATAGATAATGTCAAAAATTGTCGATGAATTAAAATAATAATAATAATAATAATAATCCAAGCCATTTGCAAGCTGGGGTATTATTTTGCGCACAGTCCAAACCCGCCGGCAGTCACGTCGTAATTAATTAAGCAGCACTAGCTATATCACTTGCAGTCTTTGGAACGACGCATGGAAATTGGCGTAATTAATTATCATATCACAAGCTTTAATTACCTTTAATTCTGCTTTACCCCTGCACTAACCTCTTTCTCGAACTCTTAAAATTGGGATAAAAAATAATTTTTTTATTTTAACAATTTTCTTTTTCTTTTTTAAAGTATTTATTTATATTTGACTCAGCCTTTTAATTAACTATTTACTTTTATTATTGCATTTAAAATATTCGTTTTTAATCTATTTTTAGTATTCTTAAAAAAAAGAAAAAAAGAATGAGATTATTTTTTATTTATTAGGTGCGTAGTTGGGGGGCTCTTTGTACATCTGAATTGGATGAGCGATTAGCAAAAGGAGTTGACACTTGACATGACGAACATTTTGTAAATCTTATTAATTAATACTCAATTTCAAAAGACAGATAATATATATTATAGGCTATAGCAGATAGCACGCTGTTTCCTCTCGTAAGCAAAAAGGATTTATTTAGATATATGTACGTTTCTTTCCAAATTTATTTATTTTAAAAAAAAAACAATATTTTTAAAAATCACTTTTTTTTTTTTTTTTTAAATTGTACATTTTAAAATCAATATTTTTAAATCATAAACCCTAACAAACTATTTCAGCAATTTGAAAACACATATCGCATTTAAAAAAAAAAAAAAAAATACACTTACAAATACAAACTATATATATATATATATATAATTTAAAAATTATATTTGTTTTATTATATTCTTTAGTTAAAAAAACTATAGTTTAGTCAGCAATGTCAATTTAAGATATTTATAAATGGCGCCGGCCAACCCTCCCAATCGATCTCCATCTTCATCCATATACTTGAAGGTTGGACTGGTGGTTGCAAAATCAGACGACAGACAAATCAATGTCGCTGTCCAATGTATATATATATACACATATACACTTAATGTAACTCATGTGCTTGACTTGTTGAACAACGTCCTTGAATCAAGTGATGACTTTTAAGAATTTACTGCTCCTGCCTTTGTTTCCGGATCTGTTTTTCTTTTTCTTTTCTTTTTTTTTTGGCCTTTGTGATCTTCACCATGATGATAATTGTCTCTTAGCGTTTTGTTTTCAAGAAAGGGAAATATTTATATATATATATATATATATATATATATATATATATAATCAATCGTTGTGTGTTTTATCTATTTAAAATTAGCTTTTACTGAGATAAAAATTGGCTTTTAGACAGATTTTCTTCCAATCTAGTCGAAGGAACTTCTTTCGATCCTGTATATAAAAATGCTATGTGTTATTTTTGCATGTAAAAGATACATATTTTTTTTTAAATAGTAAGGACAAAGTTGAAAAAACTTGTTTTTTTTTTTTAAAAAAATGTAACTCTTTCAATTTTGTCCTTACTATTTAACCACATGAAAAATAGACATATGATATTTTTATAAACTGTGTTGAAGAAAGTCCATTTAATCCAGTTTGAATGAAAACTCTGTTTAAGACTTGAGAGAAGGGAGAAGCAACCCCATGGAGTCTCTTATGAAAAGGGGTACACATCTTCAAGTATGCACATTCTTTATCTCCCTATCTCTCGATTCAATTCCCTCACTGGAATACCTTACTGATTTAAGCATTAGAAGCTCCCACAATCCCTTGCAGGCCAATAGCTTTTCATGACTTTTTCTCGTCCGACCATCCAAAAATATGTTTCAAAACACCTTCGACTAGATTCTTGTTATTCTACAATCCAAGAATGAAAAGAATACATTAGGACAAAAAGCTTGGCATGACATGGTGCCACAATAACATTAAAATCGATTATAAATAGGATTTATTAAACCTTTTAGTGGTGTGTTGTTTACCCAACAATACCAAAATCATTAGTGACTAGAATACGTAATCCCATAAACTTATGGGACGGCAAGAATGATTTTAATTTTTTATTTATTTTGTTTTTTTCTTTTTATCTCTTTTCAATTTATAATTGATTAAAACTTTAATAAAATTACCAATGATAAGATGCAAGCAAGTACAAAAGTATATCCCAAAGGGACAGCACGATTCCTTTATTGCCTTGTTTTAGCAAAAGATAATGACAGCACGTTCGCGATGCTTCTTGGATTTCTTAAACCAGCGCGTGAAAGCACTCGCTTCCATTAATCTTTTCAGCTACGCCATACTGTTGTAGGGGCGTGTCTGACAAGTGCTTGGAAGCGAGTTGGTAACAAAGTTTACTCAACCTGTCCAACTCACTCGTATCCTTAACGCATCTCTCATCTTTATTGTATTTGAGAAGATTAGGCCATGATAAGTGATATTACTTGAAAAATCTATGAGAAAATCACCACTCACAAGCCAACAAACACACCCACCCAAAATTTTTTTTTTAAAAAAAAAAGATTCAAAAAGGAGACGAAGCATCATTCATGCCAAGTTGAGAAAGGGACTTTTTTTTTTTTTCTTTTTTTTTTTTTTGTTGAAAAGCAATTGAGAAAGGGACTTTTTTTATTTTTCTTTTTTTTTTTTTTTGTTGAAAAGCAATTGAGAAAGGGACTTGGGATGATAATTTTGAATAGCAATATCTTATTTATCGTTATGAATGAGGGATGGCTTGCATCACCCTTCTCATATTTCTTAATTGTGGTCTACTTCATCCATATACTGATTTAAAAATCGGAATTCACGGTAATTATTTGTTTAAATTACTAATAATTTGGCTAGATATTGTAAAGAGTAGGTGGCTCGATAGCCTAAAAATATTTGGATAACTGAGTTCCACATGGAGTCTCTCACAATAGATGGTCAGGTAACTGTTGTGGATCCTCATCTCTAATTTATGACATTTGATTTATTTTTTAGAAGTATAGAGGGCCGAATCCATAAATTTTTATTGGAAGGGAGCAAATCATAAATAAGAAATGTATTAAGATATGAGCTAAGTATGAATGAGAAATATATTAAAATTGAAGACTAAATTAATATATAACAAATAAAATTAGTATCCATTCAGTACTAACAAAAAAATAATAATAATAATTGTCTTAATATATTTCAATTTATGTTGCTCCTAAATGTTATTGCTTATGTCTGATTTTTTTTTTTTTTTTTTTTAAATGACAAATTTGGGTTATTGCTCATGATAGATCTGGATTGTTATATAAACCTTAGGTATAACTCATCCTTAAAAAGAGGCTTGAATTATAGACACTAACCTATTGGTAACTATTTATCTTTTAGTGGTTCCACTCACGTATCAGTATTTTAATCAAACCCATAAGTCGTCCCCTCTGTGACTCGAACCCGTGACGAGATGTTTGGCTTTGATACCAAATGATATAAACTTTAGGTAGAATTCACTCTTAAAAACCAGCTTGTAAGGAAAGGGTGTCAAAGAGCTTATATACACATGATTAAAATTAAACTTAACCCATATGGGACACTAGGAGAAGAGTGTCATTATGAGTTTGTGCTATTTTCATAACAGATAATAAAGCCGTTAAAGATTTTCTGACAAATAAAAGAAATATTATTGAAGGAAGAAGATTAAAATGGTATAATGCTATTGCCAATTATTCTTTTGAAGTTGAATTTATAAAGGGTACTAACAATTTGATTGCAGATTATCTTAGCAGAAACCATAATGAAGAACTACTAAACAAGCAGCTAATAGAAATTAAATTTTTGCATGAATCCATCGACCCTCCCAAACAACATGGATTCCTGCAAAAAATTAATTTCTATTAGCTGCTTGTTTAGCAGTTCTTCATTATGATTTCTGCTAAGATAGTCTGCAATAAAATTGTTAGTTTCCTTTATAAATTCAACTTCAACTTAGGCTTGCATGTTATTATGGTTTACTATATCTTTATGAACTTATTAAGAACTTAGGATAAAATTTGTTAACTGATGATTTGAATATAGAAGCTTTGCATACATTATGGCATTCTAATTGAACATTTGCTAGAATCTGATCGATCGTTCGACCTCAAGTTCGAACGTTCGACCATAAGCCAAAACGTTTGATCAGGGTCCAAAATTTGTAAATTAAGGTTTTATAACCTTCTATCTAGTTTGACATCTCGGTTAGGACCCTTTGTATTTTCAATAGGTCCTTTAATACTGCATGTAACCTTAGACCATGTTTTGTTATAACAGGAACTCGAGATGCTTGAGGATTTGAGTGAGCGTACGAGGTAAGTAAATATGACTTTTCATAAAAATGCGTAATATGTCAGCTGACCGAGCACGCTTATGTTACGAGCATAATTACTTTTCATATAACTGGGTAAATGCCATAATAATTGCTTAACAAGTAATATTGTATGACATGGTTCATCGGTACGTAAGGTATAATGGACATGTGCTTATTATATATACTTGATTCTATGGTTAATGTGTTTGTGTGTGCGTGTGTGTGTGTGTGCGCGTGTGTGTGTGTGTGTGTGTGTGGGGGGGGGGGGGGGGGTTATTTTGACCAATGCAACCATGTTTGATTGGCGAATCACTACAGAACGTACATCATTAGTAGTGTAGGCCACTCGAGATCGGAGTTAGTCGGGCTGCTAGTGTTATAGACGATAGCATACAATATTTGAGGCACCGATATTGTATTACATGTCATTTGGTACAATACCAACCCTAATGAGAATGAGTAATATATCGAGTAGACCATGCATGATAGTTATGATCTAATTATAACACTAGTTTTTTTTTTTGCATTTAAATTTACAAGCAATTGTCGCTCAGATTACACCTACACTTCTTAAAAACCAAAACTATACTTTTAGAATGTAATAACGGAGGCAACACCCAATATGTTTAGATTTACTTACTATGTTTTAAGCTTACGCAATATTTGTGGCTTGCGAGATTATCTATTATAAGAGGGCTCCTTAGGATAAGGAAACCAAGAGATTGTTTCGCAGTACTAGATTTGATTATAATTATTATTTTGGTTAGGAGTTTCAAGTCTATGATTGATGGTAATATATGCGTATTTTATGATTTTTAAATATTTAAGATCTGTCACTTTCACCTTTCGCTTATATTTACTCTAAGCGATCCATTCAGTTAGTTACGAGTTAACTTAACCGGAGAAATTGCTAGTAACCCTACTAAAATGGTTCAATCCAATTTTAAGGGTGTTACAATTTCTTTTTGTACGTCATAATATTCTTGATTACCAATTATGTGAGAACCATGGATGGAATTATTTGATATTCTTTTTAGGATGAGTAATGTAAGAAACAATATTTTTATTCTATAAATATCTCTACAATGTTAGTGGGATATTTCTTAATTAACTATTAGGTCAATCATTATTTATATATATATATATAAAGTTGATTGAAACTAACACATTAACATTGTAAAATAATTATAAAAATAAAAAGATAATTTTTAGCATTACTTATTTATGATAGTGATTGGAAATTTAGTCAAGATTTAATTTATTATTTATACTTTTAATTAACAAAAAGATGATCGGGTAGATAGGTCCTAAACATCTTTAATGTTTTATTCTAGTCATAAAGAATAAAACAAGGAAAAAAAAAAAAAAAAAAACTGAACATATATTTATGTGGTCTACACTAGCTAGTAAAAGTAGTTTGTCAAACATTTAATTAGAAATAAAATACGACATTTGTACATGGACTTCAAGGTTGTATATGTGACCCATTATGATTAACTTATGCACGCTCGGGAAAAGGAAAGAAAGGGAAAAAAATTATATTTAGTCTCTAGGTTTTTATTTGATTTGAATTTAATATTTGATTTTTAATTTCAATAAGAGAAATGCTAGAACATCTATTTATGTCATTCTTTCATCATTCTTCATGCTTTTTTGTTTTTTTTTTTTTTAATAAAAAAAATCAGCCATGTCAACTGTGTCTCAATTAGCATCCATTTCAGTAGTTAATAGCAATGCAATATCATTAAGCGTCAAGTCAAAAACAAAAACAAAAAACCCAACTCTAAAAACAAAGAAACATCTTCTTCTTCATTCTAATCTTTTGAATTTGTTGCATTAGATGAAAAAACTGTTAACTTTAGTGCTGACATGATGCTAACTATGATATTAGGTGCTAATAGGGACTCTAACTTGTCAAAGAAGACACACCCGGCATATGAAAACCTAGTAACTTTAATTGTAAAGTGATAGCTAGAAAGACTAATTTTAAACTTTGGTAAAACATAAAAGACTTTATTCTTGAAATTTAAAACTCAACGACCAAATCCAAATCAAATCAAAACTTAAGGGTTGAATATGATTTTTCAAAAAAAAAAAAAAAAAATTGAAGGATGATTGGCAAAGTTGCATCAATAAAGTAATAATTATATTTACTTTTTTTTATTATTTTAAATTTTAAAGATAAGTAGTGATTTAAAAGATCATACTTCAAATCGTGATTCTGCCATTTACTTCTTATTTTAATTCTTTTAATTAAATATTACTGGTGTTAAACTTCACTTATTAAAAAAAAAATTTAAGCGCAAGTGTGATTATTTTGATAAAAAAATAAAATAAAATAATAAATAAATAAATAAATAGCAGATTCATATGCATCACAACTGTCTGGCACAACCACGTTCCAGTTTGCAACGGTTAAAACTGTCAGTCAGTCCCTCCGTATAATTAACCAGCGGCTGAGATTTTAATGTACTCCTCGCCTCAGTTTTGCCGCAACTTGAAACGTACCCGCAGATCCAATTTGTTTAAATAAATTTTTTATTTTTTATTTTATTTTTTTTGAAAAGACCGTGTCCTCATATATATATATATATATATATATATATATACACCCTATTGGGAGCCTTCCTTGGAAGCTCCCTTGTCAGAAACTGAACCTTCTCTCTCACTCTCTCTCTTTCTCTTTATCTCTTCCTCTGTGTTTGTGCCCAGCACTTCCATGGAAGCTGAGAAAAATATACCAGCAGCTAAGAGATAGAGATAAGAAAAAAGCAGAGATTTTTGTTTTTTGGGTGAGAAAATTAAATTAAGCGAAAGAAGGAAGAGTAGTTGTAGGATTAATGGGTTGGAAAGAGGAGGAGAGGAAGGTTGTTGGGTTAATGAGATTTGTGTTGCTGATATTAGTAGCCGCCTGTGGAACGACGTCGCCGGCGTATGGAGAAGCATCGCAGCAGAGGAACGCCTACGCGACGATGATGTACATGGGAACGCCGAGGGACTACGAGTTCTACCTGGCGATCCGTGTCATGCTCCGATCGCTTGCTCGGCTCAACGTTGATGCCGATCGCGTCGTCATTGCCTCCGTCGACGTCCCCCTCCGATGGGTCCATGCTCTGTTAGTCTCTCCAAAAACTCCCAGCTTTTATTATTATTATTATTTGCATTTTAATTTCTACTCTTTCTCTGGGATCTTCTTTGCGATAATGAACTCCGTTGACTCCTTCGTACTTAATAACTATTGGCCGCTTGGGGAATTGACGGGCCAAACAGGGTAATTAGCAATTAGGACCATGTGCTATAATACTAGGCACTGAACCTAACCAATCAAATCCCTAACCCGGGATATTCTCTTTTGCATTCTACAAGCCATCTCCTCACATCTCTTCTCTCTTGACCTTTATTTATTTATTTATTTTTTTTGAAAAAATCAAAATCTTAAAGTAAAGAGAGGGTGGGAAAATGGGTTGCAGAATGCATTGTAGCATTCCTCCCTAACTTGGTATATAACCTTTTCCTAAATAACATTATTTATTTATTTGTTTGTTTTATTTATCACCTTTTGATCCCTTGCTGATTTGAACGATCCTCACCATTTCATTTAACTGAATATTTGAATAATATTCAATTAGTTATATGTGAGGGTTATTTTTGTCTTTTCATTTTTTGAGTGGACAAACAAAATCATAATTCTTGCTGAGAAATTGGGTAAAGCTTTCCCTTTTACTTATCCAAAAAAGCAAAAATAAAAATAAAAATAAAAATTACTCAATTTGCAAATGGTATTTTTGCCATTTTAGATTGTATGAAAGAACTATTTATACTGGTTCTGATATGATTTAACAGAAAATCTTAATGGTAGATAATTTTGCAACCCTTATGATAGATTAGGAAGATATTGTAGAAATTAAAACATTAGGAAGATATATTATAAATAGGATGGTAGTTTCAAAGTTTGAAGGGATAAATGTAGTTTGAAAAAAATAGGTAGATCTTAGTCTAACAAACCAAATAAGAAGCATACAAAACTGTTTAGGCTTTAGATTCTTATAAATGAACTTTCCGTAAACTTGAAATTTAAAAAACTGGAACAGTTGAAAATGAGTTAAATGAATGACCCGACACATCAAGAAAACTGATATCGTCAAAGAAAATGGTTTCGATCCAGCAAGTGTCGGGAAACGGGCATGTATATTATTTATTTATAAATAACTTCTGGCTGCTTAACTATTCTCAATTTTAAACTCTTGTTTACACGTTCCATCTCTTTCCATGTGGGTTGGGGGTGACTAGAAAAATATTTGCCGACTAAATTGAATATTATTTGATCACATGTATGTCTATCAGTACTTTTATCTTACCCTGGTTAATTGATTCCGACAATCTTGACCAATTTAAAGTTAATTTTTAGATTCTTTAAATAAAAATAAATAAATAAAAAAGGATTGTGCCGGGGACGGTCGTTCAACTCTTCCTATTTTTTATATAATCAATCATTTATATATATATTTTGAAAAAAAAAAAAGGAATAATATTCTTTCTCTAAATACATAAATAATTATAATTTATTATTTTAAGATTGATTCCCTTGTAATGCGCTTAGACGGGGGGAACGTGCTAACTAGATCGGTCACAGCTTGATTGAATGAATTTTAAAAATACACGAAATGTATTGTTAGTCAACCTACGAAATACCAACCGAAAGTGACCTTAATTTCCCACGCAACAAAGACATCATTAAATTAATATTAGTGTGTTTAGGACAGAAAAGGACATCATTTTTGTTGGATTGTAATTATATTAAGGGGTGATATAATCAATCAAATTGATGATATAGTATAAGCACTTATAAAAGGATATACCCAATGGGGGGGTGGCATGATACCGTACGTTATTCCTTCTCTTTTAAGTGTCAAAATTCACAATGATGGTCGGCAAATATATACTCTTTGGATTTGTTCTTAATTAAGGGCATGTTTGAGATGAGGTTTATAAGTAACTAAAGTGATTAGCGTATATTTGTTAACTTGTTTTGGAGAGCGTTTTTTGTTTTTTTTGTTTTTAAGTTTCAAAAGTGTTTTGAAAGTAAATATGAGAGCTTTTTCTTAGCGTGTAAACAAAAAAGTGAATACACCATTTAGGATGGTAGTTCAATGATTCAAGAAATTTTTTTAAGTGATTTGTTACACACTAGGGCATGAATTCGAATTTCGCAATGAGAATCTTCATGCCTGATTAGTGTAAACCACTTTGATTCTCATTGATGTTCTGGTAGGGCTGAGTCAAGCTATGACTCAAGCCAAAGTTGCAAGAGCTCATGTGTTTTTCACCGTGTATAACCCTCATGTGCGTCTACTACCGGGTAAGTGCTATTATAATTATGTTAAAATAGAATGACTACAATTCGTCTCCATCACTGCCATTTTTTATTAGAGAAAAAAATAAAATAAAATAAACAAAATAAACTAAGTGAAGAAATAAATCTATAATATCTTATAAACCAATTAAGAAGGAAATTAAATATAACGTTATTTTCAGGTCAACTGTGGAGCTAGCTAGATTGGATGGGTGGTAGGTATATATTGCCCCAGTTAGAACCTCATGCATCCTTGGTAGAATTTTGGGATATTAGTACTTTATTTATCATCAAGATTAGAATTAATAAGTGGGCAATATTTGATATTGTTTTATATACTCTTTACTTTATCTTGTCAACTACGAATATTGAAATATATATATAAATCTATTTCACCCCTAAGATTGCAACACTAATGAACAATTATATATGTAGATAACTTTGTTGAAAGAAAGTTAGAGATAGGGTGATGTCTAATGTATATTGGATGGGAAAGTATGGACAAGCTGCAATTGAATTTCTAGAGTGGAATCCATCGGTGCCGATTCTGCCCACATGGACAACATTTTAGAATATATTTTGTGGGGTATGATTTTGAATGTCAAAAAAAGCTTGACTTCCCACACTAAACACTAATTGATTTTCAGATGAGATGATCAACAGCCTGAACCAACAAAAACCTTTAAAAAATTTCAATTCTTAGTCTGAACATGAAAGTTCTTAGAGTGGGTGGCTAGAGATTTGGGGATACAAGTAAAAGGGGTGAAGAAGTGTTTGGAAGGATAAAAGTGTGAGTTTCACAAGCTAGAGCTAGGCTTGAACAAAGTCAAAAAGCTTACTTGGATTCTAAAGGAGATGGAGATGTTTGAGGAGGGAGAATGAGTGCTTAAGTGAGTATATTTCAATCAGTAGAATTGTAGAAATGAAGAATCTTTCTTTGAACAAAAACCAATAATGAGTGGTTAAACTTAAGTGATCAAAACAATGCCTATTTGGGTAGAATGGTGAAGATTAATAGGATTTTATTTTTTAATTTTTCAAAAAGCTTAGCCTATCATTGGAAAAGATGTGATTGATCATGATATTCATTCTTTTTTCATATAGAGTGGGCTTCTTAAAGAGGTGAATGCCCATTAGATTAGACTTTTAGACTAAAGTGGTGTTCAAAGTCATGATTAACTTTTTGTGACGGGTATCTGAATGTACTTGGTCGGAAGTTGCATTTTGTGGTGTTCTTGGGCAACTCTCAACACGAAACACACTTGACAATGGTAAAAGACTTGCAAACAAAGTAGAGTTGTATTAATGTAAAATAGACTCACTAGTGACGGTTATTTCTCGGACACAAACACACACCCTAAATATTTTTGTGTGGAAAAGTCTCATCTCACAAAAGTTTATTGGAAACAAATAATTAATTCGATAATTTCATAGAATTCGAATACATTATTATTCCACATCTTTGATACCATTTTAAATTGCTCCAAGACTCCATCATAGAGCAGGACTTTAAGATCTCACAAGGTTGAACTTATCAACTATGACTAGTAGTAGTTGATAGCCGACTCCACCGACTACCATGCATTTGATTTGAAAATATCAGCACCTAACAAAAAACCATCAAAAATATACGTGGCTGACAAAATTTTTATTTTTTATTTTTTTATAATTAATTAATTATTCAAAATTGGAAAGAAAACACTGGTCCCTGCAATGCCCCTAGAGACTAGAGAGGGCATCCTTATCCAGTTGTCCGACCCACCCACAGAGCCGAGTAGCCGACGCCCAACATCAGTACACGCTGAGTCATGAGAGAATGAGTCAACAAAAGTTGACCCGCTCAAGGGTAATTCAGTCAGAACGCACGCGTTCTAATTCGTCAACTCCCTGCTCCACCAACACGCTGTCATACACCGGTGGTCCATAGCTTTTTAAAATTTTAATTTAATATACACGAGAAGAGAAAGTCTTCCGTACGCAACCGTGACATTTTGTTAATAAAGATGAGCGGCTGAGATCTAAAGGTTTCCCTACACCTCCGTCGCACGGGAAAATTAAGTAAAATATACAAAATTGTCCGCAGAGGCTGTTCCTGTTCCTGCTATTTCTCTGATAAACAACAGCCTTCCTTTTTCCTTGCCTCGTCCAAATTCGGAAACTCCCTCTCTCTCTCTTGAAAATCCTACGAAAAGCAGGAGCCCCCAACGCACCGTTTTGTGCGGCGGAAATCTCTCGCTGATGTTGTTGTTGGACTCGGAGGCCCCCCACCACATTCACTTCTGATTTTTCCGGCGATACTGGAATGGCGCGGCGAAAAGAGAAGCGAGAAGTCGGTGGGTTCCTGACGTTTCTGTTGCTGGTGTTTGCTGTATTCGAAACGACGGCGTCCGAGGAGAAAGCGGCGCACAGTAGAAATGCGTACGCGACGATGCTGTACATGGGGACGCCGAGGGACTACGAGTTCTACGTGGCCACGCGCGTGATGATCAGATCCCTCGTCAGGCTCGACGTGGAAGCGGATCTCGTCGTCATTGCGTCCCTCGAGGTCCCTCTCCGATGGGTCCGAGCTCTGTAAGTCTCTCCGACAACCATTTTCCCCTTTCCATTCTTCGCAAATATTCTAGGTTTCTCTCTGTCGTCTTGTGTTTGGCGCTAACGTGCGCCGTGGACCCCAGTCGTGTTTGGGGTTTGATATTTTGCCTGCCCTGGATGAGAGCTTCCTACTGGAAACGTGGAATGTAGGTGGAGCTAAATAAAACCCAACCAATAGTCTCGTCTCCTCTAAAGATTACCTTCCAATCAGAGCTCGAGTCAATATAAAATGTTGCATTTACTTTTCTGACTCGTTTTCCAAGTGACCATGACTCAGTACTCTTAGTCCGAGTCGAGTCGTGTGTTTCTTTTTAGGTGGAACACAAAGACAAAGAAACGTTGCTTTCAATGAACATAGTCGTTTCTTTTTCTTCCCTTATTGCTTGTTGGTTTTGTCAATACTTTTTTTGTATATTCTTGAAAGATTTGCGGATCTTTTTCGCTGCAAAAATATCCCCTTAGTCCAATGGGCTGGGGTGGTTTTCTAATGACAAACACAAAACCGCCTCACACTTTTAGGGCCAAACTCGGAAAGGCATCTTTGATATCCGCATCTGCCGGAGTCGGAAAGAGTTGGACAACTTCTGACTCTACCTTCGGCGGAACCGCCCCTGCCCTTGGAGCCGTCCAAATTTTAAAAATGTTTCTAAATTGGGTTAAATACTCCAAAACCCCATGGGGTTTCACAACTTTATTTTTTCCTCCCTGGGGTTTCATTTTTATCACAGGAGGTCCCTGTGGTTTTGATAAGTGACCAAATTAGTCCATCCGTTAGTTGACCGTTAGTTGACCGTTAAACTGACACGTGGACCAATCAGACGTCGACACGTGGCACATATATTAATTTTTTTTTAAATTAAAAAAAAAAAAATGGGACGAAACAGGGGGTGGCCGAGCCACCCCTTGGCAATTTGGGGGTGGCTCGGCCACCCCCTTTGGCCATAGGGGTGGCCAGGCCACCCCCATCTGGCCGGATGGGGGTGGCCGAGCCACCCCCTGGGCGCCAAGGGGGTGGCTCGGCCACCCCCTGTTTCGTCCCATTTTTCTTTTTTTTGTTTTTTTTTTTTTTAAATATTTTTTTTAATTTAAAAAAAAAAACATTTTTTTAATTAAAAAAAAATTTAATATATGTGCCACGTGTCGACGTCTGATTGGTCCACGTGTCAGTTTAACGGTCAACTAACGGATGGACTAATTTGGTCACTTATCAAAACCACAAGGACCTCATGTGATAAAAATGAAACCCTAGGGGGAGAAAAATAAAGTTGTGAAACCCCAGGGACTAATTTAGTATTTAACCCTTCTAAATTTTATTTTATTATTATTATTATTATTTTTATGTAATGGACCCTCAAAGGTTTTGTTGTTTTAGTTTTGTTCCCTTTTCTCATAAAAATTTAAATCTGCCCCTGAATGGAGGTGATTTCCAATCCGACTCTGCCTTAGAAAAGTTGGAGTCGGAGTCAAGCGAAGGCAAAGTCAACTCTCAAAAAAAAAACCTAGAAAAATTCATAGAATAATAGGAAGATTGAAGAAAAACTCTCTTTGGACTACGCTTATTGATAAAACAGAATAGTACCAACAACCATAACAACTAGGAAGCCAAGTTGGGCTTATTGTGCTTAAATATACTATACGGTAAAGAACTTACTTCCAAAAGATCTCCATCCTTGAAATTAGTATCATAGATTGGTGGAGAATTCTAATTCACTGAACTTTGAAAAGGATCGTTCAATAACTATGTTTTGGCCAGGAGTCCGTCTATGCAGCATTGAGGCAGCCAAGCATCGTCCAATGCGTGGCTGCCTCTAAAAAATAAAATAGTAATAATAATAAAAAAAAATGGAAATGAAAATTTTTTTGTTGTGTTTTTTTTAGCTAAATTTTCATGAGCTAATATTTGGGTTCTAATGCCTCAAAACTCATTTTTGCATTCAAAATTAAAACCTAAGAGTGGAAGGTTAACCCTTTAGAGATGGTATCACTCTAAAGGGATTCGGTCATCCTAAATTTGGTGCTAATGCAAAAATTCGGTCATCCATAATCTCCCTGGTAACTTCTTTTCTCTTCAATTTAAAAAAAAAAACAAAACAAAAATCTCACTTGGCAGACGCTTGGCTGACTCTTGTCAGCCGAAAATCTCTACTCTTTGGCCAGTTGGTTTGGAGGATGATTTCAAACAGTTGACACTCATTAGCTCAGTCATCAAAAATAGCTAAAAAGCCAACCTGAGGGGGTTGGTGTGCAACCCTAACACCTTTGTTGTCAATCTTCATCAACTTCCATCTTCCCATTATAGATCTTTGTGGATCTCGCTGATCTTTACCATCCTGTCATAGATAGTCACCAATATTTGCTCTTTCCACCAATCTTTCTCTTTTTTGTAGACCTCCATCATTTTCATCCATTTTCACAATCTATTATAGATCTCTCTCTCTCTCTCTCTCCCTTTCCTTTGCTGTAAAGCAACAAACCCGACCAACCATTACGAAAAAATTCTGATTTGGTGTGGCTTGGTAACTGTTTGAAAATATCAATCAAACTTGCTGAACCAACCAATGTATGCCCTACTTTAAAGGGGTTTCAAAAGATGCATGGTTGTTGGGTGTATGATAGTGTATCCAGAGTTTACCAAGACCCTCCAAGGAGGAGCCATAGATTCCACCACTTCATTAAAACAGAGCTTTAAATATGGTTACCTTCAAATGCCTTGGTGTCCTATATAAAAAGTGAGCCTTCAAATTCTATGAATATCATCATCAGTCTTGGAATTTGCATTTATGATGATTCTATAGGTTACTGGATATTTGATTACTTTCTGACGCTAAGTTGAACTCGAGAAACATATGAGTGGCTCCTATAGGATTCATAACCTATGCATTGTGTTTTTTCGAATGAACATTTTTTCTCGAATGAACATGCTGCTACAAACACAGTATACCCTTAATTTGACATACTGAGAGCTTGTAAAAATGCAGTTCTTATATTTGTTTAGTAAGAAACATTTGGTCAGTAATATATATATATGTGTGTGTGTGTGTGTGAGGCATACCATTAAAATGAAAATGCTATTGGAAATGAAGTGACCGTTATGTTTCTGTGGTCTAGGGAACAGGAAGATGGGGCAAAGGTGGTGAGGGTTGAAAATTTGAATAATGTGTGTGTGTGTGTGTGTGTGTGAGGCATACCATTAAAATGAAAATGCTATTGGAAATGAAGTGACCGTTATGTTTCTGTGGTCTAGGGAACAGGAAGATGGGGCAAAGGTGGTGAGGGTTGAAAATTTGAATAATCCTTACAAGGATCAGCCCAATTTCGATAGGAGATTCAAGTTGACATTGAACAAACTCTATGCATGGAGCCTGGTGGACTACGACAGAGTCATCATGCTCGATGCTGATAATCTCTTCCTTCAGAAAACTGATGAGTTATTCCAATGTGGAAAGTTCTGTGCGGTCTTCATCAACCCTTGCATCTTTCATACCGGCCTCTTCGTTTTGCAGGTAAATCCTAGTTCTCACTTTTAAGGTGTTTCTTAAAGCAATACTTTTTTCCTTTTAACAAATATTATTTGTTTGAGTACATTGTAGCTTCTTATTTCACAACTTATTTTATGATGTTGACCTTTTCTGTGGAACATGATCTCACTTGAGTTATGGGAGTGATTGAAAAGATTGAAGAATATGTCTCTAAAATGTAGCATGCTCACCTTGACTCTCACCCCTTCACATGCACTATCAGTGCTCGTATCATTTGTGATTTTCTTAAATAAGCTACGGAATCATTCTGGAGCCTATAACAAGTTAGTTTTTCAGCTGAATTGCTTCTAACGTGACAATGAGTTCTTTAATTAACGTGTAATATAGCCAAAGAAAATTTCCTTTAAATGGTTTAATGTGTCCTATTATAAATCCAGTAAAAGTCTGTTTTTCATATGAACTTTGCTTGGAACCTTACATTGCGAATTCTTTAATCAATGTGGAAAGTTTCCAAAGAGAAGATCATTTGAATGGTTTTAATGCTTGTTATTGTGAATCTGGTACTACAGCCGTCAAAGGAGGTTTTCAATGACATGGTACACGAGTTGGAGATTGCACGAGACAATCCAGATGGTGCAGACCAGGGTTTTATTGGCAGCTACTTCTCAGATTTGCTTGATCAGCCAATGTTCCATCTACCCCCTAACGGCACCAAGCTTGTTGGAACCTACAGACTTCCATTAGGCTATCAAATGGATGCTACTTACTATTGTATGTAATCAGAAAAGAAATTTTCTCCATTTCCTATTCTTTTAGCTTCAATTACTAATGCGGCAGCCAATTTTGTACTTATAGTTTAATCTTTGCTGGCTTCAGATCTCAGACTCCGCTGGAGTGTGCCATGTGGACCCAACAGTGTGATTACATTCCCTGGTGCACCATGGTTGAAGCCATGGTATTGGTGGGCATGGCCTGTCCTGCCATTAGGCATTTCATGGCACGAACAGCGTCGTCAAACTCTTGGGTAAGATTAAAGTTCATTCTTATGTTCTATTATCTTCTTTTTTTCCAGATTGTTTTGTTTATGTTTTTGGTCCACTATTTTGTTATTCTTTCTTCAAAAAGCTTGCCTGTTTCATACAAGGTTATTCAAAAACAATAGCCAAGAGCAATTGTAACAGTGACATTTTATTTTTTTAATTTTATTATTATTTTTTTTTTTTTGTGTAGGTATGCTGCAGAGGTGCCAGCAGTACTTATACAGTGTGTAATTTATCTGGGAATAATAGCAATGACTCGTCTAGCACGGCCGAGCTTCTCGAAGCTATGCTACCGTAGGTCGGAGAAGAACACTTCCTTGATACAAATTGGCATCAAAACTATAGCTATTTGGTCTATTCTTGCCTCCTATGTAGTACCCTTCTTCATCATTCCTCACACAGTTCATCCACTACTAGGCTGGAGCCTTTATTTGCTTGGCTCTCTCTCCCTTTGCTCCATAGCGATTAATGCATTTTTACTACCAATGTTACCACTTTTAGTCCCATGGCTCGGGATCTTTGGGTCGCTTTTGGTCATGGCGTTTCCGTGGTATCCAGATGGGGTTGTAAGAGCTCTTGCTGTATTTGGCTATGCATTCTGCGCTGCACCATTCTTGTGGGTAGCCATGGTTAAGGTCATGGCATGCCTTCAAGTCTCAATTGAAAGGGAAGCTTTCTTCCCAAAATTGGGTGAATCTTCGCCACCTTCAGGGTTTAACAAGTTATATTGAGTAACAAAATGGATTTTCGTCCGCTGCATGGACTGATGCCGGTGACTGGGACGGCATTTTTTGGCTGACATGGACAGATGTTGAAGATGGTTGTGGATGGAAATGGTGTCCATGTTGAAGATGGTTGTGGATGGAAATGGGACGGAGGTCTATGTTGCATTGGCTTCCCCTGGGTTTCTGTTGCACTCAAATTATGTCATGGATTTAGCAAGATGGGGGGGGTTGGGGGGGACTTGTTCAACTCTGTTAAGGGAACATTGGCAAAGAAATTTATACATGATTGTTATAATTGAATTAGTTGCATTGTTTTGGCTCTGGTCTATTGTGATGTGTGTCCATATTGTTCAACTTTCTTTTCAATTTTTTATTTTTTTTATTTTTTTTATTTTCTTCCCTAGCTAAGTAATATTGGATAGCGTTAGTAGTGGGAAAGTATTAAAAAAAGGCAAACTAGATTATACCAAGGAATTCACGGTATATAATACATATATTGAGTGCATACCTTAAGGATTTAAAAATATATATTAAAAAAAAAAAAATTCCTAATTGAGCACTTCGGAAAGCCAGGTCTATGGTTGATGATTAATGATATTCTTTCACATGCACTATGTTTTGATTGGCTCTCTATATCAACCACCTAAACGAACAAAAGAAATGCTATTTATAATATGTCACATTTTAGAAGGTGTCGTTTAAACAATGTGCGTCACCTTTTGAAATGTGATGATTGCACTGTTTAAATGTCACTACTCTATTATAAAATTTTTTTTAAAAAAAAGTTATCAAACAAATATTTATAATACCAAGAAACAAGAAAAAATAAATAAATAAAACAAAAAAATTAAATTATTTTTTTAAAAAAATAATAATAATAAAACAAATTCAATTTTTTTTTTTTAATTTATAAAAAAATAATAATAAATTAGAGATCAAGCCACCCCAATGGTGGGGGTGGCCTTTTTAGGTATGTGTGGTTGTTATAAACACAAATTTTGAGCGCCAATTTTTTCAAAAATTACTTGGTGACGTGTGACACTATTCAAAACGTCGCATTTCAAAGTGTGAATATAAATCAAACGTCCATACTTTATGAATAGTGATGTTTGAACAGTAAAATACCACATTTTAGTAACTTTTTTTTTTTAAAAAAAATATTTATTATTATTATTATTATTATTTCCAAAAAAATCACTAATTGGACTTTTGTTTTGTAGTGGTATGACGTAAGTATGATAAGTGGGTTTAAAGAGTAGCATTTACTCATAGTTGAGAGTTGGTGACCTATTAAGCAAGCAAACCACAATCTTTCCACACTACAAGAGCTTTCTAGATGGAGTTTAAAGCCTAGAAAAAGATACTTAAGAAGATAGAGAGAATTTATTCGCATAGTAAATTCCATCTCTATAAAAGTTCCATAATTCTACTTGTATAGTTGGACTATATTCCTAGTTGATCAATAAGCTAAATGGGCCTATTATAGGTGCCCATTTGGGTTTAGTCCATTGCTACTCAAAGTCCAACATATTTCATTTGGATTTCCAAATGATGTGTCACAATCACATGAAATTTATTATTTTTAAAAATGTGTCATTAATTCATAGAATGGTGACAAATCATTTGAAAACCAAATTTTAAAGAAAAAACTTTGAGGAGTATAGCATTTCTCATCAATCAAATCCACTCGTTGTATTAATGATCTCGTTTTGATAACTCATTCATTCTTTCTTTTTTTCTTTTCTCTATCAAAACATTAACAAATAATTTTCAACATTAAAAAAAAAAAAAAAACCCCTCAAAATTACTTTCACATTTACATCAAACCCAATCTCATCACTTCCTAAATAAGCTATTCGTGCTCGATTCATAATTGAGGAAGTATTTCCAAGGCTCTTTTGGGGTCAATGTTGAACAAATTTTTAATTAAATTGCAATTAGAAAAGGAAAAATCGTTCGTGTCACCTAACTTGCCCACATCAAACACGCCCGCCACAAATTTTGTCCAAAACATAAATCTCTTACAAACCCGTCTCTAAAAGTAACATAAAATTTGGGTCTTCTACCTATACACTACATTATCCCACGTTTTTTTTTTAATTTTTTATTTTTTAATGACAACTTAATGAACAACACATATATAGTGCAATCATAGTTAACAGGTCTGAGGTTGACCAAAATCACCAAATATAAAAAAGAGAAAGGGAGGGGCCTTCACCTATCATCCCTGCAATCATCATCATCATCATTCATGAGCAACTTTGAGGGGCATGTTGGTCACAATAATTGCAAATCCCTGTACGAGTTTTAGGTACCTTTTTTTTTTTCTTTTTTTTTTTTTCTTTTTGTCTCATGCCCAAATTGAGAGAAGGGGGGCTCAGGTTTCCAACGTTCGGAAAACTAGATTTCTATTTTAATATATATATATATATATAGAGAGAGAGAGAGAGAGAGAGAGGAGTGGGCTCCCACAGGGACCAGGAAAATGTTGGAGGAAATCCGATGAAGGTGCAATACATACAAAAAATACTATTCAGCCATGCCTGGACCATCATTGTCGTGCACGCCCACCACCACCCTTGGATCTTCCCCATAGGTGACCGTTAATTTGAGCTACCAAGGAGATTTTATCAACCCTCACCCTTCTCTCTCGGCCACTCATTTCAGTTCATATATATATATATAGAGTCTGCCATATTGTCTACCAGAGGGCCAAGATAAGGGGAAACGATAAGGAATTAATACACCTAAACCCTAAATCATATAACTTTCAACATGGTTAAAGGGCATTGTTTTTTTTTTTCTTTTTTGTCCTAAATCATTCTATAGTAGGATCTGGACGTTTTTTAACACCCCCGCAAACTCGCCATCAGCTCAATACAAAATTAACGAATTATAATTGATGGATATTACTTATTTAATTATATGGTAAGAATTATGGTTTACATATTTTATACACATTTTTCAACTTGACATAAGTTTTTGATAAGACCCGCAATCGAGAATTACTATATCCCTGATGTAAGAATTTAAAATGATTAGATTGCTATAAAACCAGGAATTAATGTTGGCTGAGATCCATATAACATCATGTCAAGGTCCCTACACGCAGGAGGGTACCTCACGGAGCGGCGCAAAGCCAAAAAAGATGATGACCCACATGGAGACTTGTGTCCATTGCCAGCCAAGAATACCAAAAAGCCTAGATAGATAGCCTGCTGCATAAGCAAAAAATGACCGTTAGAAAGGCCGAAATACATGTTCTGCCAAAAACATACTATAAAATATATATTTCAGATTACTCAGATTATAAATGTGTCTCTATTGTCCTCCCAGCATATATTCTTGAATTCTCCAGACTCCAAAGCAAAGCAAATTAAAAAACCCAAGAAATCCAACGTTAAAACATTCTCCATCATTCTATTCTCTGAGCGTTTAATGCTATTCTAATGGCTTCTCCCAATTCTTTCTTCATCATCTCATTCTTCTTCATTTTGATCAGCTTGTTGTTATTACTTCAAAAGCCTTTACCTGTTACCAGCTTTCACTACCCAAGCCTCCTCAATTTAGTCAATGCCACAGCTTCCACCAACCTAACCAAGAACCCCCACAAATGGGTCGGACCCATCGGCCTCCGCCTCATCTCTGTCGCTGTTAACGGCTCCGCCGATTTCCGGTCTGTCCAAGCCGCCGTAGATTCCATCCCAGTAAACAACACACAGAACGTCGTCATTCAAATAAGCGCTGGATGTTACATGTAACAATATATTCTCCTTCGAAATTAAGATAACGTAGCAGTGAAAATCAACTCTTAATTTCATATAATTAATTTTTACGAGACGGATTATAATATTATTGCATTGGTGCAGAGAGAAGGTGGTAGTGCCCGTGACGAAGCCGTACATCACATTTCAAGGCGCAGGCAGAGACGTGACTGTGATTGAATGGCATGACCGGGCCGGTGACCGGGGGCCCAACGGGCAACAGCTGCGTACTTACAGAACAGCTTCTGTCGCTGTTTTTGCCAATTATTTCTCAGCCAGAAACATCAGCTTCAAGGTATAGTAGTAATAGTACTACTAATTCAGAAGAGAAAAAATATTCTTTTGCAAATCTTCAACAGTAATATCTTGAACACGTACTATATATAAAAATTTTGTTGTAAACGTAACATTTTTTTTATACATATAATCATTACGTTAATATATAATTTGATTGTAGAATACAGCGCCGGCACCATTGCCGGGCATGCAGGGATGGCAAGCGTTGGCATTCCGGATATCAGGGGATAAGGCATATTTCGCTGGGTGCGGATTCTACGGCGCACAGGACACTCTTTGCGACGATGCGGGACGGCATTACTTCAAGGAGTGTTACATTGAGGGCTCCATAGACTTCATTTTTGGTAATGCTCGCTCCATGTACAAGGTAATTAATGATTAAGCAGCTAGCTAATTAATCTTGCTTAGATTACGATTATCCATCTTCGTTAATTACCCTTAATTAACCCTTAGAATTTCTAAAATAACATAATGCAGCAGCATATATATGCATGAGAGTCTGAACTGAGACAGTGGCTGTCGATCAGCTCTCCTTTTCTGCTGTCTCATCTGTGGTACTGTCTCAAAGGGAGACAAACTTTTTTTCTGACAAAAAGTGTTGTTTTTTTAAGAAAAAAAAATTCTATTTTTACTCTCTTTTTTTTCACCCTATCTTTCATAATTGTTATTTAAATGAAAGCATGCTTATCTTAATTATCTTAAGAATTAAAAAAGAAAGTGTGCATGGAGAATGGGTTATGGCATGTAGATTTGATTAATGGCTTGTGTTTTAAACAAATGGGACGTACACATACTGCTGTGTCAGATTTTTTATCTTTTTATTTTTTTAATAATGACGGATTAACAAAGTGAAATAAGTCTCCAAGAGATAGCTCAATCGGTTGGGATCACATTTAATGAAGTAGAGGTTACAAGTTCGAATCTCCCTCCCCCTCTTATGCGGACATGTAAAAAAAAAAAAAAAAACAAAAACAAAGTGAAATAAATGTAATATAAATCTAATGAGAGTGTTGAGCATTAATTAAATTAAGGTGTGAGGGGAAAAAACTAAAAAAGCACTTTTAGGGAGATGAATAATTAATTTTCAAAGAATTTTATATTATAAAAATGTAAAATTTAGAATTAATTTTCAAAACTTGGTGATGAGAGTCCATAAGAAGCAGCAAGTCGGGTAGCTAGCTAGTGTCCACCAAAGATTGTTGAAAAAGAGAAAGAAAAAGGAAAAGGAAGGTAGGCATTGGGGGAACTGTATAATCACATGCATTTGAAGTGTGAAGCACGTTTCCCATTACATGCAGGTTAATTATGGGTTGAGATGAATCCTAACTTAGAAGTAATTAAGATTCTCTCTAGTTCAAATGAGCTGAAGAATATTTAGCTGGTTATAATATATAAATATAGGAGTATTTTTGTCATCTCAAAAAGTGAAAATACAAAAATACCCTTAAAATATAACTAACTGAATATTTTCCAGTTGAGAGAATCCTGAGAAGGTTACCCCTTTTTATTATCTTATATGAGAAATGCTAAAGAACCCAATACTTTTTTTCAAATTTTCTTTTCTAAATGATCTGGTCCATTTAAGAAATAAATAAGTTTAGATTGTGTTTTTTTCTTAAATCAACGTGAGGTTCAGATCATTTGGGAAAGATAATTTGGAAAAAAAAGTGTTGAGGTCTGTAACATCTTTGAGGTTTATTTTATTTTATTTTGAGATAAATGTATTTTTGGTTATTGTAATTTTGAACGTTGATAAATATCTCTCTGAGTTTTAAAAAATTATTAATTACTCCATCGGGTAAGAAAAAAAAAAACAAATTAGTCTTTGCCATTAAAAAAGTTAACATAATCCGTTGATCTGCTAAATGAGGGTGGTCGAGCTACCCCAATGACCTTGAAGGTGGTTCAATTGAACCATCCCTTCTAATCATATCGGGGTTGACCAAACCACCCCAAATGACACATAATAATAATAATAATTTGAGAGGTAACTAAACCATTCCCATTAGCCTTCTCTTATGGTCGGCCTGATTCATGCTGATGTAATATATTAACAGATTTTGTCAACTTTTCTAACGTCAATAATTTTTTTTTTTTTTGGGCTTATCTTATTGAGTAATTAATCATTTTTTAAAAATCACAAGTACCAAAATTCTATTTATTCTTTCTTTTATTTTTGTAAGCAATAACTGAAATTTAGTTGAGATAATTGTATTGCATTATGTATTATTATTATTATTTTTTTTCCAGTGAGGGTTTTTTATGTATTTATTTATTTATTTTTATCTTCTTCTTTCTCACGTAAACGGGTGGTTGACTGACGCAGGAGTGTGAGCTACACTCAATCGCGACAGGGTTCGGCTCCATCGCAGCACAGTTCAGGAGCAAGCCAGACGAGAAGACGGGGTTCGCATTTGTCCGGTGCCGGGTGACGGGCACTGGTCCGCTCTACGTGGGTCGGGCCATGGGGCGGTACGCCCGGATTGTCTACTCCTTCACCTACTTCGAGGATGTCGTTGCACATGGTGGCTGGGATGGAGGGGACCCCACCAACAACATCAACAACAACAACAAGTGAGCATTTACTTTACTTCTTCCTCATTTCTCTATCATCATCGTCAACATTTCCGGTGATTCCCCCATTGATTACAGTTGACCTGATTTGCTGATTTTGGGGGGCACCCACCTTTCTGTTCATTCACGCCTTTTCACAACCACTTGGGCCGCGGGTCACCTTCACTGTGTTTAGTGTTTACAAAACCCAGTAAAATTCATTATGGATTGTGGGGGTGGGATCCTGATTGAGAATCAAAATGCAAAATTTAAGGGGGTTGGGGGAAC
The DNA here is from genome assembly GCF_965113065.1 of Corylus avellana. Classification (NCBI taxonomy): domain Eukaryota; kingdom Viridiplantae; phylum Streptophyta; class Magnoliopsida; order Fagales; family Betulaceae; genus Corylus; species Corylus avellana. The sequence continues at coordinate 28,583,636 of NC_142492.1, forward strand.
AAAAAGAGAAGGGTGCTCATAATGCCACAAACATTAGTCAACAAAACATGTCGTTGAAGGCTCAAAAAGTCATACTATATATAGCTTTATGTATAGGATATCATATTCTCTTTAATAAAACATAATATGGAATTTAGATTCAATAATTATATGTTGGAATTGCTAATAATTTGATAGACTTTATATAAAGAATAAGGATCTCTCGCAATTTTAAAAAATATACAAATTCTAAAATTATGTAAATTTATACAGTTTCTTGCACCAAACGACTTATAAATGTTACATACTAAAAATGAAGTATATTAGCAATGAGAATTGAGTATATTTGCATCAGGTTATGTTATAAAAAAGCTTTGAGCGTCTCTTCAAAAATAAAGAAAAAGCCTTTTGGGATGGGAATTCTTTTTATCTGCCATAGTAACATGATACATTTTTAATTGGTAACATTTTTCAAGATGTTCGATGCAAGGAACGACTTGAATTTACATAATTTTAGAATCTATAATTTATTTGGAAATGCAGGGGATCCTGATCCTTATTTGAGACCTATTTGTCCAAATAAATTTTAAGTTTTAAGGCCACTTACCCAGACAGGTGGCCTCTCACATTACTTGCTCAAATTAGTAACAATTCAGATAAATAATTGCCGTGAATTCTTATGGAACATAATAATATGTCTTTATCCATGCTAGGGTTTGAGTAATTTTCAAAGGGGAATGTGGTGGGGCTTGTATTATTGCATTGTTATTAAGAACAGATTTGTTGGGTACAGGACTGTGCTTTTGGGAGCATACAAGTGCTGGGGCCCGGGAGCTGAGGTGCTGAAAGCGGTGTCATGGGCCCCAGAGCTCGATTTCAACTCGGCCCATCCATTCCTCGTTAAAAGTTTCGTCAATGGGAGGCATTGGATCGCACTCTCTGACAGTTAGCATAACTCAAAATCAATTTCTTTTTTTTTTCTTTTTTTTTTAAATTACTTTAACAATCAATTTATTTATTCTTTTTTTTTTTTTTGGGGTTTTCTTTTTACTTGGAAATCCATTTATTCCTTCACATTAATTTTTGCATACATGTACTTAACAAAACTTATGTCCATTTTATTCGTTCATTATTTGTTAAACATTTTTGTGAGTTTCTGTAATAATCAAATTTTTTGATATTTTTTGAAAAATTGTAGCGGCTTCTGATTGGTTGGGTGCGATCTTTTTTGTTTAGTCGATTAAAATATCGGGCACATTTTGCCCATTGTGATTTTTAGGATCCACATCTCTAGCAAATCCGAGTTTTTATAAGACTTATCTGTCTAAACAGGTGGACAGACTGTTAGACTATCCAAAATTTGTTCGAAGAAATAAATCTTATAAGACTCTTACATTTGTCCTTTGCTAATAATTCTGATAGCAATTTGCTAAGAATCTCCATCCATTGAAACCATAAGAATAAAAGGAGTCCTTTGCAAAAGTCCACAATGAAAATCTCAGCGGCCAGGAAAATGAACTTAAAAGTTTTCTTCCTTTCAACTTTTGAGTGCTGTGACATTGATTGGAAGACATATTAAAAAGGAAAATATAAAAAATAAAGGAAAACTTAGAAAGAAAACTCCTCTAACTTCCATGCTTTTGAAATTACTTTTTGAAATTCGTATCGATTTTTTAATTTCTTTCAATTACTTCATTTCATTGGAATTTTTCATTAAATCTTATCAAATAATTTAAAATACCCATGTTTTTTTTTTTATAAAAAAATATATATATTTGCAACATCTTTACAATATTTTTTATAATAAAAAATAAGAGATAATTTGAAAATTTTGATAAAATTTAACAAAAATCATAACAAAAGAAAATAATTGAAAGAAATTGAAAGTTCAATACTCTTAATTAAGAGTTTTTAAACTTTGAGAGCAGTGTTAAAACGAGTGAAAGTTCGGAGGAGGTTTTGTTTAGTTTCCAAAAAAAACCCAAAAAAATCCCAACAGCAACAATAATATATAGAAAAACATGCAGAAGCAGCTCTTCCATAGAAACAGCAAGCAAGTTGCTTAAATTTATACCTATAAAAACCCAACATTTTGGCTCCAGCTTACACCGCCAGACATTTACAAGCTTCAAATGATGCAATTCTGAATCTCTGAAATTGAGCACCTCATCATCTGATTTTGGGAACATACAACTTCAATCTGAGTGAAACCAACTTTATTTCTAAGAAATTTCTAAAAAAAATAGAAATATCCAATGGTGAAGTATCAGCTAGAGGGACATGCCGCAGGATGGAAAGGCACTGCCTCACATTACAGAACAATTTGTCTGAGACTCGAGCATCTCTGGAGAGCTGCAAAACAGAAATGTTGATTCCTCAGTCAGTTGATATAGTATCTAGAATAAGCACAGAATATTGGCAGTCTCTACTGCAAGCATATATATACTAAGATAATGCAGAGCTGTATTTAGAAATTAAGGAAAAACATATGCCAACAAAAAATAAAAAAAATAAAAATTAGGGTATCTCTTTATGATCTACTCCAGGCCACAAATAAAAGGATTCTGAAGACAAACTCCTTGAATCAAACTAATTTCAGACAGGTTCCACACTTGAGCAGATTATCTTTGACAAGTTTCAGCTACCCTAAAAGTAACTCAATCAGCCGGAGATTACGCCTCATGAAGCGAAAGTCATTAGTTCGAATATCCCATTTTCCCTCCCCTTAAGGCCAATTACTTAAAAAAAAAAAAAAAAATTCTTTAACACATTTTAGCTTGTATAATACTGAAAAAACAATAAATTCATGAATTAACTCTCTACTAGACAACTATGTAACGAGCTTTCCAGATGTCATTCCATTCTATTGTTCTTACTTTCCATGAAAATATATAACACTCATGGAACATTTCCAAAATTAATAAAGTAGAACACTTACATCTGTCCAAGATTAGCTATATCAAAATCAGGAGCAAGCTCTTGGACAATATCGTTCGGTGGTTGGCCACATTCCTGCATTTTCTGCATGAGCTCAACAACCTTGTTGAAGTTACTAGAATCATTTTCATAAACTTCATTTAGATCTTTTATGAGTTGATATTGGTGGGAATAGCGTTCATAATCTTCTTTGCTCAAGCTGGCTTTATGATCTTCCAACCACTTTGGATATCTCTCTCCTATCTCCTTCATTGGCTCATGAAGAATCTCCTTAGACAAAAGCTGCTGCATCATGGTCTCCACAACAGATTCCATGTCCTGGACAAAACAAAGGAAAAATCGCTCAAGATATTTTATACCAGAGGTGTTACCAAAATGTGAAAAACATTGAAGACTAATATGTATCCGCAACTAAAGAATGAATCTCAAAGGTATTCACATGGGATCGTAGCTCCCAGCTTTACAACACCTGCAGGATGCAATAGCATGAAGAAAAAAATCATAATTCTGATCAGCAAATATACTTTCTGGCCTAAATCCATTTTGCTTCAAGCTATCGAATTTTCTGGCCAAAACATTGCAACTGATCCGGTAAACTATTTTATTATTCTCCTACTTCTGGTGCAATCCAACTGGCTTTGCTTCCCAACTCAGCCAATTCTATTGTTCAAACAATTCAAGAAACATGATGTCTGTGTTTGTGTGTCGAAAATTCAGAGATTTTGTCAAATTTTCCACAACCCAGTATTTATGGTTAAATTTGTCTTCATGTCGGTTCAATTTGTCCAACTTTCTAAGACATCTTTGACCACATGATGAAGACTAATGTGGGTTTCTTAAAACTAAGTTGGGAGCTGCCAGTTAGTATTTCCCATCCAAGAAATACATGACAATCAAATATTCACAAAATCATGTTGAAGGCATGGTAGGCTGTAAGTAGAACTCAATTACGGTTTTCCCCAAATAATTAATATTATTCTGAAAAGGCAAACACAATTAATGAAAAAATAATAATAATAATAATAATAATAAAAATAATTGGCTAACACAATTTTCTTCTTGAAAGGTCTGAAATATCCATGAAAGACCAAGGATATAGTCCTGTCTTGAGTCAAATAAATGAGAAGATGAACTGAGTTTATTTATGAAAATTTGAAAAGATAAGAATGAAGCTGAATAAGCTGCTTGGCACACAGAAATTTCAAAGATCTTGAAGCTCATGAGGATTACAAATGACTTTTTGAAATGCTCTTCAGTATCTCAATAGCTCCCACTGGAAATTAGTGTTAAGGACCTTCAGGTACCAGTGAAATCCAGTGTTCCGTTAATTGGGATTTCCTATTGTACATGCTGAGAAGGTGCGGGATTGAGGGGAAATGGTGATCAGGGATAGCTCATTGTATCTCCTTGGTGCGGTTCTTTGTTTGGTGAATGGCTCTCCCACATGCTTCTTTAGCAACTCTCGTGGCTTGAGGTGAGGGGACCCTTCGTCTCTTTTGCTGTTTGTCATAGCGATGGAGGTGTTGGTCAGGATGATTTCAGCTGCAATGAGTGGAGATTTGTTATCTAGCTTTTCTGTGGGGACAGGGACTGGTATCTCTTATCTTTTGTTTGTTGATGATACCTTACTTGTTTGTAGGGCCGACCTAAATCATCAACACAATTTATGGAGTTTATTCTTATTATTTGAAGAGTGTCAAGTTTGAAGACGAACTTAGCCAAGTCAGAATTGGTTCCTGTGGGATATGTTGATAATATAGCTGGGTTGGCTGAAATTCTGGGTTTTGGGGTTGTGTCTCTGCCCTTGAAGTATATTGGTCTCCCATGGGGTGTATCCTATAAGGCCAAGCACATATGGAACAGTGTTATTGAGAAAATAGAACATCGGTTGTTTTTGTCTAAGAGTGATAGGATTGCCCTTATTAAGAGCACCCTATCTAATTTACCTACGTACTTCATGTCCTTATTTCATCTCCGTGCGAATGTTGCAAACCCGTATTGAGAACCCACAAAGTGATTTCTCTAATGGAGGGTTGGAGATTAAGAACTTACTGAAGTTCAATCATACTCTCTTAGGAAAACGGTTTTGGTGCTATGCGCATGAGAGAGAGGATTGGTGAAGGGTGGTGGTGGACTCTAAATATGGAAGTGCTTGAGAGGATGGTGTTCTAGTGAGCCTATTGGGGCATATCGGATGGGTTTATGGAAGAATATTATGAGGGGCTGGGAAAAGTTTTGTAGTCATACTAAATTTGAAGTGGGAGATGGCTCCAATGTTAGATTCTGACATAATCTTTGGTGTTGGGATACGGCCCATAAGGAAGCCTTTTCAATTTCATTTGGTACTGCTTGTGTAAAGGACGCTTCTATTGCGACTCACGTGGAATTTTCTGGAGGTGTCATTCAGTGGACTGTGAGCTTTACTAGAACGGCTCATTATTGGGAGGTGGAAACCTTTACCTCGTTCTTCAGGGTGTTGTACTTAGTGAGAATGCGATGACAAGGGGGGCATAAGTTGTGGTGGGTCCCTTCCAAAATGAGCTTGTTTGGTGTTAAATCCTTCTACAATGTCATAGGTTGTCGTGATGGTTCATGTTTCCCTTGGAGAAGTGTTTGGCAAGCTAAGGTTCTGTTGAGGGTGGCCTTTTTTGGTTACTCGGCAGGCCTAGGAAAGATCCTTACCTAGGGTTACTCAGCAGCCCTAGGAAAGATCAAAACTTGTATTTGTTTTAGAAAGAGGCTAGATATTAGCTTTGTGCTTGAAATAATAATTTAGGCATTTGGCTATCCAAAAACAAAATATCAAAGTCAAAATTAGTTAAGGGTATACAGAACTTCATCCAAAATGAGAAACAATGGCACAGACAAATTGAACCAAAGGACCCTTAAGGAAAAATATTATCAATGAGTAAAAAAAACTTGTGCTTATGCAAAAGAGTGAAATGTATAGACACAATGGATCACAAGAGAAACAACGGAAATATGAAGCAGCTACAGTATAAAAGTATTGCAGCAGCTTTTGGACAGTTGGCTCCTCACGAAATGATGATTACAAAGTCAGGCAACTAATTATCGATGGCAACAATTCATTAGTTTAGTTTCTCAAACAGGAACATTAGAGAGGATATTTGTTAGAGGAAAGCATAAATAAACAAGAAAACTAATAGATCCAAACACAATGTCAGACATGGCTGCACTTATCCACAAGACACTTTTTATGAAACATCTAAATGTGGGGTGATAGCTGAGATGTTGGGTTTTCTGGTATAAGAATGTACTCGGATATGAGCCCATTATTCAAAGATGTGTTATAACTCTACTTAATTATGTTTTGCTGAGAAATTGTTTAAATAGGAAACAGTATCATGGTCAAGATTAGATATTATTTTACTATAAAAAACAGCGGTGAGCATATTAATATGAAGTTTCATTTCATCCCATGATATTCCCATTAATTGCTACATGACAATAGCTAGTGCAGAGCTGACTCTTTAATAAGAGACAGAGAGAGAAAGGGAAGAGATGGGTTATCTCAAGTATGCAAGGATCCTCAGCTCCTCAACTATATCATTTTGATTATTCTCAGTACCAAAAGGAATCTTAGAACATAATGACATAATGATAACAGCTTTGCAAAACCCTGAAAATTTCTCAAACTCACTTTGACACATTTCAATCCATCCTGATAGTGGATAAAGCTATTAAAGAAACCCCAACCGGTCCTATAGCTCATCTGTGACTCAAATCCTCATCATCCAACATAGGAGGCAAGCCATCCTTTTTATGCAACTAAAAAAGGTAGCCCATACACCACAGCAAACAATTTACTTGGAGCAGTCTTCCACTGACAATGTGACACACAAGCAAAATAAACATATTACAGCTTAATAAGAGTAGTGCCCAATAGTACCGCATTATTCCACAGAAATTTCTTGAAGTTAGATAGGAGACCAATTCAAAATAAGGATATAGACTAAAATTTGTATCCATTTGAAGACTCTGCACACCATATGCGATGATTATATGCTATCCAATACACTTTGACTAGTTGACAACAAGCTTTTGACACAATCATAATTGAACTCCCAGCCACTACCCCTCCCACTCCCTCCCTCTCCACTTCATGCACACTAAAAAGGAAATAATAATAACAATAATAATTTTGACTCCTTGAATAGACATACAGTTATACTTTAAAGATGCTACACGGTTAGGCCCAACTCTTTGTAAATCATCATAGCATCTGTCATAAAATTTAAAGTCCTCTACCCAAAACCAGAACGCAGGAAACCATAAGCAAACATTACAATTTCCCAGTTTTGAGAAGATAAGAGCGTCGGTTGGCTAATTGGAAAATGATTTACTTGTCTAATGGTTGTAGGATTACCTTCATCAAGAGGACACTTTCCAATTTTCCTACCTATTTCATGTCTCTTTTCCCTCTCTTTGCCGGTGTTGCAAACCACATAGAGAAGCTACAATGAAATTTCTTATGGGGGTGGGCTAGATGAAAAGTTCAAATTTCACCGGGTAAGTCACCAATATTTTTTTCTCCGGTCTTTGAGCAAGGGTCGGGAGTCCAAAACTTGCTGATGTTCAATCATGCTCTTTCAAGAAAATGGTGCTACATGCATAAGAGAGGCTTGGTGGAGAGTCGTGGTGGATTCTAAATATGATAGCTCGTGTGATGGGTGGTGTTGTAGCGAGCCTCTCAGGTCGTATGAGTTAGGGTTATGGAAGAATATTAGGAGGGGTCGGGGGATGTTTTCTAGTCATACCAGATTTGAAGTAGGAAACAGCTCCAATATTAAATTATGGCATGATTTGTGGTGTGGAGATAAGGCCCAAGAAGCTTTTCCAAATTTATATAGTATTGCTTGTGTGAATGATGCTTCCATAGAGGTTCATTTGGATCTTTCTAATGGCTACATTAGTAGAACGTAAAGCTTTATTAGAGCAGCTAATGATTGGGAGGTGGATGTCTTTGCATCGTTCCTCGATTTGTTGTACTCCCTTAGAGTGAGATGGGGAAGCGAAGACAATTAGTTGGGCCCCTTCCAAAAGAGGGTTGTTCGATATTAGATCTTTCTATGGTGTCCTTGTTTGTAATGAATGCCTTCCCTTCGAATAGTATTTGGTAGATTAAGGTTCCTTTGAGAGTGACTTTCTTTGCTTGGTTGGTTGTCCTAGAGAAGATTACTACCATGAATAACCTTAAGAAGCGGCATGTCATAGTGGTTAATTTGTGCTATATGTGTAAGAGGAATGAGGAGTCTATGGATCACCATCTTCTTCATTGTGAGGTTGCTTGTGCTTTATAGAATGCTATCTTCAATCTTGTTGGGCTATCACGAGTCGTGCTTAGACAAGTAGTAGACCTGTTTGCTTGTTGGAGGGGGCTATTTAATAGCCCTCAAAGTGCCTTCATGCCTTTTGTGATGTCTTTAGTGGAAAAGAAATGATAAAAACTTCAAGGACAACAAGAGGACGATGGTGAGCCTTAAGTCTTTGTTCTTCAATACTCTTTACCTTTGGACAATTGCATTTGTCTTTCCTATTGTGCTTAGTTTTCATGATTTTCTTTTTCTTTTTTCTCCTTCTAATTAGGTGTTTTTCTTGAATGCTTTCTTTGTACGTGGGTAACCCTTTTCGCTTTTAATGATATTTTATTTACTTTAAAAAATGGCAATTCAGAATCTATTCCCTAGTCAAACAAGTAAAATCAATCAAACAAAGAATCAATAAATGAGCCTAAACCCCTAAACCCTATTTCAAAAAATCAAACAACAGCAAAATTCTATGTTAAAATTTTACAGAGAACAGATTCACATGGTATGAAAAATCATTAATCACCCCCTATATTGGTAGAACCTATTACCCCCAGTCACAAAACAGTATAAGCAAATTAAAACACTATCATTTCTCTATACGACTTCATAATCCATTCATACCTGATACCGCAAATCTCAATCAAACATCTAACCACAAAACTTGAAAAATTGAGAAAAATCCAAAACCCCCAATTTACAGCAACTACAAGCACATTACCTGAGAGCCAGCAAGCTCCTCAAATTGCTTGACCCAATCCTCCATCATAGCATCCTTCCCTAAATCATCTCCTCCACCGGGTTTCGCGCCGCTCACCGATTCAAGACCCTTGACAGCCTCCCTCGTCTGTTCTCTGAGCTTGTCAAGGGCCTCAGAAACATGGGATTCCTTGGAAACCTTTTGCTTCCCCTTCTTCTTGCTTCTGAGGTCCGGCAATCCCATGCCCAGTCCTTGAACCCCAGCGGGCAAAGCGGGTGGCTCTTCTTGCCTGTCCTCCGTAGCATCTTTATCTCTATCACAAGCAAATGAAAGTGAAACATTCAGAGACGATGGGTGTCAAAGAACAAAGCCTCGGAGCAAAATTTTGGAGCACGAGAAAGAACCTTTGAAGAGAAGGCTTGAGGTTGAGATTTTGGAAGTCATCCAAAGCACCTATATAATGATTCAAAGTTATTCAATTCGCAATTTTCACACACACCCACACACATATACAAGGTTGTGAGCTTACTATCGAGGAGCTGGTCTAAATCATGGGAGTGGTCGGCCATTGATGCACAAAACTGAGAAATTCTCTCTCTCTCCCTCTCTCTGAAAATCTCCCACTTGAAAGTCACTTTCTCTCGGAAGGAGGTATTCTAAAAAGAAACACTTTACCGACAAAACAGAAGGGATATTTAGGAAGCAAGGACCTTCGTCCGTTTGCCCTCCCAAAACACACAGAAGCTGGTTTACCTTTCTCAGAAGTAAAGAATTTTAAATAATCAATTCATGTCTTTAGATCATCACAAAACCATTTTTATTAATTTTATGTAACTCTATGAAAATAATAATAATAATAATAATAATACTTTTTGGCCTATTACGTTATAAACAAACCGAGTTTATAGTCGAGTATTGAATGTTCCAACTTAGTTTAATTTTTTTAAACACTAGGCTACTTCGAATTTATCATTAAACCAACAAATTTGTTATTATTATTATTATTTTCTTTTGTAAATATGTACTAATTATTAGTTATTTAATATGATTATAATTAACTCAAATATTAAACAATCTAATCTCAAGTTTATATATTTAATCATTTATCTAAGCGTATTCATTACACACACTCACATATACATCCACATAAATGGAACACCCCCCTTCTCCGCGCACGCATATAATCACAATTACAATAATTCAAATTATATCTATTATATTATAAAGATTTTTATTTTTATTTTTATCTTTTCCAGTACATAAATTCTAAATCACTATTGTGTCACTCAGGGACGGAGCCAGGAAATTTTATGGGAGGGAGCCAACCAAATTTTTTTTATCAAAAAAAATTATTTTGGTTGTTTTTTATGAACTAAAGACTACTGTAAGAGCCAAAAAAAGTGAACATTTGAAAGTAAGGGCCAAAAATAAAAAAACTTAGTGGGTATGGGCCAACAAAATTAAAAATAGGGCCAATTTTTTTTTTTTTGAGGGGGCCAAATAACTAAAATTAAAACTTTAACTTTACTTTTTTTAATTTTTTTAATTTTTTTATTATTTTTTTTACTTATAATATTTTTTTTCCTCATTTTGGGGGGGGACCATGGCCCACCCCGGTCCCCCCCTCCCTCCGTCTCTGGTGTCACTTAAAAAATGACGTGACTTCTAAAATTACCATTGGCCTTATAATTGATTATTATTAAATTTTGATCAAATGATGATTTTAAAAGTCATCTCATTTTCAGAGTGATACAAGAGTGACTTCTAGAATCACTCATTATTATTTGACACATTCGCATTCACTTTTTTTTTTTTTTTTTAATAAAAGAAAAAAAAAATTGGCACATTCACATTTACTTTGTGTTTTTAATAAAAGAAAAATGAAAAACAAAATAAAATAAATAAATGTTAGGAGATGGACACTTAAAAATGCTGAATAACAATTTTTTTTTTTTTTTTGATAATTATCTTTTACCCCAAGAGCTACCATCTTTCGTTAATATAGTCCCATTAACTCACACTCTCACCACTCGGCACCCTCGAACTACAGATTATTGACCAAACTCCTGCCGTTACGGAATCTCATTAAATCATGATGAAATATATTTTTTTTAGACGTTAAATATCTTGAAATGACATAAATACCCTTAAATAAAAAATATAAATATTAAAAAAAATAACTAAAAACAATTAAAAAATAACTTAAACAAAAAAATTGATAAATGCAAAACCAGTCCATGTGGTTGGCATAAATTACAAATCCCTTCATGCAATATACAAAAAATTAATAATAATTCAAATGTCATCGGGGTAGGCCAAAATAACAATTTAGTGCCTGCAGTCAAATCATGTCAAAACACTTGATGAATTCCATTAGTGTGCTATGTCAACATCAATAAAATGATGACACGTGTTGCTCTTAATAAAATATAAATATATAAAATTTAAAAAATTATTTAAAAATGAATAAACCTTGAATCCGAACCATCTGCAAAAAGCACCTTTTACAGTCTCCACTCACAAACTGACACCTAAATAAACACAAAACAAATCTACGAAAATATCATACACCCACACACACTATATTTTGAGCTCAAAAGGGCGGGTCACGGCTAGACCTACGGCGCCAGAGTCAATTTTTTTCGACCTTTACGATGATAAAATCCCTAAAAGGTTCGCTTTCTACCTCGGGTTTTAGTTTTGAATCAAAAAACGTGTTTTGAGGCATTAAAATCAAGTTGTGAGGCATTAGAATCAGGTTGTGATCCGGGTCACGATGGTTTCAGGCGGGTCACGCTAGACCCAAGGCTGGGTTTGGCGGCAGGGGTGAGGGGTTTTTGGTCTTTTTGTTTTTCACTTTGATTTGCTTTTTTGTTCTCACTTTAGTTTTTTGCAATTTTCTTGAAAATGATGATGTGTCAAATGAAGACTAGAGGCTGTAAAATAGCCCTTTTACAGATGGTCCTGACCCATGGATCTTTCTTTAAAAATAAAATAAAAAATAGAGTGGCGGCTCGCATGCCACTCCTAAGGTTAGGCCACCCCATGGCCTAGGGGTAGCGCACCTAGATGGAAACAGGATCCTCTACATTTTATTTAAACTATATACTATCCAGTTAGTTATAGTGAATGCGTATTTTTGTCTTTTTACTTTTTGAATAGACAAAAATACCCTTCCATTATAACTAACGGAATATTTTTCTGTTCAAATGAAATGAAAATGATCATAATTTAGCTAGATGTGGGGTCCCCATGGGCTGGGTGTGGCGGTGAGCCATCCCTAGCCTCCTCTAGGGGTGGTTCACTGGTCACCCCCCAAGGGGGTGGTTGCCAACCGGCAATCACTCTTTTATTTTATATATATATTTTTAAATTAATTTATAAGTTTTTTTTTTGGTTAGTTTTATATATTTATATTTTTAGTTTTAATTTTTCATTAGGTTTTTTAATTTTCTTTATTGGAACTGTTGTTGATATATATATATATAACTTTTGTTTAGAAAGTTAGGTATTTGCAAGTTTTTAACAAAATTAACTGATGGAAGGAAGATTTTGGTAAATAAATAGTTGTTTGATATGGTCGGGTGGTGAGCGTGTCGGTTCATAGGGCCATATTGGCGGAGTGAAGTGGTTCATAAGGTAAAAGGTAATTACCTTTTTTTTGTTTTTTTTTTGGTTTTAAATTTTATCAATGATATTCTTATTAGATAATTGACAATTTTTGTTTATTGAAGACACTGAGGTAATTGATAGTTTGGAGGCTTCAGTTTGAGGTACTTTAAAAAAGAAAAAAAAAAAAAAATCCACAGCGGATATAATGTGCTTTTATATTCCCTGGTAGCCACTAGCAACGCACTGTAAGAGGAAGACCAGGCAAATGGCTGCTGCTATGGCACCGGCCACCCCACTTTGCCTTAAACCCTACGCAGCTCTTCGCTATCTCTCACTCTACACCAAACCAAACCCTTACCCTAACCTCCTCCGCTATTCCCCCAAAGGCCTAGCGAAGCCCCTCATTTCCCCGCCATTTTTTTACCGCCCGGTCACATTCTCCGGCGCCGGCCTGGCCGTAAATCGCCGGAGATTATTCTGTACTATTGTAGCCGGCGCTCTCCAATCGGGCGAGGCCGTGGAGAAGACGAAACCGGAATTTGCCAATAAGCCGAGGGGCGAGATGGGCGAGAAAATTGGGGAGTTCAGGAAGAAGCTGAAGATTGCGGATATAAAGGGCGAGCCTGATGAAGGTTTGGGTCGCGTGGGGCAGACCCTGGTCGTGATGGGCTGGGTTCGGACTCTTCGGGTTCAAAGCAGCATTACATTCATCGAGGTAACAATCATTGTGTCACTTGTATCATTGTTTTTGTGGTGGTTTATTTATGATGGTGCTGTTTGGTCCCCGATAAAATGTAGGAACAGAAATGGAACCAGAAATTTAAATTTTGGTAGTAAATAGTCAGTTGACGGGACATACAGTAAATATTTTGAAGACTAATAATATGAGATCATTTTCTCTTATTTTTGTGCACCAATTGCTCGTAAACCGAAGAGAGTTTTGCGATTGCGATTAATGCGTGAATATTTGAATTTAATATTTTGTTTATTTAACATGTGCTCGTTAGAAATTAAAATAATCGAAATTCGAATTGGTAAAAACTAGTGCATAGAATAGGATTTTTTTTGGTTGCTTTTTGTGCATTTTACTGTATTAAGGTGTGCTTGTTATATATGTAGGTCAATGATGGTTCCTGCCTTTCAAATATGCAATGTGTGGTGGACTCGGACGCTGAAGGTTATGATCAGGTACCTCTCACTATGAGCAAAGTCTTTTTCTTCCTTTTTAAAGTGAAAATCGTAAGATATGTCCATGACGTGTGTGGCTATGTGTAGGGGCGTAAAGGTGTAAAAATATGTGAAATGCACACCTTTGATTGGCTTATGAAGTCTGTCCAATAAGACTCCTGCTAAGTTTTCAAAGCCTCAATGTGTTTGAAACTCTGATTTGATATTAGGCTGAAACACCCCTTATAATACAGAAATTCGTTTAAGCAAGTTTTATAACATGTAAAATATAAATTTCTATTTTTAAAAGATTCTTTTATTAATTAGGGTATAAAAGATTCACCTGATATGCTTTATCTTGATATATTCCTTTCATTCTAGTGCATATCTAGCTTTCATTGTGTCTTCTTTCAAGATTTGAAGCTAATTGATAGGTAGAAGCTGGTTCGGTTGCAACTGGTGCATCAATATGGGTGCAAGGGATTGTGGTCGCCAGCCAAGGTTCAAAGCAAAAGGTGGAATTGAAGGTCAAGAAAATTGTAGTGGTTAGTATTTTCTACCATTCTTATTGAACAGTGTGAATTCAGCATCTTTGCCATGTTATGCAACTACGTAGACTTCTGCAATGAAACTTTATTACTTTTACAATTTACGTAACAAATCTGCAACAATACACAATCTAATTTATAGTCTTCCTGCATATTATATCTATGTGGCTAATAGACTGGAAAAACTTTTGAGGGAATTCTTTTTTTTTTTTTTTTTTTGGGGGGGGGGGGGGGGGGGGGTGGGGTTTGGTGGTAATTAGTGATGATTTTAAGTTTCATTTAGTGAAGTGGTTGAAAATATGTACTTCGATAATTTCAGGGGTAAAAAATTTGATTCAGTTTAATCGAGCCCTTTTGGTCAAGTGGTTGTGGCAATATGCTTCAGAGAGGGAGGCTCTGTGGAGATCGGTGGATCGGTGGTGGACAATAAATATGATAGTTTGACAGGAGGTTGTGGGGCCCGATGGTAACTATAACCCGAAAGTGGAAAGTTCTAGCCAAGGTAGGGTTAATGGGAGGGTTGTTATTGGTTCTTTATGAAGCCTCAATTGTTTTATTAGAATGTGAAAGCCAAGACAACTGAATGAGGGGGACCTTAGAGTCAGGAATTTGCTTAGAGAGTGGAAGACATATGTGATATTTTTGTAGGAACTTAAGCTGGTGTCTATGTCTAGTAGCATTGTGCTAAGTTTGTGGGGATGTCAATACGTGGATTGGTGTTGTGTAGATTCTAGTGGGGCTTTCAGAGGGATCTTGCTTATGTGTGATAGGAAGGCGATTGCAACACCCCAATCCCATATTGGGAAGATGAGAAAAAGTCCACATAGAGTGGGGTGGTTTATAAAGATGGTCATGAGTGCTAAGTCCTACATTTCCTAGTTACTAGGTGAAATTGGGCTTAATAATGAATTATAGAAAAACTTCAAATTGACTAATCATTTTGGGGTGATAGCGTAGATGTGGCTAGCGTTTTTCCTTAGGTCGTTACAAATGGTATCAAAGCCACCCAGTAACGCCAGGTCATGTGGTATTGGAGCACTGCATGACGTAGCCCTAACGAGGACGTTAGAAATTTAAGAGGGGGAGTTTGTAACACCCCAATCCCATATTGGGAAGATGAGAAAAAACTCATATAGAGTGGGTGGTTTATAAAGATAGTCATGAGTGCTAAGTCCCACATTGCCTAGTTATTAGGTGAAACTGGGCTTTATAATGAATTCTAGGGAAACTTCAAATTGACTAGTCCTTTCGGAGTGATAGCGCAAATGTAGCTAGCGCTTTTCCTTAGGTCTTTACAGCGATGGAGTGTTTGCGGGAGTTTACTGTTGCCTACTCTTTTAGAAATGTCAAAGATAATTTCTCTTGGACCTTCGCGGGCGTCTATGGTAACTGGTGCAGCGGAAACGATAGAAAAGAGAAAAATATGTCTCTCTTGAATCCTTGAACACTGAAAGAAAAAGAGTGAGGGAGAAAAAATCTCAAATTTTTATGATAAATAACTCAATAATGAACTTGATGCAATAGGGTTTAATACTAGCCTTTATATAGGGTGCAAGACTCCAAGCCTAAATAGAAATCCTAAAAGTACTAGGACACCCCAAAAAGTAAATAAAATAAAGCAAAAGAAAAAGGAAAGAAACCCTAGCCGTCACTTAAAGTTATGGTATGCCTTTTCTTACATCACTTCCAATAAGGTAAGGGTTAACTATTCACATGCCAAAAGAAAGAAAATATAAGCCTGAGCCCCATGTTCTTATTGTTATAATTTTATGATGCTTGGATAGTAGAGGGCAATAGAATAGGTTGTTCCTATTTAATGCTCAAGACTCATATACAGATGTGAACACTTAGTGCTACCATTGCTGCATCAAAGAGAAGGATCTTTTATATTGAACCTAAATCTAACTTAGAATGAATTTTCATCGACTTTGCTCCCTTTATACAGCATTGTATGAATTCATAGAGATAATTTCCTGCCTTCATATTTGCATTTGAATGAATCGTCTTAATGAAGTCACCTATGATGATTCTTCTGTGTAGCCAACCTCTATAAATTATTTATTAATCCATTATGTTTTAGTATGTACTACCCTCTTGTCTCTTAATGAACAATCTCTGCCAAATGAAGACAGGAAAAATTTTCATTTCAGCCTTAAGTAAAGAAAGAAGCAGATGAGAGGTGTCTGTCCTTGAATATAATCTGGTTAACATAGAATAGGAAAAAGTGTGTTGGTTATAGTAGGAGTTGAAAGTTCTCTTATATGTGGAACCCTATTATATGTGTGTTTCAACCTGCATGCAAATGAATGACATGCTCCTAGCTACTCTTTTATTTTTTATTTTTAATTTGATTATGAATGTCCTTTCAACAGGTTGGGAAGAGTGATCCTTCCTATCCAATCCAAAAGAAAAGGGTCAGCAGAGAATTTTTGAGAACAAAAGCTCATCTTCGTCCAAGAACAAACACTTTTGGTGCGGTATGGTTATGCTTCTTGCTTTTTTTTTTTTTTTTTTTTTTTTTTATAAGTAATGTTATATATACCAAAAAGCGCAGAGGGGCGCAACCCTAATACACATGACGTATACAAGAGAACGCCTAAGAAGAAGTAAAAAAAACAAGAAAATCGGGAAAGTTAATCACTAATGGAGCTAAATAAGCAGTTGTCCAAGTGAACAGGGAGAAGAAAAAAAAAGACTTAAGCTCCTCCAAAGACCTCTCAAGATCCTCAAAACATCTCGCATTTCTCTCCCTCCACAAACACCACAAAAGGCAAAGAGGGACCATCTTCCACATTGTAGCACTCCGAGAACGACCTCCCGTCCACCAACAGGCAAACAGATCCGCCACCCTATTAGGCATAACCCAATTCAATCAAAAATGGCTGAAATTAAGTTGCAAATGCTTACATGTCCAGATTGATTTTTCTTTAGTGCCATAATTTGATCCTTGTTCTCTTTTCTTGTTTAATGATGCATGTTGGTTGTAGGTTGCTAGGGTAAGGAATGCATTGGCCTTTGCTACTCACAAATTTTTCCAAGAGCATGGGTTCGTTTGGGTCTCAAGTCCTATTGTTACAGCTTCAGATTGTGAAGGAGCGGGTGAACAGTTCTGTGTGACTACTTTGGTATGCGTTGTGGCTCAAAATAGTTTCTTCTAAATAATGTTAAATGTTTATTACATTTTGTGTTTCCTAAGGTAATATAAATTGTGCTTTCTAATCTAAACTTGATATTTTCTACAGAGCTGAATAAATAAATCGTTATCTATACTTTAGCTATTCTTGGTATCCCCTCCCTTTTTTGTTTCTCATGATAGGTATAGACATAATCCATGTTTGTCAAGTGGTCAGTTGCTTATTTTAAACTTGATATTGTGTTACTTGCTGCCGTAGTGCAAGGTATGATTTGAATCTATTGTATGGAAGGCCATTAGTTATTAACACTGCAGTTCATCTTTGTAATGCTGCCATTGCATTTAGTTGTGCTGCAGACCTCTTTATGCTTCTATAAAACCTAAAATTATTTCTTAATTAACAGATACCAAGCTCCGGAGAAGCTGTTGGTTCTCCTTTGGATGCCATTCCGAAGACTAAGGATGGGTTAATTGATTGGTCACAGGTGAGTCATTCATTTCCACTCTTTTTTAAGTTACTTGTACAGAGCCATTCAGATCATGTTGGCATGCGATTTCCAATTTATAGTAGTATTATGTATCATAACCATCTGAAAACATCATACCTGAATATTCACTGAGAACTAATTATGTTATATCATATATTTTGGTTAAAGGACCTTTTGGTGTTGAATAGTGTCTGGTTTTGTTTTTAAGATTGTGATAAGTGTAGACAATATTTGGAAAGTGGTCAACGCAAGTATGCAGTTCTGTTAATCACCATTGACTCCTTTTTTTCTTTCTCATTTCATTTTTGTGTGCCAGGATTTTTTTGGGAAACCCGCATTCTTGACTGTCTCAGGCCAACTGAATGCTGAAACCTATGCTACTGCTCTTTCTGATGTAAATCTCTAACCATGTTTGTCCTCATTATTAGCATCACTTTGGCAATGAAAATAATTGTGCATCTTTCTTTCTGTAAATGACTTTGGCCAGGTGTATACATTTGGTCCCACATTTCGTGCAGAAAATTCTAACACGTCTAGGCACTTGGCTGAATTTTGGGTAAGTGTTCTTTGTTCTTTCGATTCCTTAAATGTCTCTTCCCCTGTGTAGTTCTTCCTGTTCATGCAGTCTCAATCGGAATATCTTAGAAATTTTTTCTCTTTGCTTAAGATGATTGAGCCGGAACTTGCATTCGCCGATCTCAATGATGACATGGCCTGTGCAACTGCCTATCTCCAGTATGTAGTATGTTTCCCTTCATAACGTTGTCAATTCAATATTATCATTACACTGTTATTTGGCAAGCTGATGCATATGCACATATTACGGTTCTTGCATGGGATGTTTATTATTGGACTTCTAAAGTAACATATGCCTCTATGCTTGAAGGTGAGATATATCCTCGAAAATTGCAAGGAAGACATGGACTTCTTCAATACTTGGATTGAGAAGGGAATCATTGATCGACTAAGTGTATGAACTCTTAGTGTAACTTATCCTTAGTCCTTGCTGTTGTGTATTCAATTCTTTCAAGATATACTCCTCCCAAAGGCCCCTTCTTCGATTTTTTTTCGTTTTTAAATCTGATATTCTTACTTAGTTATCATCCACCCTGATTTTTAGCAAATATCCTTTTTCTCCAATCAACAGGATGTGGCTGAGAAAGACTTTGTGCAGATGACTTACACTGATGCAGTTGAACTTCTTCTAAGAGCAAAAAAGAAGTTTGAATTCCCTGTATTACTCATTATTCTTGCTATTTAAATTGTTGCCAAAATCATTTTAATTCCATTAACGGTAGTCATATATATTTTATTGATAAGTTACAAACCAGGGTCTTGAACCCATGACCCCTCTCTCTCTCTCTCTCTTTCTCTCTCCTGTTTTTGTGGGAGGAAAAAGTGTTATTTTAGCTAGAGCTCATTGGCCTTAACCGTGGTTATATCGCAGAAAGTTATATATAATTTATTTATTTTTTAAAATTTTACTTCTAGATGGATTTGTTGTGATAAATTCAAAAATGTCGCCAATCTAATTTGGTCAAAACCGTTGTGTTTTTTCTTTCATCACTAAAGGAAGAAAGTTAGATGTACCAAACTAAAATTTTTTTGTGTGCTAATTCTTCCTTTGAAGTTATATATTATGCTGCGCCAAATTTGTAATGGGTTGTCTTTAGTACAAGGCTATTTGTTATTCTCCCTCTAAATATATGTGTTAATATTGCAACAATTCCCTATTCTGATATGCTTGTCTTTTTTTTTTCATTTTTTTTTTTCATTATCGGATAATTTATTATCAAACCTTAAAATAATAAAGAATTAAATGGGAAAGTTTGGCATGGACATATGCTTTCAAGTTTCGACCAAATCTGCTCTTCATATCTTGGATTACAAATAAGTTACCTTAGTCTATTGTTATAAGAGCTTGATATTCAAATCAAGGGGTGTGTGGTACTAGAAGCTTCCCTGTTGGACTTTCACTTTCTAATCTTCATAAATATGCTACTTGATGCATATATGAATGATGGTAGGATCTGCTCTTTACCTGTCTAAACGTTGAAAGGATCACTTGTTGCAAGATAACTCAGACAATTTAATAAAGATAATGGGAAAACTGTGAC
Source organism: Corylus avellana (assembly GCF_965113065.1). NCBI lineage: Eukaryota > Viridiplantae > Streptophyta > Magnoliopsida > Fagales > Betulaceae > Corylus > Corylus avellana. The sequence continues at coordinate 28,603,644 of NC_142492.1, forward strand.
ATTTGGGATGATATTAATTATTTTAGTGCCACATAGAGAACGATAGCCTTTGGTTTGTTTCAGTGTTTTGTATGTGAACTATATATTTTTTTTAAGCAGTCCACTGCAATATTTTTGTTGTTTCTCATTATGTGGTTTTGACAACGCTTTATCTGCTATCTAGCTATGTTATTTAAAATCATTTTTCTTTTCTCCCAATTATAGGTGAAGTGGGGATGTGATTTGCAGAGTGAGCATGAACGTTACATAACTGAAGAGGCATTTGGTGGCTGCCCTGTTATAATCAGAGACTATCCTAAGGCACTAGATCCCCCTCTTTCTTCCACTCTTTTGTTATTTTCTAGAATGAAGAAAGAAAAACTTATGCTGACTTATATTTCTATAGTTGAATCTTACATTGTGAAGTTGTTCAATGTAAAATTGCAGGAGATCAAAGCATTCTATATGCGGCAAAATGACGATGGAAGGACTGTTGCAGCAATGGATATGTTGGTTCCTCGGGTAATCTTAAGATTTCTCATTTCATTTCTACTGTTGCTGTTAATTAGTTAGATTTGTCTAAGAAACTGGCGATTTAGTAGTGTTTTCTTAAGGAGTAGTAGTGCTGCAAATTTATAAACAATAGCAATGTTAAGCCTTCTGATGTTTGTGTGGCAGCAACTCATTCAGAAGACAAATGTTTGTGTGTGTGTGACTAAAATAGAATGTTCTCTCTCTCTCTCTCTCTCTCTTCTCGAACTTTGGGTGTAGTTCTCTAATATCCTTCAGCGGTTCAATTCCATAGCATTTTATAGATAACTGAAATTTAGGGCATTTATTTTGTTATAATGTATATGGATTCTCTTTGCGCAAGAGAAAAGCATGAGGACTTCCATATTAAATATAGGGTTCTATTGATTGTTTTTTTCCTCTTTTCTAGTAATATAGTGTACATTTGAAATAAATGGTTTTAAATTATTTAACTTGTAAAAGACATTACTATTTAAAGGTTATCATAGAAGGTGAACAGAGGCTTTGTAAAGGTGTATTGCTTATTATTCTTCCCTACTTTACAAGTCTCCATCTATGTGAGATATGGTTTAGTTGTTTGGGGTCTTGGGGCACCTTACACTTTTAATGATTTCTTGATTACTTATAAACATAAAAAGGTTGTTTGGGGGTCAAAAGTGCTATATTTGGAGTCAATCAAATCATGAGTAAGAGAAATGATAGCAAAAGTAAAAGCCAAACAATGCTTGTGGTATACAACAAGCAATGCAGTCAAGCCTTCTAGGTGATGGCTTGGTGAGGCATGTCCCATGTGATTCCATGTGGCATATATTTTATTTTCTACTATTGACATTGGCATGTAAAATTGGTGAATGGGCTTTTATCCAGAGGCTTGTGTTGACCCTTACATTGGACTATAGGAGCTTCATTGATATTGAATCTTTGTCAGGTTGGTGAGCTTATTGGTGGAAGCCAAAGAGAAGAAAGGCTTGAAATTCTGGAAGCTCGTTTAGATGACTTCGAGCTGAATAAGGACAGCTACTGGTGGTATCTTGATTTGCGGCGTTATGGTTCAGGTCAGTGATTGTTCTGTTTAAAATTAAGAATTTCTCTTAAGTTGGCGACTTTTGAGGCTGGTGCACTTGCTCATTTACAATTTATACTAATTAGTTCTACTTGCATCAATTAAATTTTAAAAGTATAATAAGTAGCTTAAAAGGTTTTATGATTTAAAAATATGAAATTGGAACATAATTTATCTGAGGTGTTATCTTTAGTGGGGGTTTCCTGATGGTAGATCCTCCACCATATTACTGCCATCAGTAACTTCTGTACTTGAAAATTATCACCTGTGGAGAAATGTGATTTGGGAAGTGAGAGCTAATAGGAAACTGGGTATTTTTGATTGGTTGCAAGAGAAAACTTAAGAGAGGAAGTGCATATACAGCTGCTTCATATAATTTTTTTGCGATTACTTATCAAAAAATATGATGAATAGTTTGTAGTTACAGCTCTTGATGAAACTTTGTTGAGATATTAAATTTGTATTAAATAGTGGTATACGGAATATGGAGTGGTGGGAGAGATGGTTTGGTGAAAATTTTTACTTTGGATGTTATTTAATTAACCAAGTTATTGTTTGTACTTTTTGTTGTTGAAATGTTTTATGAGTAACGTGCATTTTTTATGCCCTGTTTTCTTGTATGCCAGTTCCTCATGCAGGGTTTGGTCTGGGCTTTGAAAGGCTTGTGCAATTTGCAACTGGAATGGATAATATAAGAGATGCAATCCCTTTCCCTAGAACACCTGGTTCAGCTGAATTTTAACGTCATCAACATTGGCATTACTCTTTTTTTTAATTATTATTATTATTTTAATGGGGAAGGGTTCTTCAATTGTAGTTTAGCTATGTCTTCTTCTGCTTTTTCTTTTATTTTACCTGCCCCTCCCCCCCTTTTCCTCTCTCTTTGCTTTATACATTTGTACATCAAATTTTTGAACTATGTTGGAAAACAATAAACAAAATCTTAACCCAAGTTGGGCTGTCTCCCTCTGAAGCATGAAGTTCAACATTTCATGTGATTGTAAATGAAATACTGATTCTTATTGAATATTACAGTTGTCTTCTTCCAGCTCAGTGCCATGAAGAATCAAGCTTTAAGCGTCATTTTGGATATTCTCTTAACCTTTCATTTATGCCTTTTTTTCATGAAATATTTTTGACATTAGTAAGTTCTGTTGTGTAAAATGTTAGTTCAAGGTTCCTAAAATTGGCGTTTGCAAATGTGATAATAGAAATCTTGTAACGGCAATCATTTGATGTAATTGGCTCTAGTCAAAGAGATGTTTGCTAGCGTTCTCACTTCTTTGATTTTGATATATTATTTTAAAAGAAAACTTCACCCAATCTTGGATTTTGCAATATGATCGTCGAATTATTAAAAGTTGCAATGTGGGAAGATTTTATCTTTTAACCCCTTTTAATTTCACACATTCACTAGGATTATTTTGTTAAATCTTAACAAATAATGTCAAAATGACTAAAACACTTTCGGTTTTTACTTTTTTAAATAAGTAAACATTTGGAGTAATTTTAAAAGATCTACTTGTGTCTTACTAAGAATGATGTGGCTATTAAAATCACCCTTTGATCAAAATTTAATAATGATTAATTGCAAGCCCAATGTTGATTTTAATAGCCACATCATTCTTAGTAGGACACAAGTAGGACACTTAGAATTACTCAAACATTTGGCATTGACTTAGTTTTATTTTTCATGTTGTTTTTATGTTTTTTAATAAAAGTAAGGGAAAATTATTACCTTCCAAAGTATCACCTGATTTGCAATTTGACATCAAATGTTTAAAAATTGACAATGTACCATAACAAAGCATAAAAAATTTGCAATGTGACCTATCCGTCAATAATTTCCATATCTAATTGCACCTATATATATATATATATATATTTTAAAAAAAAAAAGCAAAAAAATTAGGAGTGACTTAGCCTATAGGGGTGGTTCGGGCATCCCCCAAGGATGAGGGTGGCAATCCGGCTTGATGGGGTGGACGAGCCATCCCTTTGGCCAAAGGGTTTGGGGGTGGTTTCGGCCACCTTCACTTGGCTCCTTAGGGGTAGCCAAACCACCACCATAGGTCGTGGGGGTGGCGAGCTGCCCCCAATTTGGCTTGCCTACCCCCAAATGACCAAAGGTGGTGGCTATGTCTACCCCGCATTTTTTAGTTTTTAGTTTTTAATTTTAATTTTTAATTTTATTTTGTGGCATTTTTCAAATTCCACAAAAAAAAAAAGAAAAAAAAAAGGAAATGTTGAAAATTTTAGACAAAAAAAAAAAAAAAAATGCACATACAACGCACGAGTCATTTTTCTTCAAATTAGACAAAAATGGCTAACAGATGGGTCACATTGCTAAATTTTGATACTTTGTTAAGATACATTGTCAATTTTTAAACATTAAAGGCCGAATTGAAAATGAAGTGAAACTTGGGGCGGGTTGTAAAGAGTTTTTTCCTGTAATAGTAAATTTGTATTTTGTAAATTGTACAAGGTATAAAAGACATTTCACTTGTTAACCGTTTTAGTTAATGCAAAACCTTAACAACAAGGAGATGATTAAAAGGAATTGAAAAATGAAATAACCACTTTGTATGTGGTGTTTAACACACCATCATTCCACTAAATACTATTCATCTCATTTTTTGAAAAAAATCAACATCAAAACATTCTCACTTTTTATATCACATCATTCACTTTTTGTATCACATCATTTACTTTTTACTATTATTCAAATAAACAATTACTACAAAACAATTTTTTTTTTTTTTTTTTTTACTTTTCTATACTAATCATTATTTTTTATTTTTTTAAATTTATAATAAATGAATAGTGTCATGTTGCCATGTTGTTTAACAAACAAAGCCTTAATAATTTGAAAGTAACATTGTCATGATACTTTAAGGGGTAAATAATGCTTCATGCATTATGGCTTCAAATAAATGGTACACTAAAACCCTACTGGAACACACGGTTGATTGAGGCATCAACAAGGTTATCTTATAGCATAAAGGATCTGATCTGAGTGCCACCATTCCAATTCCTTCGGTGAAGTACTGTGCTCTAGGATTCGGTATGTGGTGCCATTCTTTGGTACTAGGCTTGTAGACATAATATTCAGGGCATTTTTAGCTATGAAAGTTATTAAAACTATACTTTATAATAAAATGAAAGATGAGTTTTTTTGCAAATAATTTAGTTGCCTATATTGAAAGGAAAATTTTTGAGAGCTTCAATTCAGATTTGATACTTGATAATTTTTATTCTGTAAGAGAGTGTACAATACAATTTTAGATACTTTATATTTTGCATTTTTGTTTCCTTTTATAATAGTTCCTACATATTAACTTATATATCCATTACGTATTTGATATCAAGAAGTGAATATATATATATATATATATATATATATATATATATATATATAAAAGCAGATATCTCTTGATACAATCAAGTTAACTAAGACCATAGTATTAGGTAATTGAATAGGTACATGTGCAAAAGAGAGCATAGTTGTTGGTTGATATTTTATAGCACAGGAATACAAACAAATACACTATAGAATAATAATGTAATTGTCTGTTTTTCTTTCGTACTATTACTTCATAGCAAAAGTTGTTTCAAAAAAGACAAAAAAGTCATTGAACTACGATTTATTGGATTGTGGAAGCTCATTCATCTTCACTTGATAATTCTTGAAGAGCAGTGATATTGAACCTATAGCATGGACCTCCACGTGCATCAAGTACTGAAGGTCGAAGTCGGATCATGAATTCCTACTATGAAGAATAAAGTGTTGCAATGCTTTCGATATTTGTGATGCCATCCTATTTTTTTTTTTCTTTTTTTTTGGTAAAAAAAATAGAGCAAAAATATATCAATGATTAAAAAAAAAAATGAGGAAAACAAAGAAATGGGAATATGGTTTTATGTTTTTTAGCTTATACAATAACTAACAGCATATAAATGAGAAAAAAATGGTTAAGATATACTTGCACATAGATGGAGGTAAAGAAGGTAAAAATATACTCTCTTTTTTTTTTGTTTATTTTTTCCAGCAATGAATGTAAAAATAAAGAAGAAAATAGAAGAATTATATAAAAGTAGCAAATGTTTCAAACAAAGAGAAAAATGATAGGAAATTAAAGTACATGTGGCACCCTTGATGAAGAAAAAAAAAAGAGCTTAAAAATACAAATTGTATATAAAACTAAACTAAATTGTATATAAAATACAAATTCGAGTTCTTTTGATTTTCTTATATTTCTTAAGCATTCAAAAGAAGAATAAAACTAAACTTTTTATTTGTTACGAAAAAAGTGATGTTTATCCAAGCCTTATCTTGTTTATATTATAGTTCAATCAACGTAAGTACAAGGCAAGAGAGGAGAATAAATGAAAATATAAAAGAAAAGTATATATGTATCAACATTGTAGATCAAATAAGTTATCATTTGTGTCTTTTTTATTTTTTATTTTTTTATATTTTTTTATAATACCTACAATAAGGCATACAAATTACTTATACCGATGGGATTGAGTAAGAAAAATATTTTGTGTTTTATATATATATATATATAATACCTGAGTGGTTTTTAGTATTAGTTTTGTTGCTGAGCATGCCATGAACTTTTCTGCATCATCTCCAAATAAAGATGCTACCAATGATCCAATTGTATTCTGTAATTCTGCGTCCACTCAAGATCTAAAATAAAATAATGAGTGAATGAAATATAAGAGAAGTTTAGACAAGTTGATTTGAAAAAGTATTAAACTTGATATTTCATACTTCAAGTTGAAAAAGTGTGACATAAAATTAGAATGCACACCGAAGTTGTGCAAGAGCATCTAGTTCTTTGCAGTTTAAACAAAAGAATGTTTCATTGTACTTCATACCAGTACCTTTTGTACACTTGTTACAAGCAATATACTAGAAAGCTTGTCGTAAGTCACGAATAACGATTTTTGCTTTGACCCCAAAGCTGTATTGCTGCACAAATTGTTTGTAAGAGTTTATAATCTTAATAGATTGTGTTTGTTGAGAATGTAAATGTAGTAAACTAATCATATATAAGTTTGTAGAATAAATCTTTTACTTATTTTGTAAGAGAAATTACATTTTGCCCCCATGAACTATAATGCCTTGACATTTTTCCTCCATGAACTGCCAACTGCACTACTTTGCCCCCATGAACTACCATTATGTACCCAAAACCCCCTTCCGCTAGTTAAAGCTGTTAACTTAGGACGGTCAAAATGACAATGTGTTGTAGTTTATGGGGGCAAAGTGACGGGTTGACCGTCTAAGTTAACGGCTTTGACTGACGGAAGGGGGTTTTGGGCACAAAAATGGTAGTTCATGGGGGCAAAGTAGTACAATTGGCAGTTCATGGGGGGAAAGTGCCAATGCGTTATAATTTATGGGGGCAAAATGTAGTTTTCCCTATTTTGTATTATGATAGGAGTAATTGATAAACTAAAAAATGTCTTATTATTTTAGCTAGTTCTGGTACTATAGCAATTTGTGTAACAGTATTGGTGGGCTGTGTCATTAAGCTTAATGAAGGTTTGAGAAAGAATTTATCATTAACTATTTCTTCCAACATGTTTTGATTTGCAAGAGCCCTATGTGAAGCAAAAAAATGATTTATTAGTCATAAGGATATAAAGTGTGTTGAGAAGTAGAGTTGAAAATTAAGAAGATCATGAATCATAAAGTGATATACTTTTACCAGTTTCGTAGTGCAGCAGCTTTCAAGTTGTTGGGGTTGATCATGAATGAGTTAGATGGTCTTGCTGAAAGAGACATGCCTATGATAAATAGATATGTTTTATTAGATAGATTGATCATGATGAAAACCATATTATTTTATAATAAATCATACCATTATGGGATACAACTTTCAATCTTGCTCCTACAATGATGTGGCTGCTCTTAATGCTATTTGAAATAATCGCCAATTCATTATCCACAAAATGATCACTCGTTGTTAAATATATAGGTTTGGAGGCTGTAACATATAAACCAATCTATTGTAGTTAGATCTAAACTAATTTATTTATTTAATTTATTTTTGTATATTATAGAGTAGAAATGAGAATGTGTTTTGTTTTTCTTTTGTAAGTTGGATTGTTATTGAACAAAAGCTACTTGAAAATTGAATTTAACCTATAATGAATAATATAAAGAGATATAAACAAAGAAATCAATTGTTAAATATTACTTTTGGTCAATGAGAATTAGTACTGGGAGCTTTGCTTCGCCATGTTTAGTTTGAAGTTGTTGAGCTAGTTGCATGTCAATTGCCAGAGCAACAACATCTATAAGATTAGATGCAACAACTTTATTAGTAAAATGTTAAACTATGAAGAAAAAAACATTGAATTGAAAGCAGTAATTTTTACCAATTTGGGATTGAGAGTCGATATATTTGTAAAACTCTGCAAAAAGGATAAAGTTCTTGAATTAATTGTCCATTGGTACTCATTCTCCACGATGTGATGTTCTAGTTTGATGGGTCTAACAAGAGCATTGGTGATGTAATATGTACTGAATATGGTTAAGGTATCTTCGAACAATTGAATATCATGTCCAAAAATAGTTGCTTGGACTCGATTTCTCTGTAATAAAAAGTATTTAAGTGGATGAAATAGATTGAGAATGCATTGGAAGTATTGTATATATGATTTTGTGCTGAAAGTGATGAATTGTGCATAAGTTTATTTCAAATAGAATCATTTATTTATAAACAAAAAGATAACCATATAAACTAGAAAATATATGTTATTCTTTGATCTTACCTCAGTATCAGCCAATATAAGCTTTTGATATTTGTTTGGGCTATAAATGGCGGTGCGTGTCATCATTTTTTTAACAACAACCACCTTAAGCCTCCATTCTTTTGTTTTAGGAGTATTTTCCTTTAGATAATTATAAAGTGTCCGCATTATTTTTTCCTAAACATAGATAAAAACATGAACTATGAGTTATAGTTCTTATTGGAATCTATAATAACGATGATTAGTATTTTATGTAAACATTGTAAATAATCATGAAAGAAAAAGAAACATTAGAAAGAATTATTTATATATAAACTATATTGAATGATGAATCAATATAAAAAAGATAAGAAAAATAATATTACTTTATGTTTGAAATGTTATCAATGTCAGAAGATGTTTGCTAGTGCTAATAGTTCTCTATAGACAATATTTTTCGTGCAATTGTTATGGCAACTATCAATTGTAGTTGGCCTAATAACTACGCCAATAGAATTTGCAGTTTTTGCTCTAGATAGAGCCACATAGAGTTTCTATGAGAGAATACTGGTTGGGGTAAATATATTCCAACATAATATAAAGTTTGTCCTTGGGCTTTATTTATTGTCATGGCAAAGCTCAATCGAACAGGAAATTTGGTTCTTTTTATAACACAAAGGGCACAGGCTATGCCTTTTCAAATTATGTACAAAATATCAGTTGGTTCATAATTTATACATTAGGTTATCTCTTAATATCTTCCAGTGCTCAAATTCATGTCTACTAACCTATTAAATTCTTGAGAGTACAAACTCGTAATCTATTGATAAATTATGACTCTGCGAAAGTATATTAAATAAACACGTAAACAAATCATATCAAAACGAATAGTAATAGCAAATTTGTTAATATACATTTTACCCATGTTACAATGATGTTCAACCTCAAAGTTATCAATTTCTAAGATTAGTTTGCAACAATTTGAACATTATATTGAAGACCAATGAGAACAACAAAATAACTGAAAGATAGCTCATACTCAAAGGCATAAAAGTCTGAAATGAAAACTTATAGAGACTCAATCTGGGTATTTCACAATTATATTTTTTGCATCTTCAAGTCTTCCTTTGCGCCATTAAACCAAAAAAGAAGGAAAAAATAATAATATTTCTATCAAATTGGCAATTCGAACAAAAAACAAAAGCAGAGATTGAAGAAAGCACATCACATATTATTTTGAAATTCAAACAAAAAGACAACAAATGGGTATTTTGATGTTTGAGATTTGGACATAAATGGGTATTTTGATGCTTTTCGTCTCTATTAGAGACAACGAAAATCATTCACAAATAGAGACACAACAAAAAATGGAAATGCTGAGCTAGAGAAAATGTGAACTATGGAGAAGAAAAGTTTGGGGCTTGCCGTGGGCGATTGTAGAGGAGGAGAGAAATGAAGCCAATCTTAATTTTGGCCATTTATCTTAGTGATGTCCCTTTAGTGTTCGAGGACACTAAATTTTTGGCCGAAAATATAGCCGGTTGTCTGATAAAGTTGGTAAATCATATCCTCTTTTATGCATTTTTCTAAAGATTTGGTGAATTTCTGACACAAAATCGAAGAAGAAATGGAAGAAAATCTTTCGACAACCGCAAAAGAAGATCTCTGTGAAGGAAAAGAAGAGCTGAACTGTATAGATACGAAAAGACTCCTCTCCTTTTGGCCTTGCAAAATGATGAACTAACATGTGATAAAATCTTGTATTCCTTATTAAACCAAATGAGTCAATAAATCAATCAAGGGCAAAAAGTCATTTCCTTTGTTTTCCTCCATTCAACCATAGCCACACCCGTGGCTGTAGATAAGGCTCTCCAATTATTTTAAAAGGCCTGTGAAATGACGAAATAAACTATGATAAAATCCTTTATTCCTTATCAAATAACTTAGTCAATAAATCAATCAAGGGCAAAACAGTCATTTCATCCATCAAACAAAATTATTGTTTTCGTTTGCATAGACACATGGCTGTAGATAAGGCTCTCCAATTATTTTAAAAGGCCTGTGAAATGACAAAATAACATAATAAAATCATTTATTCCTTCTAACTGAGCCAATTTATCAATCAAGCGTAAAAATGTCATTTCATCAATCAAACAAAATTATTGTTTTCGTTTGCATAGCTGCTTTCTATATATAGAAGAATATACAGTTTACCCATGTTACAATGATGTTCAACCTCAAAAGTTATTAATTTCTAAAATTAGTTTGCAACAATTTGAACACTATATAGAATAACAATGAGAACAACAAAATAACTGAAAGATAGTTTATTCCCAAAGGTGTAAACGTCTGAAAACTTATCGATACTCGATTTGGGTAGTTCACAATTATATTTTTTGCATTTTAAAGTCTTCCTCTGTGCCATTAAACCAAAAAAGTAGGGAAAAAAATCATTTCTATCAAATCGGCAATTCGAAGCAAAAACAAAACAGAGATTGAAGAAAGCACATTACATATTATTCTAAAATGCAAACAAAAAGACAACAAATGGGTATTTTGATGTTTGAGGTTTGGACATAAATGGGTATTTTGATGCTTTTCGTCTCTATTAGAGACAACGAAAATCATTCACAAACAGAGACATAAAAAAAAAAAAAAAATGCTGAGCAAGAGAGAATGTGAACTATGGAGAAGAAAAGTTTGGGGCTTACCGTTGGCGATTGTAGAGGAGGAGAGAAATGAAGCCAATTTTAACTTTGACCATTTATCTCTATGATGTCCCTTCAACGACTGAGGACACTGAATTTTTAGCCGAAAATATAGCCGGTTGTCTGATGGAGTTAGTAAATCATATATTCTTTTCTGCATTTCTCTGAAGATTTGGTGAATTTTTGACACAAAATCAAAGAAAAGATGGAAGAAAATCTTTCAACAAGCGTAAAAGAAGACCTCTATGAAGGAAAAGAAAAGCTAAACTTTTTGTTTTTTTGAAATTGTCTCGCTTCTCCTTTATTAAACAGAAAGCTGATCAGCCAATACATATGGTTGAATACACGGGTGATGATCATCCACCCACAAATGCTCTCCCTGTAAGGATAAACCTAGCTTGGAAAGTCTATGCACCACCTCGTTTGCGTTTCGAGAAATATGCTCCACCTTCCAGTCCAAAAATCCATCTAGACTTAGCTTCGCATCATCCATTACTGATCCGTAGGATCCCCACCAAACCCCTTTATTTCTCAGATGTGGGATGACTTCAAGCGCATCTCCTTCTAGTATTATTTTTGGCCACCCCTTCTTATTACCTAACTCCACTGCTTGCCACATACCCAGTGCCTCCGCTGAAGCAAGGTCTCGTAAATAAGGTGTGTTTGCACAGAAAGTGGCCATCACCCTCGCATCACGATTCCTTGCTACCAACCCCATGCTACTCCCCTTTGAGTCAAGAGATGCGTCCCATTTTGTCTTCACGTAACCTTCAGGGGGTCTCTTCCAGTGCATGGCGTCCTTAGACGGGCAAGATGCTCTGCTTTCTTGCCTCTGTACAGATAACACGTTCTCTTGCTTAAATAAGTGCTCCTTCACCTTCTGGATTACTGCTGTGGGTGGTGTCAAATTCCCCCCAAACACAACTGTATTCTGACGAAACCATATCTGCCGTGCTACTGACACAAAATACTGCATCTCCTCTTTGTCTAATTTCCCCAAGAGTTCCTAAAAAAGATGAAGAAAATCAACCTCAGTGCTTGAGGATTTCTGTAGCTTTCGATTGCACTCCAGCCAAATGTCTTGAGTTGAGGGGCAACTCCAAAGAGCATGCCCTGGGGTCTCCTCCATTCTTTCACATTCACATAAGGGATATAGTGGGTCAAGAGTTATATGTTTGCGGTAAAGATTACCTTTTGTGGGTAATAGATTTTGGCATGCTTTCCAGATGAACATCTGGGCCACCTGAGGCCCTTTCACTGCCCATATCTTGTTCCAGAAATCTCCACATGGACCCCTCGCTGAACTCGTACCCTTTTCCTCTTCCCCAAAGATTGTGCTAGGTGGTATGAACTACGGACCGAGAAAATCCCATTCTTAGTTCCCCCAAACCATCCTATCTCGCTGTCTACTTCGTTTGATAACCAAGCTACATATAGCCTTTACCTCCTCCTTCATGAATATTGCTTCAATCAGTGGAATATTCCACCCTTGGTTCTCTTCATCCATCAGCTCTTGGACTTTGGCATCCTGGGGTAAGATTCGGATAGGGGTCTGCACCATATGTGTTGTTGGTGTTGGAAGCCATCGATCACCCCGTACATGAATGGACTGACCATTACCAACCCTCCATAATAAACCTGCTTGTAATAATTTCTTCACATTCCATATACTCTGCCATATAAAGGAGGGCTTGTTTCCTAGAGTTGATTCCAAAAAAGTGCCATTGGGAAAATACTTCTCCCGTAAAACTTGTGCAACAAGGGAGTTTGGATGTTGGACTAACCTCCAACCTTGTTTTGCGAGGAGTGCTTGATTAAAACTCTCTACATCTCGATAGCCCAAACCTCCTTGGGCCTTACTTAACTCCATTTTGTTCCAACTCATCCAAGCCACCCTAGATAGGTTATCCTTGTGCCCCCACCAAAATCTTAACATCATCAAATTGATTCGCTTACATAACAATTTTGGAAGTTTGAAAACACTCATCATATATGTAGGTATCGCTTGGATGACAGACTTCAACAACACTTCTTTCCCAGCATGAGTGAGGGATTTCTCCTTCCATCCATTTAGCCGGTCCCATATACGTCCTTGTATTTTCTGAAAAGAACGTAAACGGGACTTACCAATAAGGACTAGGAGATCCAAGTAGTTTTCATATCTTTGAGTCAATTCACTCTTGCTAAAGACTTTATGTGCGCCTGAACTTCCGTCTTGATATTTTTGCTAAAAAATAGAGAGGTGTTCTCCCTATTTAATCTCTGTCCAGAGCTCTTTCCATACATCTCCAGAATCTCCTGTAGTTTATTCCATTCATTCAGGTTGACTCTGCAAAACAGTAAACTGTCATCTGCAAAAAAAAAGGTGATTAAGCCTCACACCTCCTCTTGAGATAGGCAACCCTATAATATGTTTTTCCATTTTATCCCAACAAAGCATATGGCTTAGCCCCTCGACATATAAAATGAAAAAATATGGGGAAAGAGGGTCTCCTTGGCGCAACCCCCTAGAAGGAATAATGCGCCTGTGAGCTTGACCATTTATCAACACTTAATACGACATCGTATGTACACAAGTCATGACTTCTTGAATCCATCTTGAGTCAAACCCCATTTTAAGCATGATCCCCTCCAAGAAATCTCACTCCATTCTATCATATGCCTTGCTCATATCAAGCTTGAGCGCCATATATCCCTTTCGCCCTCGCATTCTTCCATTCATCGTGTGCAATGCTTCAAATGCCACCAGAATGTTGTCAGTGATAAGCCTTCTTGGCACAAAAGCACTTTGATAGGGAGAAATAATATCAGGCAGCAATTTTTTCAACCTATTAGCTATGACCTTTGCAATTATTTTATAAATTACATTACATAAACTAATAGGTTTGAATTCAATTACAATAGATGGTTTTTTTTTTTTTTTTTTTTGGGGATCAAGGCTATGTAGGTTTGATGTATAACAGGATCAAAATTACGATCATTCAAAAAGCCAAGCACAACAAGACAAACCTCATGATTTACTGTTTTCCAAGATTTTTGGAAAAAAACATGCCACATATCCGTCCGGCCCTGACGATTGCAGTGGAGCCATCCCCATCAAAGCTGCCTCCACTTCCTCCATTTTATATTCGGCCAACAGCAAGTTGTTCATAGTTTCCGTTACTTTAGGCCCCATTCCCTCCAGACATGCATCAGTCCCAAACGTTCCACCTGTGGAGAATAACGTCTGGAAATAATGGACGAAAGCCTCGCTGACTTCATGCGTTGTCTTCCAAACACCCCATGCCTCATCCTTGATTTGGGTAATTTTATTTTCTTTTCTTCTCTGGTTGGCCCATTCATGGAAGTATGATGTGTTTCGGTCCCCATTTTGAAACCAAGCCTGTTTTGCCCTTTGTTTCCACTTTAGATCCTTCTATTCTAGCATTAGAGCTATCTCCTTTTAGAGCATTTTGATCTCAGATTGATTCTGGGGTCTCTCGTATTGTTGGAGCTTTTCTAACTGGGACGTCTTTTTCTTCAAATTCCTCTCTGTAGAACCAAACTTCTTGCTCCATTGTAGTAATGTATTCCTACAATTTAACAAGTTGTTTGTTACAACGGCCATCCCATTCCCATGGTTGCTTCCCTTATTCCAAGCTCCCTGTACAACCCCATGAAAGTCTTCCTCCAACATCCATTTTGCATTGAACCTGAACCCTTTTGACGAGTGGTACCTCTCCTCTCTATATCCCCCAATTATGATCAATAGCGGTAAGTGATCTGAAGAGCGCGCTGCCAACACTTGTACTTCCCTTTCTTGGAAATTTGAGCAGCACTCGTTATTAGCTAAAGCCCGATCCAGGCGCTCCTTTATGAAACCACCATCCTCCCTTGCGTTGGTCCAAGTGAATTTTGACCCATTATACCCCAAATCACTCAAAAAACATTCCTTCAAAGTGGTGCGGAATTGCTCCATTTGCCTCTCCTTTCGTTCAACTCCTCCCCATTTAAGAAGAGCTAAACTATATAGGTACGAAAGGACTCGCATCTTTTTGGCCCTGCGAAATGACAAATTAACATGTGATAAAATCATTTATTCCTTATCAAACCAATTGAGTCAATAAATCAATCAAGGGCAAAAGAGTCATTTCATCAATCAAACAAAATTATTGTTTTCGTTTGCATAGACACGTGGCTGTAGAGAAGGCTTTCCAATTATTTTAAAAGGCATGTGAAATGACGAAATAACCTATGATAAAATCCTTTATTCTTTATCAAATTAATTGAGTCAATAAATCAATCAAGCGCCAAAAAGTCATTTCATCAATCAAACAAAATTACTCTTTTCGTTTGCATAGCCACTTTGTTATATATAGAAGAATAAAAACATAGTCTATAAAGAGAACAAAAAAAAAAAAAAAAAATTCATTGCATTTGATTATTTTAGATCCGCCCCTACTAATATAAATTCATGGCTTTGCTACTAAATGAGATTATGTGATGGGCCTTTGGGACTTCCTCTACTTATGGAGGATCGTTGAGAAGGTGAAGGGTTGAACACGTGTATGTATGGCTACGATGAGCATGTTGGTCGATGAAGATGGGCTAAGTGGTTTTTGGGGTGGCCATCTAGTCTCCCATTGGCTAGGGCCTGATTTTCCAAGTCTCAAAGTGATTTTCATGATCTAATCCTTAGTACTTTTCCGATGTAGGACGACATTTATCCATATTTTCGGTGTTTTTTTTTTTTTGACATGTGAATTAAGAAAAATAACAAAGAACATATTGGGAAAGTGCTGTTTGAGGAGATTTTTGTTTGGATTCAGACAGTAGAAGTATAGAAGGAAGATTCTGTCATGATCACTGCTGATTCATTGGTTGACACGATTTTCTATTTTAGGTTATGATTTTCCCATCTTTTGTTTATTTTTATTACTTTCAAACTTAAGATTTTATAATATTTTCCTTCTTAGGTGATTTAGTTGCTTATTAGGTTTTAGTATCTATAGTTAGAATATTATTAATTAGCAATAGTTGAGGAATTATCTTTATTTAGATTTTCTCTTTTAAAAGCTTTGTATTTTCTATTTAAAGAGAGCTCATAGTATGTAGAAAATAGTTTACAACTTTGATAATGAATATTTGAGAAAATACAAAAATTTCCGTGTTTTTTTATTCTTTAAGCTATTCCTAGTTTGTGTCCTCTATAGAATTGATAACA
The DNA here is from genome assembly GCF_965113065.1 of Corylus avellana. Classification (NCBI taxonomy): domain Eukaryota; kingdom Viridiplantae; phylum Streptophyta; class Magnoliopsida; order Fagales; family Betulaceae; genus Corylus; species Corylus avellana. The sequence goes on from NC_142492.1 coordinate 28,619,878, forward strand.
GAGTTCTTTCTCTTATTTTATCCATGCTTCCCGTGTCGCATCACTTTCTCGTCCACTACTCCACTGGATCGACCATACTATCAAACACCTCAAGATGAGGCATTTTTCGATTTTTGCTACTGTACGTCTCTTCTACACCTCTCTTTCTGTAAGGTTTGGGTTGTAGAATCGAATTGTCCTCCTCCTTGTAGCACCGGTTACTTCCTATAGAAACACATAATACGGAATAATAATAAAGAAATGAAAGAGAGAAAGACACAGAGATTAAGGTGGTTCGGCATATAGCATATATTCACACATCATAGGCTACATCTCGTTTTTATTGAGTTATTGAATAAATAAGAGGATGCTTATTTATATAAGCCAATAGCCGAACTTTCTCTACACTTGAGCAATGTGAGACAACCCATGTATGCTCTAACATACACTTAACCATTTAACGGACTAGCATTAATGTCCCTTCAATTTGCCACACCAAAACATAACTCCTCACGGTAAGGCTAGGTACCCTTATTAGGCAGTCCATTCACAATCAAAGAGGATGAACTAGCCATAGGAGTGAAGTATTCTTGGAGCTTCCAATACCGATGTTAGAAAATAGTATAGCTGAAAGTAATACTATTAAATGCTACCAAAGACTTTCAATTCAATTGCCACACCAAAGCCTATGATATTCCACCTATTACTTTTAAGGTCATTAAGATTCCTCTCTTCTGTAGGCCTAATCCCCTCCATGAACAAAGAACCATTGGATAGACAAGCATTAATGCCCCTTAAATTCACCACTACCAAAATTAAAACACCTCATTCATAATAAGGCTAGGTTCCTTTATAAGGTGGTCCTTCACAATCACTGAGAAAGAACTAGCCATGAAGAGTGAAGTACTTCTGGGAAGCTACTATAGGGAGGGTTTGAGGCTAAGGCCTTCTGATGGACGACCCAATGGGCCTATTGGGCTGCAAGAGAAAGGGCCCATATAGACCAAAGAAAAGAAGTTATTTTCATTTTACAAAAAAGTGCGATTGACATTATTGGGTCATAAAATAAACTTGTTCTCATTTAAATTATTCTTCAAAAAGAAATGCTACACAGACTTCTCATACCCACACTTTCAAATACACAATTCTTCCTACATGACACTAAGGGTTCATTTTGGACTGCGATTTCGTAAGAATAATCTCTATTTTAAAAAGATATAGCAAAACGTAAAGCGTTTGGCATTGCAATTTAAAAAACATTTAATTTAAAAAATAAAAAAAAATCTGCGATTTCAATAAACATGTTAGAAAGTACTTATTTAAAAAAGTGCGAATTTACGATTTTAAAAACACATTTTGTTAGAGGCACCACGTCATATTTCTATTCCAGAGCAAAATGATGGGGAACCAGATTATTCTGTAGTGGTGTGGAAGAAGGAAAAATTGAGTGCAACAAAGCAATCGCATGCACAGCCCCACGTATACACACAGCTTCACCAAACATTTCTGGCGGTAAAAAAAAAAAAGAAAAAAAGAAAAAAAAGAAAAACACAGAGAAAAAAATAGAGAAAAACTGAAAAACATAAAGAAATAAACCTAAAATTCAATAGACGAGGTTCTCGGTGGGTGCGATTTTGGGGGCTCATAGACTCTCTCTCTGTCTCTCTCCTCTCGTTCATGTTTGTTTTTGCTATTCCTCCTCTGGATCTGTAAGTTAACTTAGGTTTTGTTAAATTATTTAGTTATGCTTCAACTCAATGCGTCGAATTGAAGACGAAATTCGTAAAATTTTGGTGTATGTTGCTTTATTTCTGGTTCTAGGGTTGTAACGACCTCAGAAGCCCTAGATCTTGTTCGTCTAAGGGTTATATACCTTCGATTCATTTGTTGGGTTTTGGGAGACAGTGATTTTGAGGTAAAATTGTGATTTGTGGTGTCGGATCTCGAGGAGTTTGCAACGTCACAACTCGAATTTCGAGCTGTCGGATCAGAAAAATTGTAATTTAGTGAGGAAGTGTCGATAATTGGGGGTGACTTGTGCGAATTTAAGTGGGATCGTGAAGTATTAGGGCTTCGGAAATGGCTTCGAATCCTCCATTTCAGGTGGAGGATCAGACGGACGAGGATTTCTTCGATAAACTGGTCGACGATGAGTTCGGTCCCCCGGCCACCAAGGGATCAAACCCCCCGTTGGCTGACGGCAGCGATTCCGATGACGCGAAGGCGTTCGCGAATCTGAGCGTCGGTGAAGGTGGACATGCATTTGACGATTTCGGAGCGGAAGGAGAAAAGGACTGCGTGGATGCCGGGGCAGAGTCGGTGGGCGCTCACGCGGAGGAGAGGAATTCGTTGGTTTCGTCGAATTCGATTGGATGTGATAGCGTATTGGAGTCCAGTAATAATGGGATAGGATCTGAATTCCCGTCGGATTCATCTGTGAGCAAGAGCAGTGGATCCGGGGGGTTGGCGGTTAAGGAGGTTGGGTGGAATTCGTTTCACGCGGACTCGGATTCGGCACAGAATGGCAGCAAACGGGTCGGTTCCTACTCAGATTTTTTCAGTGAATTGGGAGGCGGTTCCGGTGATCTCCCGGGGAATGAGGGCGATAAGTTGAATAAGGAAGCGAAAATTGAGTCGGCCAAGGGTGAATGTGTAGCTGATGGTGTGAATAATTCGGTTAATTATGCAAATTATCAGGAGGGTCAAGTTTATGGTGCGTCCCTTGAACAAAGTACGAATGTGCAGGATTTAAATAGTAGTCAGTATTGGGATAATCTCTATCCGGGGTGGAAGTATGACCAGAATACCGGGCAATGGTATCAAGTGGATGGTTATGATGCAACAGCGGTGGCAGATGTTCATGATTCGGCCAGTGATTGGGGTGCTGTTTCTGATAGGAAAACAGAGGTTTCTTACATGCAGCAGGCTGCTCAGTCTGTTGTGGGAACTGTGACTGAAACTAGCACGACCGAGAGTGTATTTTCGCAAGGGAATAATGGGTACCCGGATCATATGGTGTTTGATCCTCAGTACCCCGGTTGGTATTATGACACAATTGTGCAAGAGTGGCGCACATTGGACACATACAATTCGTCCATTCAATCAACGGCTCTGACCCAAGATCAGCAGCAGCAGCATCAAAATGGGTTTGTTTCACCTGGTAGTTTTAATCAGATGAATGATAGCTTATATGGTGAGTATGGGCAAGCTGACAATTATGCGTCTCAAGGTTTTGGTAGCCAAGGCCAAGATGGAAGCTGGGCCGGGGCTTATAGCAATAATAATCAGCAGGATCTGAGTACGTGGGCAACTGAAACTGTTCCGAAGAGTGAGGCTTTTTTGACTTTGGGTGGAAACCAGCAATTTGATAATTCTTATAGTTCTAAGGCTTCTGTAAACATTGATCAACAGGAGCCTTTCAATTCCTTCGGAGCAGTTTCAATTTACAACGGAGGGAGCCAGAGTCATGGTCAGGCTAATGGGACTTTTGAATTTAAAAGCTTTGTCCCTGATGGGAACTTTAATCAGCAGTTTAGTCAGCCAAATCTGAAGCCAAATAAACAAACAAAATTCTCGAACGATTATTTTGGCAGTCAGAAAACCGTTGGTTATTCCCAGCAATCTTTTGAGAATGGGCATCAGACTTCTTATGCTCCCAATGTAGGAAGATCATCTGCTGGGCGTCCTCCACATGCCCTGGTAACTTTCGGTTTTGGTGGAAAACTCATTGTAATGAAAGATAATAGTCCTCTCAGTACCTCATCGTATGGAAGCCAGGTTGGGCCTTGGAATCTTCTACTTTTCTTTAATGCTCCATTTGGTTGCCAAAATACTGAGATTAGGAAAGAAGAATATATTTATGATGTAGTCCTATGTTTTTATGATGTGCGGCCCCCTGCCCCCTGCCCCCTGCCGGAAGACTCTTGTTTTGTTATAATTTGTTGAAAAATCAAATCTCTGTATAAGGCTTTCTTGAGTGAATATTTTTGCTTTCAATTCTACTATTCTTTCTCTCAGAGAAGTAGCCAAATGGAACGATTTGATATCAATATTATGAAAGGGCTAATCACGTATCTTTATTTTATGTGAAGGATCCTGTAGGAGGCTCAATCTCTGTTCTAAACTTGTTGGAAGTTGTCATGGGGAACACCGATCCTTCAAGCCTTGGATCAGGTGCCTCTGGTTATTTTCATACTTTGTGCAAACAATCTTTTACAGGTCCATTGGTTGGTGGGAGTGTTGCAAGTAAAGACTTGAACAAATGGATTGATGAGAGGATTACAGGGTGTGAATCACCTGACATGGATTATAGAAAAGGCGAAGTATTGAGGTTGCTTCTCTCATTGCTCAAGATAGCTTGTCAACATTATGGAAAATTTCGATCTCCTTTTGGTGCTGACACTATTTTGAGGGTAAATCACACTTTTTCCTTTCATCTTGTTTTTGGCTTGATGAGCAATTATATATATATATATTATGTCTGCACTTCTTGTAGAAAATCATAATAATTGTGATAAAGCCTTATTGACTTGTGTTTCCTAGCTAGCCGAGCTCCTTCAAGATTGACCAATTATCCACAACCTTGCGACTTATATCTGTTGTGTGTTAAAAATTGCTTGTCGTGTGGCCTTTAAAAATTCATACTCTTGGCAATCCTTTTGGAACTTAAAAACTGAATCTGCCCTCCATTAGCTTGTGCATTCTTATAACTGCTGTATGGTTTGGCATAAATACTTCCAGTACTTCCATATTTTCTCTATACTTTAGTATTCAAGTGCCTCACTGTGATAAGAGTATTCTCCATAAACCTACAGGGTAATCTCTGTGACATAAATGCCTGCCATAGCCCTAGCCCTAGCCCCCCATCCTCTCCTTTTTTCTTTCTTCTGGTAGCATGATGTAGGCTGAAGCCCACTTTCTTTCTTTTTATTGCATTTATTAATGCTAGAATACTGGATTATTAGAGAAGTAACTAGGAACAAGGCCCTAGATAGGCCTGATTGGTGTAAAATGATTCATGTTGACAAGCCCAATTAGATGGGATTAAGGCACTTGTGTTATAAATTATTAGCAAAAAGTTTGGCTGCAAAACTGGCATTGTATTTCTAGGGGTGCTCAGGCACCATGAAAGAAAACCACCTATAACATGTTTACTTGAAGTATGAATATTAAAACACCGACTTACCAATGATGTTCTTTTTTATGCTTTCCGAAGCAGGATAATTAATTAATTTTTTTTTTGATTAGTAATAAGCCAATTTCATTGAAAGCATAAGGTGTCCCTAAGTATACAAGAAGGATACAAAAGGAACCACCTAACTAGAAAGAGCAAAACAAATTTAATATAACTAAACGATAGAGGAGACACATATGTCGCCGTCCATTGATACAATGTTTTGTAGAACAAAGAATTTTTTTTTTTTTTCCCAGAGTCCTCTCCTTGTCCTCAAAGTTTCTATCATTCATTTCCATCTATAAACACCAAACACCAAACGAGGCACGTAGGCACCATTTAACACACCGGAACACAGGGCCACCAAGAGTCATACAAATCAACAAGAAGTCTAGGCATAACCTAGGACATCCCATAACGACTGAAAAAAGCACTCCAAATGGTGGAAGCCACATCGCAATGAAAGAAGAAGGTGGTCCACAGACTTCCCATTTCTCTTGCACATCGCAATTAATTGTTACTTCTGTTGCTGTAGGTTTCAATGAATTATTTTAGGTTGTGTTTCTTGTTATTGTGATAACTTTTTGAGTTGGCTTGCCTTCCTCAGTCGTATCTTCCCATAAGAGGGTTCTTAGTTTTTTCCTTCCAACTGATTGTATGCTTTTTAAGAACAATCTACTATATCATTGATATGGCATTTTGTAATCTAATAGCCTTTTATTCTCAATAGGAAAATGATTCTCCAGAATCAGCAGTTGCTAAACTTTTTGCATCTGCTAAGAGGAATGGTGCTCAGTTCGGCGAGTATGGTGCTCTTAGCCACTGCTTGCAGAAGTTGCCTTCTGATGGACAAATAAAGGTATTCAATAGGTTGCTTTGCTTTCCTCCCACTTTTGTATTTGTCAATTTTATCATTTTGTAACAGATTTTGGTGTGCTTTCAGGCAACTGCTTCTGAGGTACAAAATCTTCTGGTATCTGGTCGAAAGAGAGAGGCTCTACAATGTGCACAAGAAGGTCAGTTGTGGGGACCTGCACTTGTGCTTGCTTCACAGCTTGGTGATCAGGTTTGTTGTCCATTTCAATCTATCCAGATGCTTGTGTTTGTGAAGTTGTGAGTTAGTAGTTATATACTGATCTCACATCTTCTCACCTTTTATTCTCTTTATTCTCCGGATTGGGGGTGCTGTCTCGAACCAATGCAGTTCTATGTTGATACTGTAAAGCAAATGGCTCTTCGGCAGCTGGTTGCCGGATCACCTCTCCGGACTTTATGCCTGCTAATTGCAGGGCAACCAGCAGAGGTGTTTTCTTCATACAGCACAGGTGATCCTGGTCTTCCAAGCGATGTCAATCTGCATCAACAGCCTGCACAGGTGACTATCAACTTAAGAACCATCTATTGTAATAGATTGTTGCTACATTAACTTGTTTTCATTTTCATTTTCATTTTTTATTAAGTTGTTATAAACTGTAGTATGGGCAATGCTATACTCTAGTATATAAGAAAAGAAATGTGACACTGCAGCAAGGTAGAGGTTTTATATAAAATACAAGCTAAAAGAGGCAAACACTTTTTTGGATCACCTTGATATTCCTGTTATATTTCATCTCTTTGACACACCAATACAGGTATTCCTGAAGCTAGGGAGGATTCACATGATCTTGGATCCCTAGAGCTCAAACCCTTGATCTGGCTTGTTGGCATCTTTCTAGATTTTACCAAATTTTTCTGTTAGCATCTCTGCATTAGACACTCAACCTATTATTTTTGTGGTGAAACTATAGATTGGGGCCAATTGTATGCTTGATGACTGGGAAGAAAATTTGGCCGTAATAGCTGCAAATAGAACAAAAGATGATGAACTTGTAATTATTCATCTTGGAGATTGCCTGTGGAAGGAAAGAAGTGAGGTACTATATGACGTTTTGTAGTTTATATCCTTTACATTTTTTTTTTCTTTGTTTTTTTTTTTTTTTAATTCCTAAAGTTAAGATGAGTCCTGTTTCAGATTACTGCTGCACACATCTGCTATTTAGTTGCTGAAGCAAACTTCGAGTCATACTCAGACAGTGCCAGACTCTGTCTAATTGGAGCAGATCACTGGAAATTTCCTCGAACCTATGCTAGTCCCGAGGCTATTCAGGTGCTTTAAGATTCCAACTTAGCACTCATGGTTGTCTCTTTCTTGAAGTTTTGGAAATTTTTGTTTTTGCATTCTCTGTTGCTTGGAGCAGGCTTTACATTTTGTAAATCTATTGGTTCTGCCATTCTAGTGGTTGCAAGATGGTTTAACTTTCCTGGAGAATGCAGGGTGACTCATTTTATTATGTGTATATGCATGGTTCCTGGTGGTCTGATTTTTTTTCTTGTTGGGCAGCTTACCACTGTCATTTGGGATTGTTTAAGTAATGGCCATATGTCTGATTCACCCTTATTATTTGTTGTTTTTGCTTTGATTAACCTAAGCTCAGATGTTGATGTAGTTGTCCACCCTAGTATCCTTTTCACTGGCCTTAGCTCAGAAAAAAAGCTAATTATCCCTTTACAACAATTTCTAGTAAATTATGCTTTATGGCAAATTCATACTGAACAGACCTGATGGGTATTTGGCAGAGGACCGAGTTATATGAATATTCCAAGGTGCTCGGAAACTCTCAGTTTATCCTGCTGCCATTTCAACCATATAAACTCATATATGCACACATGCTAGCTGAAGTGGGGAAGGTTTCAGACTCTTTGAAGTAAGTAGAAATTGTTTCAATTTGATGCTTTATGCAATTTTGCCTTCATTTTTATTTTTTTAACGTGGTGAGCTTAGTTCAGATACTGTCAAGCGGTATTGAAGTCTCTGAAGACTGGTCGAGTACCCGAAGTAGAAACATGGAAACAGTTAGTATTATCTCTTGAGGAGAGGATCAGAACTCATCAACAGGTACTTAGTCCTATTATTTGTATCCTCGTGACTTTTAAGCTATTAGTGCTGATTCCTCTGAATGAACATTCTATTTGCAGGGTGGATACACCGCAAATTTGGCTCCTGGAAAATTAGTTGGCAAATTGCTCAACTTTTTTGACAGTACTGCACATCGCGTTGTTGGGGGTTTACCGCCACCTGCTCCTTCAACATCACAAGGAAGTGTCCCAGGTAACGAACATTATCAACAGCCAACCGGCCCTAGAGTATCAACTAGTCAGTCAACAATGGCCATGTCATCACTAATGCCTTCCGCTTCAATGGAGCCCATAAGCGATTGGACAGCTGATGGTAATAGAATGAAAATGGCTAATAGAAGTGTTTCAGAGCCAGACTTTGGTAGAACTCCAAGACAGGTATATAGTATCCCCCAGCTTGGGAAAACATAATCTATATTTGTAGCGAACTGTTACATTTATGAGATTTTACTGACTAAAGATAGGATCAGGTTGATTCGTCAAAAGAAATGACGTCAACAAATGAACAAGGTAAAGCTTCAGCTGGGGCATCACGCTTTGCTCCTTTTGGTTTTGGCTCACAGTTACTGCAAAAGACTGTTGGGTTAGTTATGAGGCCCCGCTCTGGTCGACAGGTAGTTTCTTAAAAAAATGTTATTTTTTTAGGTTTCTCTCCTATCTTTTTATTTATTTCTTTGAGGAAGAATATGGTTAATGTTTCTCTTGGTACCCCTTTTAAATGGATTTTATTCTATTGCGGCTGAAGGCTAAACTCGGTGAAAAGAACAAATTCTATTATGATGAAAAGTTGAAGAGATGGGTAGAGGAAGGTGTTGAGCCCCCAGCTGAAGAAGCGGCCTTGCCACCCCCCCCTCCAACAACTGCAGCCTTCCAGAATGGTATGTCAGATTACAATTTGAAATCTGCATTGCAGAAAGAAGGGATTCCAACCAATCAGAGCCTGGATTACAGATCTCCTACGCCTTCAGAACATTCTTCAGGAATCCCATCTATTCCATCCAGCTCAAATCAATTCTCAGCTCGTGGAAGGATGGGTGTTAGGTCAAGGTAACTTTGATAGAATTTTGCTTTCTACTTTTTTTTTTTTTGGTTTGAAATTTCAAGATTAAATAAAGTGGAGTTCAACCCTTTTATAAGTTTGGTATAAAAGTTGGGGAATGTGGAACTGTGTTTGTTCTTTAATAGGAAACATGAAGAAATATACTATAAAAAAATTGACTTGGCAGCACTTTTTTCGCTTTCTTGGAATATTAGGATCGTGTGATTTAATTTATTTGGTTAGTGATATACTTTGCTTGGCGTATGAAAACATATGAAGTACAGACAGCCCTTATCTCAAAGTTCATCAAATCAGTCTCGATAAAACTATTTTCATGTGGCCTTTTGGCAGGTATGTGGACACCTTTAACCAAGGTGGTGGAAAGCCTGCAACCTTGTTCCAGTCACCTTCTGTTCAATCGGTTAAGCCTTCTGTGTCTGCAAATGCAAAGTTTTTTATTCCCGCCCCAGCATCATCAGGCGGCGAAGAGACGATGGGTGCTATAGCAGAAAATGGGCAAGAAGAAACTACAACTAATGAAGATCCTTCGACATCCATCAGAAATGACTCATTCCAGTCGCCTATACCTCCATCATCAATGACCATTCAGCGGTTCCCAAGCATGGGTAGCGTCCCAGGCAAGGGAGCAGTGACGAATGGCATGGTCCCTCTCTCTTCTCACTCACGGCGAACGGCATCCTGGGGTGGAAGCTTGAGCGATCCATTCAGCCCTCCCAATGCGGCTGAAATAAAACCTCTAGGGGAGGCATTGGGCATCCCCCCATCTTCATTTATGCCTAATGATCCTTCTCTGATGCGAATGCCGATGAGTGGCGGCAGTTTTGGGGATGACCTTCATGAAGTGGAACTTTGAGCCAAAGCAGTGAAGAATGAAGATGTAAATATCAAAGTTTTGTTCTTTGTGATCAATAGAATACTTGGGACAATCCTACTCCTGAATCTCTGGAAAGTGCAAAATGGTGGCATGTGCTGAAACCTGAGTCACGAAAGAAATAGAAGATGCCTTTCAAATGTTTCCAGCTTCCCCTCCCTGCAACGTGAGATGAAATGTAGTTGGCAAAGTCTTCTTTACCCTTGAACGTAAACTTTATTTGAATGTGCCGGGAGTCGCCACCATTTGAGGCTTCAGGAGTCGATACTTTTATTTTATAAACAAAAAGGAGACCCTCTGTCGGCACCATTGTACAGTTGATTTGTTCATTTATTGAGATACGGAAGATCTTCTGAAGGGAAGAAAGATAGTGTATTGAATTCTGAAAAAAAAAAAAAATTAAGTTGTTTTGCTTGTTAATTTGTTGTATGGCTTTAATGCTTTATAAACTTGAACCAAATATCCAAAATGGATGTTGAAGTTTTGTTTAAGATCCTTCGTTTGATTTGAATCGCTGTAACTTGTGTTCTAGCTGTTATCCCTAAATAGTAACATTGTCATTACTTTGATAATTTCATATCAAATGACAAATTTCTACCATTTCTGCAAAGGTTGGCAGTTCCTAAGGAACTATATTTCGCGTGGAAGATGATTGTGACACTTGATTAAGAAGTTACATGTGATTATGATGAATAATGCTAAACATATATAGGATTTTTACCTTCCTTTTGTCTTATCAAAGGTGGTATGAAATGTATCAGTGAATCATTCTAAATTCAATGATAATTTTTAAAGCCACATTGCTCAAAAGGAGTATAACCTTAAATTGTAAGTTCACACTTACTACCCTGCAATATTTTACAAAAGCATGTTTTGTATGTTTTGTTGAGCCCTACTATTTTGATTACACATGAATATATTTTGGAATGTTTTATATGTATTAAATGAAAATGAGTTTCCAATTGAAATGATTTATGAAAAGCGATTGAGTTTTGGAAGGAAAACGTGATTTGCGAAAAAGATAATATTATGGAAAGTTATGAGATTATATATGAATGCATGAAAAAGCCCAATGGTTAGGGATGAATTATGCGCCTAAAACCCCGATGTTAGGAAGGAGGAAACAAAGTTACCTATTAGCCTAGCGGTTAAGCGGGGTCACACGCTTAACACCTCAAAGCTATGAGAGGAGTAAATTATTAGCAATCTTGCGGTTTAAGTGGGGTAACACTTAGCGAACTCTTGAGGATAAGTGGGAGTATAAATTCACTTATTGTTATAATGATATGATATGTTATGTTTTGCAATGCTATGTGCTTAAAAACATGTTAATTTTAATTGATGTTTTACTTATCATGCTATGAACTGCTTTATCACTTCAAATTATGAAATGTGGAGTTAATTATGTAGTAAGAAAGTGTTAAGAAATATTATTTTGTTTTATTACTATGTATTAAATTGTCTATCAGCTAGTTTACCATTTATCTATACGTTTATTAAAACTCCTTTATGAAAACCTTGCATACATGATTGTCTAGTAAACACCGGTAATGAGATATATATTTCAAACAAAATAAGGCTTTGATTATAAATGGTCAATTTACTTGAATTTCCTGATTCGTGGACTCACCCTTCCACCTTTAAGAGGATGCGGTCCCATACGAGAGTTAGTACTATTGTGCATAGGACTGATAGGACACCCAAATTTTTGGAAGGCTGTCTTACTAAAAGTTAGTTGTAGAAATACTTGTAGTTTTTATGTTTGTATTTTAGTATGCTACTTATAGCAACTGATGATATACAATATGTTGTTAATAACTTTGTAAGTTATGTAACCTGCAACCTGTGGCAGTTTTTGGGGAGATTAAGTTATTAGCTGTTGATATATATATTATATATATTGGAGGTGCATCCCTGGATGATATTTTTTGATATTTTTTTGTTTTGTTTTGTTTTGGTTTTTAGTTTGGAGGGGTATCCCCAGATGGTACTTCTTGATTTTTATTTTATTTTTTAATTTTTTTGGCGTAATAATAAGCATGTAGCTATGTAATTGTTGATTAATGGGTGAGAATCTCGAGATTTTATTGTCAATTATTAGTTTAACATAAAGAGTTTTATACGTACATATTGCCCAATGCCTAACGTGTAACCGAATTGAGGGCTTAGCTTATTTGCTTAAATGATCAAATACTCAAGGATTCCATTACTTCATTGCTTCCGATTGAGATCTTTTCAGATTTTTTTTTTAACTCTCAACGTTCTTACTTTTTACTATTATTTCCCTTTATTGGGATTAAATAAATAAATAAAGAGTTCACTATTAAACTCTTTTAGGTTTTTTTTTTTTTTTTTTTTTTTTTTTTTTTTTTTCACTTTCCCATACCAAACATTAATCAATAGTTCTCAACCACTTAAAGGCCAAAGGCCATTCCCAAACGGAGCCCTAATCCCATTGTTTTGTTTAGGTCTTACTGTCTTAGTATCTTATATATCGAATCTTGCGAAACATTTTGACATGATTTGAATATTCACAAAGTCCAATGAAATTTATCAAGTCATATCGAATGTTTGGTCAAATGTTTATTATATTGTTCTTTTTATTAAAACCTAGTGAGTAGTAAGTAGTTATCTTTTATTTATTTATTTATTTATTTTTTAAGGAAGTTCACACATGGCCTCTCAAACAACCACTCGATGAATAATGTCTCTCTCAACTTTCAATTGTAACAATATCCCTCCTCAAATTATCAAAATTGTCAATATTTTTCCAATGATGAAACTACTCTTAATAAAATAAAATAAAATAAAAAAATACTAAAACTTCTAAAAAAAATCTAAAACTAATATATATAATCCAAGGGTCGGCCAAATTAAAAAAAAAAAAAAAAAAAAAAAAAAAATCCTTTTTATAAGTAAAAAATTAAAAATTTATATTTTTTATAAAAATTAAAAATAAATATTTTTTTAAGCGAAAATCCACATACCCCTCAAACTACCATCCAATTAACAATGTCCTCCCAAACTAACAAAACATTGTGAAATGTTTCCCCAATTTCGAAATTACTCTTAGCAAAATAAAAACAAAAATATTAAAACTTCTAAAAAAAAAGCCTAAAACTAAATATGTGGCCAAATTTAAAAAATTGAAAAGTTTCCTTTGTTTATTAATTTTTTTTTATAATTTTTTTAAAATAAAAATTTCCGTTTTAGAAAAATTAAAAATTTTCGTTTAAAAAAATGAAAAAAAAAAATCGTTTTTTTTAATAAAAATTTCAGTTTTTTTTTTTTAAATAAAATTTAAAAATTTTCGATTTTTAACTTTTTAAAATTATTTTTTTAAAAAAAACAAATTATTTATTTTTTTTATATTTTTTGAATTTTTAGAGATATTTTTATCTTTTTGTTAACCTTAGGGGGACATTGACAATGTTTTGGTAATTTGGGGGGACAATGTTTCAATTGAAAGTTTGGGTGGACTTTATCAATTGGGTGGTAGTTTGAGGGGTATGTGGACTTTATCATTTTTCTTTTTTTAAAAAAAAATTTCGTTTAAAAAAAAAAATCGTTTGAAAAAATAAAAGAAATTTCGTTTTGATTTTTTTTTTTAAAGTTATCTTTTAAAAAAAATAAAAAGTATTATTATTATTATTTTTTTTTTCAAATTTATAAGTGCATTTTTGTCTTATTGAGAAATATATATATATATATATATATATATATATATATGAGTATTTTTATCTTTTTGCTACCTTGCAAGGACATTAGTAATGTTTTGGTAGTTTGGAGGTATTGTCACAATTGAAAGTTTGGGAGATGGGAACATCGTGAATTGGGTGATAGTTTAAGGGGTATATGGACTTTACCTTTTTTTTTTTTTTTAAAAAAAAAAGATAATTGCTTGGTTTGATTTTGTCATTGAAATGATATTTTCTAAATGAAAACTAACGAATCTGTTTGATAGAACTTTAGCTAATTTTTTTTTGTCTCTTTTCATCTTTTTAAAAGCAACATGTGAGTTATTGTTCTATTCCCACTTCTTTAATGTTCTTTTCATCTTTTTAAGATATGCATGTGAATTATTACGAAAAGAAAAATGTTAAATGCACAACTTTTATATAAATTTTGATGCATGTTATTATATGATTGGAGAGTATTATAGAATATTAATTAAATGCTTATAATTTTTAACTTTAATTACATGATAATATGTATTGTAAAATAATTGTGAGAGAATTATATGTGTAGTATTATTCTGTTTGAAGGGCATAGCCACATACACTTGAAATGTAGGTCATAAAATCCCATATCAATTGTCAAATTACATGTTAGTCCACTAATTAATTCATAATTTCATATTAAGGGTATTAAACTTTAATTTCTTTAAATTACCTAATTCTATTAGAATTTTCTGTTAAATATTGTTAAAATTTCTAAAATACGTCTTTTTTATTAGAAAAAAGTAAAATAAAATATTGTAAAAATTCGGGCATTTATCTTTTTTAATATAAAAAAAATTCTTTGCAATTTTTTGTAAAGAGAATGGGTATTTTGAGAATTTTGATAAAATTTAACAGAAGCGGGTAATTGAAAGTTTGATACTCTTTAATCAAAAATTTTTTTAAACTTTGGAGGTAATGTGAAAACTAATTATTTTATGAAGTTTTAAGGGGAGGAAAAAAAATTACAAGAAGCAGAAGACGTAGGAGCGACTAGTGAGGCTTCTCCGATGACATTGATGTTAAAAATCAAACCAAGAGATTTTACCGAGGTGTAAAAAAAAAAACAGAAAAAAAAGATTGGCTGGGCCCCGTTTGGCACTTGTTCGAGAAAAAGAGAAACTGCTACATAAGTTGACCAAAAAGTTCTGCCACTTCATCCCCTCTTCAGTTCCGTGCTCCCAGTTTTCACAAAACGTGGCACAACCCACGCTGACCAGATCAGCATGTGAATTTCCCTTTATAGCCCTTGAAGAAGGATGCCAAATTCCTACACGGTACACCTCATGCACACCAAGAGTTGTGCGACTCCAATTTAATCGCGGCATGATTGGTGATGCATCAAATTCGCTAGCATTTAACTGCCGGTTTGGTCAGAACCAATCATAAAATAGTTGCTCATTTTAATGATTTAAGTAAAATACAATTCATGATAACGACAGTGGAACCGCTAAGGATCGGCCTTTCCATGATCATGTGGGCCTAAAATATGCCAATCCAACGGTTGTGGTAGACGGCACTGAGATTCTATTGCCTCCTAATTTGCAATGTGTGAGGACTGAGGAGAAAGGGGAGAGATGTGATTTGTTATGGGATACAAATTTGTTTAAGGAATTTTAATTCGGTATCTAAATGTGAGATTTACGTTTTTTTTTATTTATTTAAAAAGATGATATTTCATTTGAATTTGTGTAGGACCCACATGAGTCTACAAATTCAATTAATACGAGATTTTATGGTCAACTAAATGTATGGACATATTTATGCAAATTAGAGTTGAGATGTCCGATCAATTTAGTTAAATGGATATTGACTTATATAATCTTATATCCATGTTTCGACATAATCTGAACCCGATACATGACATAAGAGCTATTAATTTTTAATACGAACCTAATACGAAATTAGTGGATATATATATATACCTCGAGACGACCCGATCCTGACTCCAACTATCCTTGACGTTTTAAAAATAAATTACATATTGGACAACTATTAAATCATATTTATAGTGAAGATAACATATTGTGAGGTGATTTTACTTTTTTTCCCTCTTCAACACGCATGAAGCCTAATTGTTAGCATTAAATAATGAAAGATAAAGATATGCCAGCAAGAGACAATGGAAAGTGACAACATTTTCCAAGCTTACCCAATCCACTCATACCCTTCAAGGAAGCAGGGAATCAAAGGGTCACAACTGCATTCATTGTGTAGAAGATGAGATTGCACTGGACTGAGCCTTTTAACCACTTTCCCATTCTTATATACAATTTACCATAAATTAAAACAGAAAATAAGGCTAAAATAATGTCAGTTTCAAAAGGCAAGCTGGAGTGCCCTAATCACTGGCATTATTATTCAAGCACGAGATATGTTAAATGTTCTTCTTGTATTCTTATGGTATTCTCTTGATTTTAGGTGGATATTATTTTAAAAAAAAACTAAATGAGAGAAATAAAGGCCAGTTTTTTTTTTTTTTTTTTTTATATAAAATAATATCCACTTAGAACTAGAAGAACACAAAGAGAACACCTTAATCAGGGGCGGACTCAAGGCAAGCTTTCCAAATTTTAAAAACCCCCCATAATTTTTTATTTTTTGTTTTTTTTTTTTTTATAAAAAATATACCATTTAAAACATTTTTTTTGCCCACCAATTTTTTTTTTTTTTTTTTTGGTGCCACCAAAACCTAAAAGTCTAGTTCCAATTGAGCCAATCTTTCTTATTTATTATTATTTTTTTTATACTAAAAGCATTTGTTATATTCTTTGCATAAGAATTTAATAAAATTTGACTGATTCTTATACAAGAATAGCATGGCGTTTTCTTTTGCTCTTTTGCCCGGATACCTCGTTCATTTCAAGGCAAATAAATTCCACAATCTCCGGATTCATAACAATGAATAAATTGGATGCTTGTTTGAGGACATTGTCGTCATTTCAAATTTTCAGCCCCTGGATCCTATGCTTCACTCTCAATATACAACAAAAGGGATAAAAAAGCCAAATGATGAGAACCCAACAAATTATTATTATTTTTATTATTTATTTTTAATTTTATTTTTTTTAAAAAAAAAAAAAAAAAGAAAGAAAAAGAAAAAGAAAAAAACAAAATGAAGGGATAGGACAGTTTACTGAGCAGCTGAGAAGAGGAGGTGGGCAACTGGGCATGTTAACAGTACTGAAACACTTGTGTACTTTGAAAGACCAACTTCTCTTGGTCCACAAGCAAACCCAGAATTCAGAAACACTTTTTATCAGTAAAAATGGGGTACACATGAAGTGGGGTTCCTCTATACCTAATCGGTTGTCACAGTGAACAACACTTGAATTTGCCGTAACAACAAAGATATATACTTTGAATTTTTCCCATGACAAAATATCCAGACAACTCATGAATTTTTGTTTGTAGCCACTAAAATCTTAAACATAAATAATTGTCAGCAGCCATGAATGAATCACCAGAAGCTTCAACAAAAAAAAAAAACCATTAATGTACTAAAAAAACAGTAAACAAATGTTGTAAACTAACGAACTATATGGAACAAATTTTTGGTTTTACCCAATTGAAGAAAACATGATGATATTTTAAACCTGGATCTTAGAGATCAGAAGATCAAACATCTATGCATCAGAGACGACGCTGAAATCGTCTTCCTCTGCCGGAGGAAGCAAGTTGAGATCTATCACACTGATCTCGAATTTCGAAGAACTTGCTGCAGCAGAAGCAGAAGCAGAAGCAGCAGCATTTGCAGCAGCAGTTGCTGAAGAAGCCAGGAGATGAGATCTCTTATGGCCGCCAAGTGCTTGTCCAGAGCCAAACACTTTGTCGCAAAATGGGCATTCGAAGATTCTCTCATTACCGCCATGGCCGGCTTCGTCTCTGTAGCAAATGGTTTTGTGACTTCCCAAAGCTTGATAAGATCGAAAAGTCTTCCTACATTTCTCACACCGATGCTTTCCCCGAACCCTCCGAATTTTGATCTCCTCTGGTTCTTCCTGTTCCTTAATCTTGATCGATCGTTCTACTTGTTTTTTACCATGTTCTTGATCTTGTTCCCCGTTGTTTCTTCTCATCCTGATGTCCCTTGAAAGCATCATGAGGCACATGGCAACATCTTCCTCCGGCGAAGTATCGGACACCGAACTCATCGCTTCCGGCGACTCTGACAAACTGGGTTTTCTCAACTTCGCCTTCTTCACCAATTCCAAGTCGGGAGTTGTACTCTGACTCTCTCCAACAACACCCGGTTTCCGATTTCGCTTGGATCGCCGGCGAGTTGGGTTCTTTGACTCGGTCTCGCTCTCTCTGTCCTGGACCACAGAGCCAGCATCGACTGCAAAAGAGAACTCAGGATCTGCAAGTCTGAAACTTTTCTTAGGATTCTCTCTTAACCCATAAACCAAAGCCTTCTCCTCTGCCTCTCCATCTTCTTGCTCTTCACCCGACGAAGACGACGAAGACGAGGCTGACTCGGCCCGGTCAGCGAGTTGCTGCTGCGGCTTCGGCGGAAGAGGCAGGGTGGCCAAATGAGCCTTCATGTGGCCACCCAAAGCTCGGCCATTAGCAAAACTTCTGGAGCAGAGCTTGCATCTGTGCCTCTCCATTGGCACAGAACAGAGCAAAACAGAGGGAGTAAAGATCGAAGCTTCTCTCTCTCTAAGAGACTTTGAGAAGTATAAGGAGATCGGGAACTTAAAAGGAGTAGGTGACAAGCATTCCTCCACCAAAAGACACACACAACCCAAAAATTTATGGATTTTTAAATAAAATATATTTTCTCATTTATTTTTTACATGACCAAAAAATTAACAAAGTGTGATCATGCGCAGAGAAAGATGGACAAGTAACATGCCATCCTTGCCCATCTGGGTATTTACCTTTTCTTTTTACCACTTTTTAACTCCCTAAATACATTTCATTAATTCCTAACCCCCCCCCCCCCCCCAAAAAAAATAAATAAATAAAAAAATATCGTGATACTCATTGGTAATGACTAGCACCCGGCCACCTGTTTTTTTTTTTTTTTTTTTTGGGTTTAATTTGAAACATTGTTAGTGGGATTTAATTATTATGCAAACCTTTTATTTTTTTCAATGCTGTAATGGGTGATTTGATGTTGAATTTTGCATCTTAACCAACTTTTTGCTGTTGCTTGTGGACATATTAACCAAACATATTCTTATTGAGATGCTCAATTTGCATTAGCCTAAAAAGCGCACAATTTCGCCTTTTCTTTCCCCCAAAATTGTACATGCCGGCGTTCAAAATTGTGCGCTATTCCAACTTGCGTTGGTCCTACAAAGTTGTAGTCGGGTCAAATGTTTTCACGAGGATTTTTTTTAAAATTTTTTTTTTTATAAATAGTAGTATTTTAGTCATTTTTATTCTTTCTATCGGGAGTTAATGAAAAATTCTAACGGAATATGGGAGATTAAGAGGGGCTGAAAAATTAAGCACCCACGTTACAACTTTTGATAATTTGACGTTGACATTACAAAACATGTGATAGTTTAAGAGAAATAAATGAAGTCTCCCTTACTTTTATTTTTATTTTTATTTTTGTAGGACGAATTGGGTTGTCCAATATATCATGAATTACTATGATAATTCAAAAATGTTATATACTAAGCTGGTACCATTGACCTTGTGATTTGCAACCATTGCAAAATTTGATTTATCCAACATTAAAAATAAATAAACTAATTAAAATTCACTCTGAGCATTAACATGGACGAAGTTTTCTTTTAAACTTTAGTCTATTAAATTGATATGTATCTCAAATGCATGTGAAAATTATAGTCTTATTAAAAAATACATGTAAAAATTAGATGTGTTTTGAACACATTAATTTTAATTAATTAGACCAAAGAAAATTCATAGAAAAATTTCTCTCCTATAAATATTGTGCGGTGTTTATGACTCGTGATTTATTATGGTTTAGTTTGGGGGTTACCAAATCAAATATGTGGCTCACTCATACAAGTCAATAACACTAATTGAGTTTATTGTTAATTATTAGAATTATATTATATTATATTATTTGAGGAATGATAGAAACTCAACTTTAACCTAACATTTCTCTTGTGTGGTTATTTGAAAAAAAAAAAAAAAAAAAAAAATTCTGAAGTAATAACATCCTATGTGGTCTTTTTTTTATTTGGTATTTAAAAAAAAAAATTGTCATTATTCTGAAGAAAAATACCAAATAAAAAAAGGACCACATAGGATGTTATTACTTCAAAATTTTTATTTTTATTGTTTATTTCGTTTTTTTTTTTTTTTTTTATAAATGACCGCATAAAAAAAATTGGGCAAAGTTATGTCTCTATATAAATTATATCTCTATCATTTCTCATATTATATTATATTATATTACATTATAGGTGGTTTGTATGAATTTTCTACGTGAAAGAAAAATTCCCCCCCAACCATGATGTTACCACTTTGTTTGGGGATAGAATGGTCTTAATGTGAGATTAATTTTTTAATGAGAAATTCTCTGAGAAAAGTAAGTTGCAGGCTGCAGGTAAGCTTTGGACCCCATATGCTGAAGTGAATATACCTACAAATTCTGCTTCAGAAACTCCTTGATATATTACCAAAAATATAAAGCTCTTGATGGCTTTTCTTTTTTTGCCTCAATGATTTTTGCTTTGTTAGCTTTCTCACTTTTATTCTTTATTTTTATAATAAAAAAAATTTACAAATAATAAAAGCACAAGAAAGTCAAAATTATTTTCATTTTTATTTTTATGTTACGTCATAACATTTTTTCTTTTTTTTTTTTGTAAAAAAAATAATGCTATATACCATACTACTATTCTTCTATGTTCACATGACACTACTAATTTCCCACTGATTTTATTTTATTTTTTTTAAAAAAAAAGGCCCAATTCACTGATGGATTGACAATGTTATATTCGTACAGTGATATGGTGATGTAGGGTTCATTTGAGTTTGCGATTTCAAAAAGTGTGATTTAAAAATAATAATTTTTAAAATATCCGATTTGAAACAGTGATTTTGTAAAACGCAGTTAAGCGTTTGACAACGATGCATTTTGATTACATGTGATTTGCAAACGCAGTTTTTGTGCGTTTTCAAATCGTAATTTTTTTAAAAACGTAATATCAAACAATTTATTTTCTGCAATTTAGTTTAAATTATTTTATTTTATTTTTTTATTTTTGGTTATAAAATAGCGATACGGAATGTACCTATAAAATAATGTTATTTATTTATTATTAAACCTATAAAATAATGTTATACATCAGCATCACCCTATTATCCTTTGGCATCTTAGATTGATTTTTTGGTCCAAAAAATAAACAAAAACAGCCTCCTAAATTAACGTATGAAGAAACCGAGTGGAAGCCAAAATTGAAATTGAGGGTATAATCATAATCCCACCAGACAAAGCCAAAGTTAACGCTAGTAATTAAGCAAAATAGAAACTAGAAAGTAGCGATATTATTATTAATTATTTGGTAAATTGAATAATATTGAAGATTCTGCGACTTTTTCTAATTATGGCCGCCAACTGTAACAGCAAGAAGCTTTAGCGTGCCGACTCCTGCTTTTCTCTAAACTGTTGCGTGCATCCTCCATTCGTCTCACGTGATCACGACCGCACATTCACATTCACAATCTCAACCCACTTTGTTTTCTACCGGGCCTCCCACAAACCAAACACTTTTATTATTATTATTATTATTATTTTTCAAGAAAACTTCTCTTTTACTGGTATTATTGTCATTTGTCACCTTGTTTCTAGCTTAGTTAGGCCTCCTTTTTTTAGTTATGCAAAACATTAAGAAAATACAAAGAAGCTTGATTTCTTGTCCTAGTTGTTTACTTAGATTTAGAAAATAAATAAGAAAATAATTCAAATTACATAAAAATAAATAATAAAAAAAGGTAATTTCTAAGCGATGACCAATTTCACTCTAAGGAAGACCTGGAATTACTAAAAAAAAAAAAAAAAAAGACTCAAAAGGCTTGTCGAAGTGATTCGGCGGAGGATACGCCTGATGCCTAACTCAGTTGAGTGCTTAGTAAAAGTCCTTTTCTGATCTATGTGCATTAAGGATGTGCAATGGAATAATCTTAGGGATTTAAGCTTTACAAAAACTATGGAAAGATCATGCTGAAAAACCTAATAGACTCCAAACTACACCTAGAAGGGGGTTGAATAGGTGTTTACGAAAGATAAATGTAATTAAAAATCTTAAGCATGCAACAGTACCAAATATATAAAAAGCTGTAAATAAAGCGACACAGATATTTGGTTAAGAAGAGAAAACCTTTTAGAGAATTTTTTAAAAGTAAAATCTCTCTGGGGCAACTAAACCCAGAAAATCGCTCACAATAGAATAATGAGAAATTACATAATGTCAACACTTACAATCCCATTGCAACTGACAATCCAGTGTACTAGACAAGCGACCCACTTGCTTGTTACCACAGTAGTTCTCCCAGAACCCCTGAAAAAGTTTCTTCTATGTGATCTCCTTTATCAGAACTCCGATAGGCTTCAGTTATTTTGGATCTATGGATGAAGACACAACCTCTAACACTAAGAGAGAGACTTAAAGCTCTGAATCTCAAAAGCTCTATTAGCACAGTCATATTCACTCTTGTAATACCTAAAAACAAATATGCATAATAGTCCTTATATATCGGCTACAACACATACATATCCAAAACATAATTAGGTTAAAATAAAGCGGCTGTGTCCGAACACGGTTAAGTGCATGTCCGGACATGGCTAGGGTTATGCCTTTATAAACCTTACATGTCCGAACATGACACCAAGATGTTCGGACATCTATTGAAAAATGAGCTCTCTAGAATTCATGTCCGGACATGGCTTGCAAAATAAATGTCTCTAGAATTCGTGTTTGAACACGACTTTTGACTGTCCGAACATGGCTTGCAAAATAGATGTCTCTGGAATTTGTGTCTGAATACGACTTCTGGCTATCTGGACATAGCTTGCAAAATAGATGTCTTTGGAATTTGTGTTTGGACACGTTTTTTGGCTGTCCGAACACACTAGAATTATTCAGGCTACAAACTCATTTTCAACTGATTACAATGAAAACACCGAATGAGCCAATCTAAAACTAACACATGCGATACAAGAATTACAATAAAAAGAATAAGTAAGAACACTTGCTTGAAATTTTTGGCAAGTTGGGAGTTTTTGAAGAAAACTGTTTTTCTTGTCTCCTTTCTCTTGCTACACAGTTTCTTGGAATTGATGAGACTTGATAGTCTTCTCTTCAATAACTGAATATAACCAAAGATTGTGGATTCTCACAAGAGAATGATAAATTAATTCCTTTTTATTTAGAGAGAGTACTCAATCTTCAACTTAGTTGTGAGTAAATTAGCAAATAATTCAATTATTGGCTCCTCTATTTATAGAGTCGGGTAGAAATTTTTTGAAGAGAAGAATATCTATTTTATAGACTATGGCTCCCCTATCCATAGTCTAGTAGAAGTTCACAGTTTGGTAGTAGTAGTTCTTTACGTATTGGGACTTGGGTCTAAGTCAATTGTTATAGTTTTACTTTTATGTTTACATCTTGCATTAGGGAATAATTAGCATAAATAAGGGGTTATTGTAAGGAACAAAGCGTTAAGAATTAAGCAAAAGCTTGTTTGTAGTTCTGCCCTAATTGGAGTATTGAAGTCTCCCCTATCTTAAAAGAGTTATTATTTCTAAAATATTAAGGTGCGTTTGGCATTATGATTTCATAAACAAAAATAGCGATTTTAAACCAAATCACAAAAAAATAGATCGTTTGGAGTTACGTTTTTAAAAAATTGCAATTTAAAAAACGTATAAAAGCTGGTTTTCAAATAGCAAGCAAGTATGTGTTTTTTTGAAAATACACAATTTTAAATGATAAAATTACTATTTTAAAGGCTAAATTACGATTTTGCTAAATACTTAGTTGCGTTTTTAAAAATTACTTTTTCAAATCTCATATTATAAAATTATAAACCCAAACGAACCCCTAATCTTCGAGTAACTAGCTAGGCCCCTTGTGAGCTTGTTTTGACTGATTGTTCTGCTTTTTTTTTTTTTTTTTTTTGACATTAGCGACCAAAAAACAGGGAAGCTACGAGTAGTTTGTATTCGTTGATACTTGATATCATTAATCTATTTTGACTTTGACTTTTGTTCGTCGCTTATGGACTTTTGAAGGTTCCAGATTGGGCCCGCAGTGGCAAGTGAGGGAACGTTGATGAAGTATCTGGTCCGAAAATTCACAGCTGGGACACAAAACACTACGCCAGTAATTTCTGGGTTTTCTTGCATTTTGCTTATAAAATGTTTTTAGTATATAAAAACTTGTGTTAAGTAAAAATAAGTTTATTTGATAATTTTTTTTTTAATATACATAGATATGTATATTTTGGATAATGTTCACGTACCTTTTTCAAACTATCACTTAATTGGCAATGTCTTTTCAAACTATCAAAACATTGTCAATATCTCCTATGGCTAGCAAAAAGATAAAAATACCCCTATATATTTCTCAATAAGATAAAAATACCCTTATAAATTCAAAAAAATTAATTAATTTTAAAAAAAATGAAAATTTTAATTTTAAAAAAAATGAAAATTTTAATTTTAAAAAAATATATATATTTTTTTTAATTTTTATTTTTTAAAGCGAAAATTTTAATTTTAAAAAAAAAAAAAAATTTTTAATTTTTTTTTTTAAAACGAAAATTTTTCATTTTTTTAAAAAAGAATTTTTTTTAAACAGAAATTTTTATTTTAAAAAAATTATAAAACGAAAAATTTTCAATTATTTAAAAAAAAAAATCGATTTTTAAAAATTTTTAAATTTGGTCACCCCTTGATTATTAGTTTTTTGGGAAAATTACACTTTACCTCCCAAAGTTTGGGGTGATTTTCAATTCGACGTTATTTCAATTTTTGCAATGCAACCTCCAAACTTTCAAATTTTTGCAATTCGACCATTCCGTCAGTCAAAGCCATTTTGACTGACGGAACAGTGATCACGTGACTCGCACGTGATCATTATCGGCCTTTTTTCCCTCAAAATGCCCCCCACCCTAAACGCCAAATCGCTACCAAACCCCTCTCTCACGGCCGCCACATCTGAAAATCTCCACCCCTATCGCACCAGTCGAACCCACAGCCATTGCCACGCCAGACGTCGTCTCAACCAGCAGCCTGTTCCAAGGGAGCACTGGAAGACTGAAGCAAATCTGGGGTGGTCGTAGCCACCCCAAAATGCGACTGGGGTGGTCGCACCACCCCCGACCTTTTTTATTTTGTTTTAAGTTTAAAATAAATAAATAAAATTATGTGGATATTTTTGAAAAATTTATTACATTCCTTAAGGATTAGTTAAACCACTCATTTTTAGTGGCTTAACTAATCCTGTGTGTATATGATTAGTAGTCACATAGGAATAAATTATTCACAAGAATAGTGTGTTACTAAACAAAGAAATAGCTATACTTAGGATTAATTAATCCATTCCAATGGTCTATTCTACAAACCAAACGGAGAAAATGAGTAGCTTAGCTAATCATTAAGGAATGTAATACATTTTTAAAAAATACTCATATAATTTTTTTTTTTAATTTAAACTTAAAAACAAAATAAAAAAATAAATGAAAAATAAAGTGGGTGGCTTGACCACCCATTGGTGGTCGGCCACCTACAGAAGAGGTTGGGGGTGGTTGCATGATGCAGCGTAGGATTGTGGTGAACAAGAAAAACAGCAAGTAGAAGAGATAAATATTTCTAAGATTGTAAGACTATCACAAGAATCAAAGAAATCTTCTTAAACAATAGAGACTATCTATGCTTTAAGGGAAAACAATGAAGAAACTCAAACTCTGAGTAATCTTTATTGATAAACAAAACAAACAATCATAAACTAAATTGTTAAATGCTATAAGCATATATTTATAGCCCAAGACTCCTACCCCTAAAATAACAATGAAATAAAGTTAGTTGAGAAGTCTATAAAAGAAGACTAAACCAAATAGAAGACTAACAAAGAACCTAATTCAAAATGAAAGACTGAAAGATAAGATAGAATAACAAACTAACAAAGAAACCTAGTTTAAACAAAAGACTGAAATGTAAAATAGGATAAGATAAAATAAGTCGTTCTAAACTATATCTGCATCATTGCACCACCCCCAAACGCCTCAGGAGACCCCCGTGGGGTGGCCATGGCAGCCCCAGAGCTCCTTTGGAGTGGTCATAGCCACCCCAATAAGCAACAAGGGTGGCCGCGTTCGAAAAAAAAAAAAAAAAAAAAAAAAACAATGCCTCCGTCTCTTTCCGCTTTTGCTCTCTCACCTCATTCTCTTTCTCAATATATGTTTTAAATATATTTAACAATTTGTATAAGTAATTATTCGTACAATAGAAAAAGTATGGTTATATAGATTTATTTTGGGTACATTGTCAATAGAAGGAAAAGGTATACAGAAGTACCTTCTATTCGTACAAATCAAAATATGAGTAAAATAACCCCCCAACCCCACGGATATAAAGCAACTAGAGAACACTCCAAAAGGCTCTGCTATAACAGCCCAATTGGCTAAGTTAAACTTGACATGGTTCTTTGCAGTAGAATTTCTAAGAAGTTATCAAAATTCTCTTTTTCTTAACTCCATTCCTCCTCTCAAGCAACCTCTCTATGTACCTTCTCTGAAAAAGTACCCTACTCATGAGCATTTCCCTTGTCAATACACTGCAACACTGCAAAAACAGTTCAAATATTGGACCTTTTATGCTCTTTAGAACATTCTCTTCAATCTCTCATCATACATATAGTGCTTTGCATTATTCAAAAAATATGCATGCCATGTGGGCGTCCATGAACCGCTACTCGACCCGACCCAAAAGCTTATAGTGATAGGAAAGAGCGAATTTTATATCATTTAATTAGTACTTTAACATGTGCGCGCATTGGAACGAGTCATTAGCAAATCACTGGTCTTTCTTTCCTGCTACTTTCCATTTCTTTCTATATTTTACAACTAAAGAAAAGTACACATTTGCTAATTATGAAATATTAACTTAAGAGAGGCTTTTTCTCTGCATTGAACTCACTCTCGAAGTCATCCCCCTGGTAGTGGCCTTCTTTTCCTTTAGCCCATAGCACGAAGTAAAGGCCAGTGAACATGAGGAACATACCAGCAAGGCTGCATTATGAAATTCACCAATAAGATGTTGAAAGTATATATATATTAAATTACTACTTATTTCAAAAGCTTAAACTTATAGAAAATGATAAATTTAATCAAATCAATATTCTAATATTGTCCTTGAATGACGGAAGCAATGTTTGAACTCAAAACTCCGACTCTAATACTTTGTCAAATCATCACTTATTCCAAAAATTTAAAGTCAATTATAAAAAATAATTTAATTAATATTTTAACAATATATTACTAGAGACCATATGTATTTTACCTTCCAATATCGATGGAGTCCCCTAAGGTGGCCACGGAGAGAATGACTGAGCAAACTGTACTAATGGGCCCAAAAGTGGACACCAACACGGGCCCTCTTTTTTTCATCGCCCATCCATTGAAGCTTATACATACTCCACTCACGGCACCTCCCTGTTAATTCAAATATTTATAAAATTTCAAATTGCAAAAGTGGACGGCCAATAAATAGTATTTAGCTTAATTAATTTATGTTTTGCTCATACAAAAATTATCCAAAAATAATCAAAGCAAGAAGTGGTTTATTAAACTCTCTCTTGTGGTTCCATATAGATGCATTTTCTTGCATATATACCATGGATACATATGAATCATATGATGTTTTGAGCCTGCAAACATGTTTGGCTCAAGTGAAACTTAAAAATAATAAAAATTAATAAAACAAAAAGTACTAACAACAAAAAATAAAGCAAGAATACTTTCTTTCTTTTCTTTTTTTTTTTCTGTGAAATATTAATCTTATATGCTACTATTCTTTCCCATCCCATAGTTCTTCGTTCTGCTAAATTTGCCAGAATTTCCCATTAAAGAAATATTTGATTTTCATCTCTTATCCATCTCTGGGCAAATCCACCATCGAATCAATAAGACTTACATGTGAGTCTCACATATTCAATGGTAAGTTTGCAAAAGAGATCATGGACAAGAGATAGATGTATAACACTTCTTAACCCCCTTCTAATGTGCTGTAATTGGTAAAAAAAAAAAAAAAAAAAAAAAAAAAAAAAAACTAATTAAGCTGGGATTTGAGCATTGTCATATTAGAGATTCTAAATAGAAAAGAACTAAAAGGTACGGAACAGGATTCTCTCCATTTCAAATAAACTGGAGAGTATCCAGTTAGTTATATTTAAAGGGTATTATTGTTTGTTTCACTTTTTAAGGAGGCAAAAATACCTCTCTAATATAACTAACTCGATATTCTCATCCTAATTTAAAAGGTACATCGCATAGTTAGGAAAAAAGAGTAATGCCATTTAATACACTATTATACGGTTGTTATGATACGTACAACTTGATGATGTGTTAGTAAAAATCAACTCTCCGATCAACACTTTGTAAGAGTTGATTTTTAGTAGTGTCATGTCATTCCAATTATACTAGATTACTAAAAAGCAAGAGATCGACTTGGTACTTACCAAAAGAGAATAGCCGACCATCTGTCCAACACTGACAAGTGGCCAACTGGTTTCAATTTTATGGTCTTGGATTAATGCGACAGCTGCTGTTATAACCACTCCGATCAATGATGTTATTGCACACAAAGACATTGGAGCAGGAAAATCCTTCAATGTTGCAGCCTGTCAATCACCACTATATATCTTAAATACTTTAACAAAATTCTCACATGGGGATTGGGATGGGAGCATATATATATATATATATAGGATCCATATATAGCAAGAAATTATATATATGGCAGTGAATTTGTTGTTACCTGCAAGACAACATTGGCGGACAAAATGAAAACAGCAGCAACGAGATAGAGGCAGCCGATGATTTTCTGTGTGTCGAAGACAATAGACGGGGAGGGAGATGATAGCTGAGCCTGTTTCGCTTCGTCAGCAGTGCTGTGCATTATGCTCATCGTCAGAGCACCTACAACGCACAGCAATGTCCCTACAATCTTCACTTTGCTGTACAGGCAACTCAATTTCACTTTCTCTAATCTGCATTTATATATTGCAAACTATATCAATGAGCTCACAAATAATAATAATAATAATAATATTGGAAAATTTCACTTACTAACCCCGGATCGTTCCCCACTTTTGTAATCATATTCTTAAACTTTAAAGAATATTACTTTCGAGTTACAATCTTTCAAAAGTTTGTAACGTCAACCCTTACAATTTTGTGAAGTACCCCAAAATACTCCCGTCCAATTAGAATGTATTTTTGTAATTTTATAAATATTTAATGGTATTTTAAGAATTTCACTCATCAACATTTTGATTATGGATACTGCTGAATTTTGATGAGAAGGTTTACATTGCAACCTTATGAAAAATGGTAACCCTAAGTTGATGTTTTTTAAAGTTAAAAAATATAATTACAAAAATAATGAAAAATCAGAAGTAATAAGTGAAGTTCTAATTAATAATATATTAATATTGTGGCAAGCATTCCGGAACAAATCCATGTGTTCTTTTGCAAATTTCTTAATTTTAAACAACAAATTCAACTTATAATGATATATGTTCAGGTTTTCTATTATGAAAAAATTTCACAAAAGATAATGACAAGTTCTGCAAAATTAAAAGAGTAATGCTACTCTTAACTAACACACTCATTTCACATCGATTGACCTAACCGTTTCTTATGTCAGTCATTTAAAAGAAACAGAAAGAAAATTACTTAAAACTCATTAGTTAGGCCATGCAAAATAAGTGTAATAAACGAGTGTGACGATGATCATGCATGTCTCTTGTAGATGAGCTTTAAGGTGTGAAGAAGTTGCAATAATTGTAAATCAATTTTCCAATTTGTTGCATTACCAAAATGAAAAAGTTTGACTTGCAAGCTACCTAACAGTCCACGCAATGACGAAGATAAACCCTGGAGCAAGATTTGGCATTGCCGTTGCCATCGCTGGTGAAGTTAGCTGGATTCCCTTCAGGAATAGGGTCTGGAATAAAGTCACCCTGTAAAGCAAACATACCATAAAAACAATACATCAGACACCATCCTTTTTTTCTTACATTAATGAGTATTTTATTTTGGGTAACTTTTTTTTTTTTTTCCTAATTTATTTTGTATATAACATGCCTCATACTACGGTTCAAGTGAAGTCATATTAGCCCGTTTGTTTTGGCATAAAATGTTTTATATTGAATAATATATTTAGTTAAAATCATTTTACAGAAAGTTTAAGAGTCGTCAGGGACCAAAATACCCCCAAAAGTCTTCGGTCACTCCTGATGGCAATGGAGGCGATCGCACTACCCCTGAAGCACTTTGATAGTCCTCCTCGGGGCGCTCCGAGAGTGGTGCGACCACCCCCGGCCAACTACTCATTGAATTCCTAAGTTTAAGTTTTTTTTTTTTTTCTATTTTAGAACAAAATTAATTTAATTTTTTTAAATAAGAAATAATGTGAGTTTTGTTTGTAATTTCATTTTACTCTTCTCCATTCTCAATAATAACTATTATTTTTTCTAACGAATTACTTATTTTGCGGACCAAATAATGCCTAATTGATTCCATCCCCACTTTGGGCAAAGCCAGAAACCGAAATTGGAAGGATTAGTCAAAAAAAAAATAGCTTCCCTCTTCCCCATATAGCAAGAGTACATTTTCTTGACACTAATTATAACCATTGCTGCGTTGGTTTCCTAAAAAAGGAAATGTTATGTCTATAATTATAAACAATAGAAGCAATGTTAATCTAACACGACATGGGATCAGAATTCAGAAGGTGACACCTCAACAAGAAATCCTTAATTAGCTTCCACTTCATAGTTCGTGATAATATGATTCAATGAAGGAGGTAGCCACGTATACGTTATTATCTCAAAAAAAAAGAGAAGTTAATTTGGACCTACTTAAAATCACTTATGAATCTCAATCTCACCTAATAAAAGTTAATAGAACTGTTAGTACACATAAATACCTTTATAATACGTCTACCCTATATTGTGGCCTACTCATCTTTCTAACACTCGATGAATGATAGAACTTAGCTTCTGTTGTGGTTGATGCCTTTGATGTAAGGATTGACCGTTGGTTGGAGAATGATCCTAACTCATCTCACAGGAGAGCTCGTATTCAAAAGGCGGACCTTAGCCCTATTAATGTCGTGACTTTTTTAGCCACCCTTCTATTATGTAGTGGACTTAACCGATGGCTTAGTGCTGCCTACGTAGGAATGTATTATGGTTACAGATGTAAAACTGGAGTGTTACAATCTTCTCCTTTTAAAATCTAAGAAACCAATGTAAGAATTTGCAAGTGCCTTCATATATAATCCATTTTATAATGACCTAGGGAAAAACGCTAGCCACATCTGCGCTATTACTTCAAAATGACTAGTCAATTTGCAGTTTTCCTAGAATTCATTATAAAGCTAATCACAAAAGCGCTAACCACATTTGTGCTATTACTCTAAAATGACTAGTCAATTTGAAACTTTTCTGGAATTCATTATAAAGTGCATTTTCACCTATTAACTAAACAATGTGGGACTTAACACCCATAACTATCTTTATAAACCACCCACTCTATGTGAGCTTTTTTTCATCTTCCCAATATGGGACTAGAGTATTACACATTTATTTTATATGTGTACTATTCAATTTCCTAATGTGGGACTGAATTTTGTGGTTAGGGTTCAGAAATTTCTTTTTCTGGTGATACTAGTGCCAAGCTTTTCTTCAACACAAGTTCCCAAAACATGGAATAGAATAAAGATTAAATGAAAAAAATAGATAATTTAAACATTAGGAGAAGCAAAAACACCAGAGAAAAACATTAAAAAATAATAAGAAGAAGAAGAAAACAATTGGTGAATTATGGTTTGGCTTGTGGGGTTGAGAAAAACAAAATAATAAAAAAAGACAAACCATCAATTCTCTGTTCCCCACATTTCTAGGGAACGAGAAGACAAACATGAACAAAAATTAAACAAAAAACAACAATCATCATCTGATATAATGTTTTCCTTATTCATTTTTCCTGATTATTCGAATGAAAATGCAAATTTGAAATATGGCCAAAATTTTCTTACCCTCCAAAGGAGATCAAAACCAGCTGAGTAACCAACTTCAAGCTGAATTTCTTTGGCCATCTACTCCTGCAATAGATGCATAAAAACTCTCATTTATACTTGGACCCTAAAAAGAACAAGAGAAAAGAAAATCATTGCAAGTATTTAATTATCAGAGAGAGAGAAAACCTTTCAAAGAAAACAGAAATGGGACAGAGGATGAGGAAGGTGGCAAAGGAAGAGAAAATAACAATGGTGAGAGGCTTGAGGCCCATAGACATAAGAAAACTAAGCAAAACAGAATTTCCTGCATACACAACTTGCACCCCAATCAAACCCCCTATAATTGCCACTTCTTCCAATACATTCTTCTTCGGCAGCTCCACCATCTTTCCCTTCAATCTTTTATCTTCTTCTTGCTTTTCCAGCCCCAATACATGCAGAGCTTTCTAGAAATATATATATCTTTCCCTTTTTCTCCCTCTTTTTGTTGCGAGAAACTCCCTCCCTATTTCCCCTTTACCTGCTTTTCCATTTGCCTTCTTCTCTGTTCTGGGTGCCTCTGCCTCCTCTCTCTCCC
This sequence comes from Corylus avellana, assembly GCF_965113065.1. Lineage (NCBI taxonomy): Eukaryota > Viridiplantae > Streptophyta > Magnoliopsida > Fagales > Betulaceae > Corylus > Corylus avellana. The sequence goes on from NC_142492.1 coordinate 28,652,450, forward strand.
TCTATTGTCTTCTTCTTTTTTTCTGTCCGTTTTTCTTAGCAATCTTTGTCTCAGGTTGAAGCTCAGCTAACGTTCATGGGTTTCTCTACCCGTCTCCTCCCGGTTCTTCGCGTTGAAGAGAATTCTCCTTATCTTATCTTTCACGAGGTTTGGAGAAAAATGTCGGTGGCTGTTCGTCAACGGCTCTCTCTCTCTAACTTTCTTTTTTTTTTTACTTTTCTTTTCTTTTTCTTTTTTTCTTTTTTTCAGCAAATTTCGGCTCCTGGATGATTTTACTTACAATTTTTGGTGTAGGATGTTCGATTTTAGAATGATTGGCTATATTTAGTTTATTTTAACCAAATTGCGTTTACAAGTAAAATAATGATGATAATGATGATAAGAGATGCGGTGCTAAATTGTTGAAGAATATTCTCACATTGCCTATGAATTAGATCTATGGCATGTTTATAAGAAATGAGTAACTCTCTCTTATCGAACCGGTTTTATGAGATGAGTTACGCTCACGAATTTCTTTCATGATATTAGATCCTACCACAGGACAAATTACTTACCACGTGACAAGAACCAGAAAAAATAGCACATGAGGGAGGATATTGTGAAATAATCCCACATGTCCTGTGGACAGGATTTTGGGCATGTTTTACTCCATTTTACAGCTTTCAATAAAAATTTGACACGTCAGGTAAACACATCAAATACAATGAAGATGAAAGTATCGTATCTTTAATTCAAATCAATCTCATTGACTTTTCCGTTTGTTTTAACCCACCGTCCTCCAATGAACCCCCACCCACCTAGAAACCCTCAACACTGGAGTCTTCAAAACCAACCATGACGGTGGCTCCAGTGATTTTAGCAATGAATATTTTGTCTATGATGTATTTTGTCAAGTGAAAGAAAATTATTTGGTGTGCAGTGTTATATTATTTTTTGGTTTTTTAAGCTGAGGTGTATGCCTCCTATTGGAGGGTGTAAAACACCCAGTTTACATCACGACTTGATTAGAGTTATTCTCATGATTGATATATACTATGACTTGATTAGAGTTATTCCCATTCATCCTTATCTCACGCCTATTCTATTGGGTTGATATGTTTGGATTAATGATTGTTAAGAAAACAAAAAATGGAAAATTTTCAAGACTCATATGGACTTCAATGTATTTTGAAATTACCCACCCAAAATTCAAAAACTTTCAATTTAGGTTATCGAACTTTCAATTTTTTGCAATGTCTCCCTCCGTTAAGATATTCTGTTAAATCTTGTCAAAATTTTCAAAATGCTATTAAAAAAATTGTAAAGATTCGGGCATAGGTATTTTTGCAAATTCCATCAAATCCTAACCTACGCCTAAATTTTGCAATTTTTATTTTATTTTTTATAATTAAAAAATGTGGTATTTTTAAAATTTTGACATGATTTAACGAAAAGGTAACATTGCAAAAAATCAAAAGTTCGATACACTAAATTGAGAGTTTTTAAACTTCAGAGGTGTAATTGTAAAAGTTATGAAAATTCAAGGGATTAAGTCAAATTTTACAATTACACCTCTTAAAATATATATATTGAATTTTACAATTACACCTCTTAAAATATATATATATATATATATATATATATATAGATGAAAGTTCATGAGATTAAGTCATAAGTGAAGCATTATCCCGTTATGTGAAACAAGTCCTTATTGACAAAGTTCCTAGTTGCATTTTAGACATTATCTTTATAAAGCATTGGTCACAAGTTCACTCGAGTGAACCATTTATTAAAAAGATCAAAAGTTCGCTCGAGAGAACCATTGATTGAACTCTTGGGTTTTTTTTTTTTTCACTCAAAGCATCAGTCACAAGTTTGCTTGAGCGAACTCGATCGAACTTCTTGAATCAGATTTTCAGACTTTTATTAACAACCCATTTTAACCTAATAAACTTTCAAATTGAAATTTTTTTGTACAGTACAAAATTCTATCCCGTTGAATTAGATTTTCAACACTACCAAGTTTGCCTTCACCTCTACTCATACCAATGTAACGTGGCATTAGGGTAAACTCCTTCACTCGGCAACTTAGGCAGTTCCCCAATGAAGAAAGGCGCCCCCAATTATATGACTCTTATAATATTATTGATAGTATAAATAAATAAATTTAAGAAATATTTGTTAAAAAAAAAAAAGAAAAAAAGAAGTAAAGTTGATATATCCCCTCAAACTACAACTCAATTAAACGAAATTTTAATTTAAAAATAAATTTATTTAAAAAAAAAAAAAAATTTAATTTATATTTTTCAAAACGAATTTTTAAAAAATTATTAAAAAAAAAAAAGATTTCTTTTAAACGAAGTTTAAGGAAGTTAAGTGAAGTTTTTCCTATATTTAATGACAGCATTGGAGTAGACGAACCAGTGATGGATTTCTTGTAAAATAGGAAAGCAGTAATCGGAGTTTGTCGATCCTTCAAGGAATTGGGGACAACTCCAATGATTAAATTAGTTTTCAGCTTGAGAGATAAACCCAATGGAGAGTTTGCAAGAGAAAGAGAAATTACTTGCATTGCCCTAAAGTGAAAAGTATCCTAATCCATTCGCTCTTTCTATCTCTCTCTCACTCATTATTATTATTTTTTTTTCTTTTTAAAACGAAAATCTTATCAAATTTCATTGATAAAAGAACAAGAGTATAAAACTCTTACATCACATAATATAAAACTTTAATAAATCATATCCAAAAGTTATGAGGTTACAAAATCATAGATACAATAAAAAAAATTCTTACAATCAAGTATTATTTATGACTTCAGTTTCCACTAACCCATATACAGTTATAATTATGAAATAAATTTACTTTGAACAGATTAGATCTAAGATATAAGTAGCCTAAATTTTAGATTTAAAACATAAATAACTTAAATACAGATTAAATTAAATCTAACACATAAGTATCCCACTGCGAGCTGTAAAGGCGTGCATTGACAAATGTAGGAGAGGAAATGCGTGCATACAAATGCAGGGAGTCAACTATAGTAGGTAGAGGCTTATCAAAACGCTTTTACTTTTGTGCTCCTACACTTTTCCAGATAAATTATGGATAGTCCCTCAACCGTCAAACTTTTCCACAGAAATTAGGCAGGCCATGAGCTCAGCAAGAAAATTATCTGACTTTTTCTCTTTGTGGGTTTTATGGAGGAAGATGAACTTTTCATGAAGCAACAAATAGTAAAAAAAAAAAAAAAAACTAGTTAAAACAAGAACAATATATATATATATTGGTGTAAAAATGGGGCACTTGTTTGCATTGCAGTGAGTGAGAAATGAATCCTAAATTATACTTTGATTTCATCATGAATATTAAGTTATTAAAGAAAAGTTTAAGTAAGGAGGTTGTTAAAATATTAATTAAATTAATTTCTTATTTCTTATTAACTTAAGCTTAAGCTTTGCTTGCTTGGATGAACAAGTGATTTGTTTGGCCATAATGACAAACAAAATGGAGAAGCCCAAGGTGGAAATATGAATTGTTAATAGAAACTATTACATTAAATTCTCTAAATCAAAGATCGTGTTTAATGAAGCAGAGGTCGCTAGTTTGAATTTTCTTTACATAAAAAATTATTTATATAAAAAAAATGTTAGAAAGACAAACATTAAGGTAGTCAAACAACAGTAATTTAATATACATGATAAGACATAATTTATAGTCCAAAAGCCTAAGTTAATGTCTTCAAATGGTAGTTCAATCGGCTCGGACCACGCTTAATGAAGCGGAGGTTACTAGTTCGAATCCCCCTCCCCCCTCTTATGTGGACATGTCAAAAAAAAAAAAAAAAAGCCTAAGTTAATGAGTTTCGGTCCACTTATGTATATTAAGTACAATTCTATTTTTTTTTTATATATATTTTCTCAATGTGGGACACAAATCTCACAAGTGTATACGTAACAAATTTTTCATCACTTATGAATCTTTTTCACATTGACCAAATTTTTCCTCACACAGATTGTTATGCGTACTTCAAGAGAAACCACACTCTTTTTACTGAAGTTAAATCAAATCTCACAATTGCATACCAAAATAAATAAATAAAACAATATTATGTTAGACAATTATAATTTAAAACACCACCGAGCTATATAGTGCATTGAAAGAAAAAAAAATTGGTGAAACAGAAGGCTGTTGCGTGGCGCTACGATTTCCAACGAGACTTTGCTTAAAGGGTTTCGGTGTGACAACTACCAACTACCAACCCTCTCTACAAATTTAAGATATTTCTCTTTTTTACTTTTTTTTTCTTAATTAATTAAAAAAATATATGAGAAAGGATAAAGGCACAATTTTTTAGCACAATTTTTGCTCAATTTTTTTTCTTATGCGGTTATTTTTTTAAAAAAAATATATATTAAAAATAATCTATGTGGTCCTTTTTTTATTTGTTTTTTTTTTTTAAAAAAAAAAAGTCTTTTTCTTCATAAAAATTGTCATTTAAAAAAAAAAAATATCACATAAGATATTATTGCTTCAAAATTTTTTATTTTTTATTTTGTTTTCTTAAAAAAAAATATCACATAAGAAAAAGTTGAGTTAAAATTGTGCCAAAAAGTTGTGCTTTTATCGTTCCTCAAAAAAAAAAAAAATATATATATATATATAATCGGTCCACGTTGATTATATTGATTTGCAATAAGTTTTTTTTAATATAAAAATGTTTTTGTCTAATTTTTTTTATACGGTCTTCAACACCAATCAAATTACGACACGTCAGATTAGATGAAGGAGAAAGCTAAGATTCATAGACCAACCTCAGTTGGGCCCTTGCCGAATGACGAATGTGGCTCCAACTCTGGCTCAAAACCAAATGGCCATGCTCTGGTTCACCTGTTCCGAGCTTCTACGAACCCGGGCTACGACTCTTATGGCCAACAGCTCCACGGCTAAATTATACCATCAGGTTTGCTTCCAATGTCTCTGTCTCCGCTGCCCTTATCAGACTTTATATAAGAACTGACTCTTTGAGTGGTGCCCACCAATTGTTTGCTGAAATGCCTCTACCAGCTTTTATTTCTGGGCAGATTCTTCATTTAATTAAGGCCGCTTTTGCTGCTATTGGCCAACTAAGTTAGTTGCTTCTAGGCAAGCCAATTCACTCCAAGATTGTGAAGTTTGGTGTGGAATGTAGCATTTTCTTTGCCATATGCTTGATTGACATGTATGGGAAACGTGGTGTGGTTGAAGATGCAATACATGAAGTGTACAACAAGATGAAAGATGCAGCTAAAAATGTCAAGGGATATGTCAAACAAGAGCCACATGGCATCGACTTATTGGTCTAATATGGTATACCTTCAATTCATTAGACAGTGAGTTGACAGATAAATTTATTTGAAATTAGTGAAAAACCCAAGGACCTCTTGGTTTAAATTAGAAACTCATGATCAAATTGGAATCACGCTGAAAGCTAAGAACTAAATTTGATTTTTCTTTCTTTTTTTTTTTTTTGCTTAAGTTTATTTGTCAAGAACATGAACATCTCCTTTCCTCATGATCGCTAAAACATGTAACTTCTATCACCGTAGAAGTGACAGAAAATGCTGTAAAACAACAAGGAATAAAAGCCATTGAAGCGTAAACGAAATAATGAGGACGTAGTACGTCCTTCTAGAAGTAGGTGTCCGCAGCCCACCAACCCACCAATCCCACCAAGTCTTTAATTTGGCAATCCACCGAGATGATCAACATGTGTTTGAGAATTACAATCCCACCGACAAGTCAATAAAGCAATCCACCACAGCCTGCCAGAACAGTTGGCAGATGTCTGGACGGATTGGTAAGGTAGAAGGTTGTCTGCTGTTTTGTTCGCAAGTGTCCGAACGGATTGGCTAGACCGTATGTTTCATTCACAAGTGGATTGCTTGTAAAGCATTGATCAACTTGTACTTGGCTGCCCCGGAATACTTTTAGCTTTGAGTTGTTGTTCAAAAGTTTTTCACATAGTCAACAAAATCTGTAAGTTAATTTATAGTTGCCTGAAATATATTTTATGGGGTTTGTTAATTTGATTATTTGTGCTGCGTAATTTTAAATGGACACAAAATTTTCCAACCTGTTTTAATAAGTGTGAAGTGTCATCTATGTTTGAGTTGGTCAAAAATTAATGTTTTGCTTCCTAAGTTAGTAAAATGGCAATAAATTACTCTTATTTTTTTTTTTTTTTTTTTAAAAAAAAAATGTAAAAGATGGCACTTGGTACTTATTAAAGTAGGTTGAAAAAAATTTCTTCCAAACTAGTTTGAATGAAATTTCTGTACATTTTAAATTGGCATTGTTACTGCATTTGAGGGATCTAAAAATGTGTTTTAACGCTAAAAAAATCCATTTGAAGAAAAAAGAACCCATTTGGTAAAAAAATTGAAAAAGCTTTTAAGGGTTCAAAAAGCCCAAAAATAGCCAAAACGCACTTTGGCAAAAGCTAAAAAATAAAGTTTTTGCTAAAAAATATTTTTTTGACTTCAAAACTCTATTTCTCAAATATAATTACAAATATGTTCTAAGTAAATATGTGGAGTCTAAACTGCATTTTTCAAGTTATAAGCCTACTAAAATATAACATGGGTCATAAGCCCAATAAAATGAGAATAGATCTTTCGGCTATTTTTGTCAGTAAAACTCTGGCCCAAAATCATAACTCAATTTGAATTGACCTCGTCCATCGAATGAGATTGTGCCAAGTGGAATGAGAGCAACAAGGATTAAATTAAAAGGACACCCTGCAGCCTTAGGACCGGATTTCATGGCTTTGGGGGATCCAAAGGCATTGCGACAAATTGGCGAGTAATAGGCAAACAACCAGGAGAGAATTGAAGATATATGAATAATACTTGTAAATATCTCTGATGGGAAGAATCAAAATCAAATTCCATCTGGGTACAATAAACAATTTCACAAGTGCATGATCCACATATTGCATCTGTTTTTTTCTTAATCATCTTGTCTTCTGACTTATTGGTATCTGCCTTGGCAATTAAACATACATGAATAGTTAGTGAACAAATATCTCTATGGTGGGAAATACCAAAATCAGTTTCCTTGCTTTCAAGGTTCAAGCAGTATCTCTTCTAAAATGACTGAAGTTCAAAAACAAAAGCCACAATGATCTTGGTGCAAGATTTTCCATTCTTGTGAAGATAGATAACCTCTCGCCATGGTGGACTGCTATAATGTCACCTTGGAACCGACAGACCAAGCTCTAAAACAAGAAGGGAATAGAAAGACATATCAGAAGAAACATACGAGTAAAACCACAGTATTCAATTGGAGAAGAAGAAGATGATAGCATTCAGATCTCATCCAAGTGAACAACTCCCAAGTCTAATCTCAAATGTGACGATATGATTTAACAAAAGATACAGCTAAATTAGCCCCCAGATATTCAGATCTCATCCAAGTGAGCAACTCCCAAGTCTAATCTCAAATGTGATGATATGATTTAACAAAAGATACAGCTAAATTAGCCCCCAGATTCCTAATATCTTCGAATATCTTCTAAAGAGTTCCAGATTGTTTTAATTTGAATATATTGGAGCAAAGATGCAGGGCGCACCTCCAAGTATAGCACATATGTCTCACGTACCATCAATTCCATCTGAGAAAAGGAGCAGCTAAGGTTACTAAAACATTCTAATTCACTTGTAAATGAATCATTCAATGTGAAGCAAATTCAAGCCAAAACACCTAGATCAATAGCATTCGGTTCTGTACCCTATTCACTGATCTAGCAATGTCACCTTTGAAATCCTTCCACTTGTTAAGATTTCCAATACTTTTGGTAATTATCAAGGTAACTCTTGCATTCGGTATCCTTACATTGCTTGCATAAAAAAACTATAACTTATAAGCAATTGTTTTACAGAAATATAAATTCCCAACTTTAGAAATAACCATATGCTTAAAATATGGAAATCAGGTCAAATCCCTGTACTTAAAACCATTTTGACTTCCAAGACCCTAGTTTCAATTTGATAAGTTCGAGACCGAAGTTTGGGGCCCTTCTAAATTCGAGATCTTTGTTAGCCTTTTGTTAATTTGATAACAGAAATGACAGAAAATACAATAATACCTGTCAGATAAAAAAAAAACAAAAAAAGAACCACGACCCCTCCATGCCCAGCCAACCATGGTTGTAGGTGGACCACCCCCTTAGTTCTCTTTTTATTAACAAAAAAAAGTGATCTGAAGAGTAGAATTGTATTTTCAGTCATTTTTGTAATCAATTTGATGGAAAGGCAAGGTCTCAAATTTAGAATGGGTTCAAGCTCGGGTCTCGAATTTATCAAATTGAGAACTATGGCGTTAAAAGCGTGTCAAACTCGGGTCTCGAATTTACCAAAAGCACTAAGAGGTCATGACACGATTTCCCTTAAAAATATAAAAGCTACTGTAGATGGGAGCAATAGAAAAGCTAGCATGCTAAGAATATTGTGAATTAAGTGACGTATCCACCAAATAATCTAGTGCCACCACAATGCTGACCTTCGGTAGGCAATCTCTGCAACTGGTAAGCTATGAGTTAGCAAAGGAATGACCACCTTTCATTCCATTTGTTGCAATTTGATGATCTAGCTTATAGGTAAAATAAAGAAAGAAGTGTGCTATGCTTTTTAGTGTCCAAGGCTTAAGCTTTTATGGCACCCTTTTGAAAGAGAAAAATGCTAGACCTACAACTTTTTAGCAGCAGCCGTGGCTCCATCCAATCACATGCCGACACTTGTCAACAAGTTGTAAAAGAGTTGTAGGTGTAGCATTATCGGGGGACCAATTCTACATGCTCTTGTCACAAAGAATTTCATACAACATAGAACAACCTTATAGACTATAAAGGGGGACTCTTTTCTTCTTGCTAGCAAACCAAAATAATATAAAATCTTGTGCAGATGAAAACAGCACTAAGGCTGTGAGGCTAAGGTGAAATTTGATGATCACTCACAAGATGCTCTAATGGAAGCTGTCTACACTAAGGTAATGGACACAAAAGCTTGGGTGTTGGCTTCAAAGAGCAAAGAGAACATTATAGACACAAAAGGCTAGGTGTTGGCCTCAAAGAAATGGAATGAGCAAAGAGAACATTAAAGTTGCCAAAACTATGCTATAATTACCAATGCCAAACATCAGGTATGTAAAATATGCATAAGAGAGTGTGATGCAAATTTTGTCTAATCACAATGGCAGAAAAAATAAAAATAAAATAAAAAAGAAGTAAACACGCTGTGTAAAGGTCCAATTTCTTGAAAATTTTGCTTCAGCAACTATATTTTTTAAGCTGCCTTATTGCTTCAGTAATGCATTAGGAAATATTACATTTTAAATTTTTGCTCTAGAAACCTACTATTGGCAAGAATTCAAGATCCATTTTCCATAGGAAATGTTACGCATTTTGAAAAGAAAGATATCACTAACACTGTGTTTGAAAGTTTCAAAGAAAAGGAAAGAAAGGATAATATCTATTCATAGGGAAAGGAAAGTAATGAAATAGATAGATAGTGCCCCTTTTCTAGTTTGGATGTTCATGATGGAAAGTTGAGGAAACTAATAATCCATTGTTTTGTTTTCAAGAGAGAAAAGGCAAAGACAGGAAAAGGTATATTTTACATTGTACTATGCCCCCTAAATGTAAATAAGAAGTAATGTTGAGAAGAGTAATTTTGAGAATGACGAGAATTTTCACTAAAAAAAAAAATCTTACGGGCCCAATTCATCTGTTTTGGGGTGGAAAGCAAATCCCTTGAAAGAAGCTGGCTGCAAGTTTCCTCACAAATCCCTCCCTTTCCCAGCTTAAAAACCTCCCAAACAAGAGAACTACCATTCCCTACATTATTTTGCATTCCTTCCCTTTTTCTTTCCGTCCAAATTCTTTCTTTGAAATGCACTGTAAGGTTTGAAGAGAGATTATTGTGCATAACTTTAAATAAGTTTTCGAAATACCAAGGAAAATTACTGAGAAAGAAGATGAATTATTATTTTTTGATAAGTGAGTCTTAAGTCACATAAGTTGGTATGTAGAGTCCAGATGTAGTCTAAAGAAGATGAATTATGAAGCAGCTTGCATTAGAAATTTAGGCAGGGCTACAGTGTGTAAACATCAGGAAGCCATACAAGTCGGGTGTCAAAGCAATGTCAACAAAAGAAATAATTGAACACCAGATTACAGAACACATCTACTAGTATGCAGCAAGCAATAAAGGTTGGTTTAAGGATCAGAACAAGTGTTGCATAATATAATGTGCTGGGCCAGACAAGCTTTTCATTGCACCATAGAGTACAAAAGCCTAATATATAACTATATAACATGATAGATTGGTTCATAAGAGTGCATATCATTATAATATTGAGTTTCTAGATAAATTCTCAAATAATACATGGTTAATGCATGAGTGCAAACTCTATTCAGAAGATGTCATAGATCCAATCAAGCTGAACAAATGAAGAAAACCAAAATCGACTACCAAGAATAACTCATCAAAATGGTAACAAAAAAGTGCCACAGGGAATGAAAACGTGTAAATTTCATTAAAAAAAAAAAAAAAGGAAACCTGCGTATGTTACAATAAGGGGCCGCCTTCCCCAAATAACATTTAAAGAATATTGGTACAAATCGATTATCAAAATTTAGGATAAACCTGAAACACAAGTTTTTTATCCTTATATAACTAAACATTCTTAATGCTACTAAGGGAGCACTCATTTTCATACTTGATAATTGGCAGGTCCCGCAAATTCCCATTTTATTTCTTTCAACGACACTCATATTATGTGCCTGCAGGAACCAAAATACTCTAGTCAGATAGCATTAAGATCCTCCACCAAAGCATTTCCAACCCAAACCACTGCCCCTATTCATTTCGCTCATGAAATAGACTCACTAAACCAAGAGCATGGAAACAACAACAAAATCTAACAACAGTCCCTCAGTGTCTCTCCCAACCTACTTCTGACCATTTCTTACTGCTAATGCAACCATGACAGAACATTAGTCTAAGAGTAGAAGGTACTAAATTAACATTCTCTTTTAACACACAAGCACGTCAGATATAACATATATGGAACCTCTGAAATCCACGAACAAGTAAATTTTAATTTTTAGAAGTTGGGTTTGCCCTTTCCATCATTTTCTTCCAATTGCAGTTCTCTAAACGCAATTTCAAAAGAACTCACACCAAACAATTAATTCAAAGCAGGAGCAAGAAATGGAGCAATGCACAAGGGGGTGGTAAAAAAAGAAAAAAAAGAAAAAAAAAACTGTTTTTATTTTGGTTTTTTACATGATATTAGAGGTCTGGAGAGGTGCAGCAGAGTGTACCCTGCGAGAGCGCTCGACAATTCCTCGATGATGTGCTTAGGCACGACGTCATTCGAGCCGCCGCCACCGCGCTGTGCAGCGGCAAGATCGACTGAACGCTTCCCAGTTCCGCTGGAGACCTGCCAAATTCAGGGTCAGTAAATAAATAAACAAATAAGAAAAGGCACAAAAAAAATTAGCTAGATAGAGACCTGGAGAGTGAGAATCGGCGATGAGGAGGGGAAGTAGACGTGGAGGGGAGAGGCAAGCGCGGAGAGGTGGGAGTGGCGGATTTGGAGAGGGGAGATGTACGGATGTTGGATTTGATGGCGGATTTGATGGACGATACGGATGCTCTGCTGAAGATTCTGTTGCAGGTTGAAGCCATTGAAGAAGAAGAAGAAGATGTGAAGTGGATCCGGAGGAGGTTAAGGACTCGGAAGCTCACGGCGCGAGGGTTTAGGGTTCTAGCAGAACCAAGAGTCCAAGTACACGACCTCCTGAAGTTGGGCTTCGTTGGGTTGGGCTCCTCACTTTCTTCCTTTTCTTTTTTCTCATCATTGCCCAAATATTTTTCTTTTTTTTTTTTTTTTTTTTTTTTGAGAAAACTTCACAAAACCCGCTATCATTCGTTTTGATATTATCTAAAATCCCCCAACATTAAGATTTTTCGTTAAATCTTGTCAAATTTTTCAAAATACTCCTATTTTTTATTATTAAAAAAATAAAATAAAAAATTATAAAAATTTAGGTGTTAGTCAGAATTTAAGGAAAGTTGAGAAAATACCTACTCCAAAATCTTTGGAATTTTTTTTTAAAAAAAAAATGATATTTTGAGAATTTTAACACGATGTAACAAAAAATCCTACAAACAGGTTTGTAGTTTGTAGGAAATTTCTTACAAATCAACTTCCAAAAATGGGCATATGAGAAACAAGCATGTGTTTTTTACGTACTTTTTTTATAGCTTAACGAACGTCTTGCTTTTAGAGATTGATTTGTAAAAATATTATTTCTTTTTTTGGTTTAGGAAATAAACAAGATATGCTTCTCGTGTTTGATAAGCATGTAAATGTTTTTTTATAAATATTTTAACAGGGTATCAATTTTCAATTTAAGTAATTAAGGCTTGCACGTAAGGTCTTTGACATATTATTAACCCTTCTATTTCAATTCAAGTAATTTAATACCTTTTATTATTATTATTATTATTATCCATGGAAACCACCACAAATTAATAGAGCTGCCAGCAACAGGACCACCTGAAACAAAAGGCATTGTACAACGTGGAGAATTGAGGGAACCAAGAAACCAAAGGCATGGATAAAACCTTCGACAGCGGACAATGATGAAAAATGTGTAGTCAAATTTTCAGAGAAATGGACCGTTTGGATTATTGATGGATAGAGAACATAGCAAAAGGTTTATTTTCCCTTTTTTTTTTTTTTTTTTTTTTTTTTTTTTGTAATGTCCCTTAAACTACTAAAAATTTGCAATACGCCCCAAACAATAAAAATATCTCTAATAAAAATAAAATTAAAATAAAAAAGGTGGGGGGCTAGAAGTGGGGGTGACTCGGCCACCACTTTAGTCAAACAGGTTGAGGGAATTGTTGAATTACTATTTGTCTTAAAAACTTAAATTGATAAGAAAAAATAAATTTAATCAGTTCAACTACTCTTTTAGTCAAATGGGGAGTGGCCGAACCGATAAATTACTATTTGTCTTAAGAACTTAAGTTAATAAAAAAAAAAAAATTATTTAATAAATATTTTAACACAAACCACCACGCCACAGAGGCATTAAGGGATGGGGTGATATATATTGTATAGCATTACCCAGTTCGGCCACCACCTCTAGCTGGCTGGGGTGGCCAAAATCACCCCAAAATGGCCCCATACTTGCCTCCTTTTCTCTTTCTCCCTTTGTCCGATGGCGGATTCAACCCGTCTTTACGGTAAGTGGTGGGCAGGGGATGTTCATACTGTGTAGACTAATTTTTTCCTGCATGTGAGTGTGAACTACAAAAGTGCTTTTAAGTGAGAAGACTCCTCTTTTGTGGAAAGTAGCCAAGGAAAAGACTTGTAGCAAATGAAACACCCCCCAGAAAACGTCAACAAATTGGAGCCAAATAGCTTTCTTGTAATGAAATCAAATTTGTTTGAGTTTGTTCTAGAGGGCTATATATATTGTTAGATTATTTCAAATAAAATAAATTTATCTCCATTTGAATTTTTTAAACTTTCCCTCCACTTGTGTTTTTAACTTATTCTCACATTAGTACAAAAAAAATAAAATAAAAAAGAGGAGTAAATTTGATGTTTTAAAGGTGAAAATGTTTCAAAAGGGCTAAATTGGCTTTCGATGGAAGTAGACATATGCCAATGGTGTAAAAGCATTCACAGTAGCTTCCTCGTCATTTTTTCTAAATTTAAGGATCAAAACTACTTTTTTCTTCCTTATTTAAATACATTTCACAATTGCTTTCATTAACACTTCATTATATCATTAAAATAATATATTTTTTACTTTTTTTTTTTTTTTTAACTTTTGTGATGTGAGAGGAGATAAAATTGATTTTTTTTTTCTATTTTAATAAGCATAAGGATTGCTACAGTTGAACCCAATACATTGGGTTTCACTGTAGCGATCCTAATGTTTATGGCTCATTTAGGGACTGTTGTGAGTGAATTTTTGTGACTTCTTTAATATTTTCTCTAAACTTAGGGAAAGGAACTAGATATAAGGGAGCTGTTGTGAATACTCTTACCTATTGCAAATCACCGGCTAATCGAACGTACTCATAGATGGGGCGGGCCATGGCTACCTCAAAAAAGCAATCAAATAATTTTTTGTTTTGCCTTCACCCATAAAAAGTAGTAAAAAGTTTTTAAGAATTAGAAATAAAACTTCAGCATTATAAACATGATGTGGTTCAACATTTAGGTAGTTTTTAAAATTATTATTAGACGAAAATTTAATAATAATACATCTCAAATCTAAAGATAATTTTAAAAATCGTCTAAAAGAGTGTAAAAATAAAAAATAAAAAATTAGAGTATACGCGTAACATTCCTCTCTCTTCATTTGCTTTAAACGCGTAAATGACAAAATTAAGCATCGGATTGATGGATCATTTGAACATAGAGGCCTACGTACTTGAATGTTTTAGGAAGGAAACCCTAAGTAATGATGCATAGAGGTACGTATATATCTAGGAAGGGGATATGATATTTATGGTCCAAAACAATGCGATTAGTCATCTGTCAAAACTATGAAGTTGACAGGACCTTAATTTACACTCTTTTTTTTGACCAAATTAACAAAAAACACCACACTTCTTATATTTTTCTTTCTATTGTTGTTTTCTCATTCACATTTTTGACAATTTTGCTAGCTTAATTATCAGGATCCTTCCTTGTGGGTTTCAGGACATGGTGGGTTGGTCAAAGACACATTAATTTATTTGTGAGTCAATTGACTCATTCCATTAGGAATTTCCTTCGACTTTGTACAAGTACCATGAAATTTCTAAATGTTTATAAAGTGACTAATGACTTTCAGGATAAGTCAATTGGTTCATATTATCAAGAAAATTAGTGGAATCGATTAATTTGACATGTTGGCACCCATTATATAACGACACGTGCCAAAAACACATACTGAAAAGTACATATATGTATCTGGCTTCTATATGAGATTGATACTATTTAGTATCTTGAACAGTAAGTGATACTTTGCCACTTTGGTTCCATTACTATACATGAGTTTAGGCATATTCTTTGCAATTGGTCATTTGGTAGCTAGGAGCTCCAGCACCCCCATCCACTAGAATAAATAAATAAAAATGCCTCTTCTTTTGAGTTTATTTACTTTACTGCCTTCTCAAATTCTCAATTCTAATCTCATCATTTTCAGAAAATATATATGACATAAAAGAAAGAATCTTCATTTATTAATTTTTTTTTCTTTTAGTGTGTGATTTTCTTACACCTATAACCTAAAAAATAAAAAATAAAATAAAAAAAATTATGTAGTAAAAAATATATATAAAAACAAGAGTGCTAAATGAATGGTCCAGTCAGAGAATCTTGAGTCTGGGCCAATATTGGCTTGGTTAAGAGAATTTTCCGACTCCAACAAAGAGCTAAATTTGAAATTAGGGTTTGACCCATAAAGTGCCTGGACGCCCTCCACGTCATCAATCTTGAGGTCAACCTTCTTAGTCCGAGGGCTCAGGCTTGGATACATTACAGCCTCCCGCACCGAAGTATGGGCTAGCCCCAGTACATGACCAATCTCATGTGTAGCCACTGATTCCAAGTCAACGGCCGCCTTGGACTTATCTGATTTGAAATCAACGGCCCACGTCTCCGCTGCATCCAGGTGGAGCCTCCCGTTCTGTGGCGAGAAAGCATGCGCCAGCACTCCCAGCACCCCATCAAACGGCTCCCCGTCACCGTGATCCCCCCGATAAAACCCGATTCGAATATCCGCCGATTGGTAATCCCCCGTCTCGGTAAAATTCACCGGAATCACCGATTCCCACCGCGAGAAGGCACGCCGAAAGACCGTCCGAATCTCCCACAAGCTCAGGTAATCAATCATGTCGTCCAGGGAGAAAGCGTACGTCAGCATCATCGGCGGCGACCGGAGCCACCGAGGCTTACCGTAAAAATACGCGAAGTGACGGGTCTTATGCAACGCATGCGAGGTGTCGCTCATCCCGCACCTGGGCGACATGATAGCCGATATGGTATCGGAGTCGAGCTTTCCGGTGACCGGCAATCCGAGCTTCTTCTGGTAAAGAACAACCGCCGATTCGAACTGGGTGTCGAAGACATCGGTGAAGTTGTTGTCGGGTATCGGGAGGTAACCGAAACGGTTGAAGTACCTCTTGAGCTCACACATGCCGCTGACGTGGCTGCCCTTCCCGGCGTCTAGGAACTTGGCGAAGTCGTGCCACGTGGCGATATGGGCATCGACGGTTATGACAGTTGAAGTGACTGGCGGTGGTGCAGGGGTTGTGGCGGGAAAGGAAGGGCGGGAAAGAGAGAGAAGGAAGAGGAGGAGGAAGAAGAAGAACATGTCGTCGGAGTTAGTTGTTTTTTTTGGAATCAGAGCTTTGGGTTGGGATTGATGATGGAAAGGAAAAAAGCTTCATCAAAGATACGATGTTTGAATTTAAATAGTTAATTTAAATTGGAATTAAATAAATAGGGAATTGTTGAGGCGGGTGGGCTTAGATATGATCGAAGCACAAGAAAAGATGGGGAAAGTTAAGAAGATTCTGCCGTGCGAGCCTTTTGATTGTGTCATGGTGGGTTAACCACTGCCTCTGTTTTTATTAATTTCGTAATAATTCTTGTTTTTTTGTTCATCTTTACCCCAGGAAATCATTTGAGTTTGGCATGGGGTTTGGTGCTTATGGGCTAAGGTTGTCTCTTTTCTTTTTCTTTTTATTTATTTTAATTATTTGGAGTTGAAAGTAGAAGGAAATAATAATATATTTGAAAATAAATAAATAAATGGTTTGGTTTGTTCAATTTTGGTTGGAGACTCGTTGACCAAATTGGAGGACTATTAGCATCAACTTTGCATAAATCACTTTCTAATGACGGTTTTGATTCTCTAGCTTATAGGCTATTGAATAACACCATTTTGTTAATGTTTCTTACACTCTCACGCAATGTATCATGCAGACCTTGAATTCCCTATATACTTCTTTTTTCTTTCTTCTTTTTTTTTTTTGTTTTTTTTTTTTTGGTTTTTGGCAAAATTTTAAAGAAAAACTTCACTTACGCTATCTAAAATATAAACACTTTTGCAATTATAATATCAAAATTTAAAAATTTACTTTGTCGATATCTCAATAATTTTCTCCTCCTAATTTTACCTCTTTCTTTCAAAAAAAAGAAGGAAAATTAGGTAATCTTGTCATATATTTAATCCCACCCATGTATGTTTGCAAGTGAGATAATTGTCTCTTCGAAAAAGATCAATCTTATATCTAATGGTAATTTTAAAAGCAATTTATGAGCATGGAGAAATGGATATGGAAAAGTGAGAGTAAGTGTAGCATTACTCTTCAATAAATTATAGTAACCCAAGTCTTGGCCCCAACTGTGGGTCATCAAACTCAACACTGTTTTTATTTTTTAAGCAGGAGCATTTTGGGCATTTTAATAAAAAAAAAAAAAAAAATTGGTGATATTGAAAAGGAAAAATTCTTCGGATTTAAAATTTTAAGATTATGATTACAAAAGTATTTACACTTTAAAGTATAAGTGAAGTTTTTCTCAAAATTTTGTTAAACAATATTCTTGTACAAGGTCTATAATAATAATAATAACACTATTATAGACTAGGGTTTGGGTGCGCTCTCTCAACATCAATGATTTGATTATATCTCAATTTTTTTTTTTTTTTTGACATGTCCACACAAGAGGGGGTTGGGGGATTTGAACTTGTGACCTCCACTTTATTAAGTGTGGTCCCAGCCAATTGACCTACCTCTTGGAGACGATTATATCTCAAATTAAGTGCTATACAAGTACACTAATTTGTGTGCTCGTATGTACGATCGGCATATGACAATGATTGTCGTTTGGCAAACTCCTCTCCCCTTGAAACCTAGCCTTATGAGTGCCGGTGAGAGAATTAGAATTAGGATTTTGAGTCAAATGGAACAAAATTAAATGATAAAGTTGAAAAAAAAAATATTGATTAAAAATATTAAAAAAATATAACTGGCGAAATAAATAAACAATTCAACGTTATCATATTTTATAGTCTTTAACTATATTCTCTTTATAATTTTTGTTACTATAAGTATGGTCAATTTATTTTGCTTGCATATTTAAAATACATTTTCGCCCATCTTACAAAATTTATAATGAGCTATAATATGAGATTTCTCTTGTATAATTTTGTTATTTTACAAAGAAATCTGGAAAGTAACTACAGATAAGAAAACTATACTTTTTTTTTTTTTTTTTTCAAAGAAAGATCAGTTTGAGGAAAATTAAGTAAAATAAATTTTCTTTATTGTTTTAATATTTTCTGTTATTAGAAAGGAACCGAACTTAACCTTAATCAGTTAATCTCATAGAATTAGAAATTTTCATTGTTGAAATTCATAAAGGTAAAGAATTTCCCGAAGAATGGGAAAGCTTATATTTAAAGATATCAAGAGATAGAAGTAGAAGGACTACTCTTCTTTGCTTTACAATAGCACATAATTTTTATTTTTTTTTTTGTGTAGAATCCCTTTTACTTTCTCAATGCTTTTAAAAGTTTATGATCACATTCTGAATGATCATTAATCAAATTTTGCATTATGATCATTTGAAATAGAGATGATCCGTTTCCGGTCAAAAGGGTCATATGCCCCCTCTGGCCTACCGCTATCTCAGACTATATACCCTTTTACCACAACACATAAATATGGACTTTCAAATCTTTTATATGAGTTATATAATATAATCTATAGTTTTCATAAGTTGAAAACCTATGAGTAATGCAAGCCCATGTCAATGGAAAATACCAATTCAAGACTAGCGGATAAAATATAAGGGTTAAATGTCTTTGAAGTATCTCTGATAAGGCCTAATATCAAAGGACTAACTTGGTTTGGTACTTATGTTTATCCAATAAACGTAGATAGTACTTTTGTCCAATATTTTAACTACGTCAAACAAATCAACAACTGACACTTGTCTCATATATTTTATTAATATTATTTGAAATTTAAAAAATTATGAAAAAAAAAAGTTCTAAGAAAACTTAAAAAAAAAAAAAAAAAAAATCTGTGGAGGTTCGGCCTCGCCCAAACAGAACCACCTCAGATTTTTTAATTTTTTTGGTTTTTAATTTTTTTTTTTAAATAATAATTTTTTTTTTTTTTTAAGAATAGCACGGGTCTTCTATCTCTTATCCAATCATTTGTCTTTTAATCAACAGTTACGAGCCAATCAGCCAACCATCATATATATTACTCTTTGTGAGAGAGAGATGCGGCGTTTTTATGGCCTGTTCATTTAGGGTTGGTTAATGTCAACATCTTTCTCAGTTTCGCTTTCAAAAAAACATCAAGTAACCAGTAGCTTTATGATGAATAATCTCTTTCATTTTTCATTGCTTAAAAAAAGAAATCCCTTTTCCCTCTGAATTCTCTAATGGAATTTGCTTGCTTGGGAAATGAATTTGTGATCCTAATGATTCGTAATCATGTGTTCCCTTGCCCAGAAAGCTTTTTTTTTAAAAAAAAAAAAAAAAAAAAATTACCAGTACGACGTCGTTGCTTTGATTATCCTCTCTAGGAGGGAGTTTCCATTCACACCACCCATTTTAGTGAACCAGAAATAAGTTGCAATTGTTAGTGGGGGAGGATATTGGAATTCAGAAAGTGGGTTTACACTTTCAAAGCGTTATAAATACCTTGACAAACTTTTAGTGGCCCAAATAGTACTGATGACTACTTTTCTAACACTAATTAATTAAATTCAGTGAAAAAAAAAAATTCCAAGTTTTATTCATGAAATTAGCTGCTTAAGTATGCCAGCTAGTATAGTTTCATGTTTTTGCCCATGAGACCTAACAAGTATCTTTCAAATGAAAAAAAAAAAAAAAAAAAATATTCAATACATTGAGCAAGTCCATATGGATAGGGGAAAAAATCATTGATAGGCTTTAGCATATGTCATTAATTGTTTTCAAAGCCAAATCGATGTGTTGGTAACACACTATAGTGCGTGGCCTGTTCTTAATCCCGTGATGTTTTACAAGTCTACTATCCACGTGCTCCTCTCTTATCTCTGAACCTCCTTTTTGTCATAAGACTTGCAATTTTTGACACAATACGCAAACCTGATATTAATTCGACACATAGTTATAGGGTTATGATTTAGCATAAATGGGTTGTCCCACTTGACCTGCGAGTTGACTCATCAAACCCGTTTATGAAATTGTATATATTTTTTATATAATAAATTCATGTTAAAAGGGGTTAAACGTGTTAAACAAGTTGTGTTCATGTCTAAACAGGTCAAACGGCGTCGTGTTAGGTTAGGTCAATGGGATGTGTCGGGTCACTCGCGGGATGTGTTCGAGTGTTTCGGTTACCCTTATCAGGTTGACAGTGCAAGTAGGTCGACTCAAACCAGACTTGCTAGCCCTACTTCGTACCTCACCCTACTTCTTACCCCTTATTCACAATGCATGTACCTTACACATTTGTAACACCCACAAATCTGGCCTTGACCAGTTTGGTAGGATTACTGGCAATTACTCAAGTTTAGCTAATTGGTAGCTAAATGGGGAACCGCCCCTCTAAGCATTATCAGAGTTAATGTATAGGAAGGTGAAATAAATCATAGATGTCTAATAACCATAATGAAACATGTAATATCCTCAATACCCAGACACGGAGCAACTAATAGAAATAGTAACTTAAGCAAACTTGATAACAATGTGTAAATCTTTTGTTAAGCAAAGTCCATAGTGGCAATCGTGCCACTCTTTAATTTTAGAAACAGGTTTCCTACAAGATGTAATAACCGTATAAGTCTAACGACTTAGTAAGTAAACCTCACAATTTGGTACGATATGAGTCAGTTTATAGAATTAAACGTGCAATTTGATAAAGGTTTGCAAGAGGTGTTGCCACTGTTAATACATAAAGATATTGCTTTGTTGACATAAAAATAGTGTACTTCCAACCAATAAATACGATCATATATTACATATAGATCGAGATCTCATTTTCTCATACGAAAACTGAATGTCTAACTCTAACTAAAAACTGACAGTAGTGCATAATAAGTAATTATTTTTTAATTAATTATCGTAACCAACTTATAAACTATTTACCAAGTGAAATTCTATATATAAAATGTAATAATGAAAAGTTAAAAGACATTAACCAACTAATAAATACGATCATAAATTACATATAGAGTGAGATCTCATTTTTTTTTCATATTTATGGCTTAGAGCGAGATCTCATTTTCTCATATATATATATATAATGTAAAGACCATTAAAAATCCGAAACTCTTCTGTAATACCAGTCGGTTCTTCACATAAACACAATTTAATGGCATAAATGACAATGCCGCATACAATACACAAAGATGAAAAGATGAGCATTCTTGACCCAATTAGGTTACTAAGAGAGTGAAATATGCTAATAAAACATAGTTTTATGATCAATTTTACTCGCATGGATGGTAGTTCTAAGCAATAGTTTAGGGTAGAACAAACAATAGGCTTCCTAATCTTCATGCATGCTAGGGCTAATATGGTCAAAACAATGCCACTTAGCATCGTAGATAAGAAGCTAGTTGGTAGTTGATCGTTCCCAAAAGCTATCAAACAAGAAAGAAACAGGATAGAATATAGTGCCATTAATGTGTTCCACAAGAACTGCCGTCCTCATCCTCCTCTAGTTGGGGAAGCCAAACAAACCCCATCAATGGAAGACCCTCCTCTAGCTAGGGACGCCAAAGAAATCCCATCAATGAAAGGCTTGGAGACACCATCATCTCTTGCAGGCTGGGAAGCCAGCCGGAAGACATCATCATCTCCTCTTCCTTTAGGTTGGGAAGCTAGCCAGGAGACCTTCTAGGAATTCGTGTAGAAATGCAGTTGGAATTCCAACACGAGAGATGAGAAGAGATCAGGGTACTCTTTGGAGAAGCCATGCATGCAAGATCAATTCTTTAATGAAGACTGATGTATTTTCTAGAAAGTAAAATATGACACTTAACGTACTTTAAACCAACTTATATCAACTTATTAGCGCACCCACCCCTTCAAACATTAGCTGCCACGTCAAGTGTCAATTTGAATTCAAGAACCACTTTAATGAAGACTGATGTATTTTCTAGAAAGTAAAATATGATAGTTAACGCACTTTAAACCAACTTATTAGCGCATCATCCCCTTCAACCATTAGCTGCCATGTTAGGTGTCCATTTGAATCCAAGAACCACGTAAAGAAACTGTTTGATGCAATGTGGCATGAGTGGGTTGAGGATCCCTTTAGCACACTACACATCAACCTTAGTCGCTTCTCTCACTTTTAGTTCAATTGGTCTTGATTAGCTCTTTGTTGATTTCTTTTGCAGCAGATTTCTACCAAGACTATGACATTTCTCGAGGAGATGGCCATGCCAAGATACGATCAAAGAGCTTTAACTCTCTCCCTTGAAAAAGCCAAGTCTTTGGCTCTGGTTTAAACTCAAAGAATGAGTATAAAAGATTATGCAAATCGTCTCTCTCACGTCCTCACTACAAGCATTTAGCTCATTAACATCCATATTATTAGCGGCAACTTGTGACTGTCGCCGTTAAATATGGATAAATATTTTTGTATATTTTAACTAAAAATTTGAATAAAAGTCATATTTGGAGAGGTCATTGCCAATGCTTGCCCAAGCAAAAGTGGAGCCATGGATGCTGTCCCTTGCAGTACAATCGAAGACTATTATTTGTTCGGCTTTAGCAATAATACATGGTAGCCTCTTTCTTGTCCTACGTGCCAAGATCTTATTGAAAAGTGCTCTCCTATCTGTTATATATATAATAGCAATGGAAATATCATCTTATCCGCAAAAGAAAACAAGAAAAATGTGAGGCTTATCAAACATTTTATATATAAAAAAAATTCTTTAAAAATAATATATATTTTTTTAATATTTTGTAAGCGTGCATTGTTTCAAGTGAATTGGATCGAGGCTAAAAAAAGAATACACCAAACTTAAAAACTGCTAATTTCATGATCAATGCTTTGTTGGAAATTGGAAATGAAATTAGAACCTTAAAACTACTTTAGGAAAGTTAATAAATTATGAAAGTGCTCAAAATTAGAAAGTATTACATAGAGTAAGGAAGGAACGAGATAAAGTTGTCTTAAAAGAGACAATGACTTGTTTGGTAACAACCAACTTCATTTTTCACATTAACAAATAACTTGTTTTCCTTTTCTTTTACAAAAAAAAAATAATAATTAATTCATTTTATTTTATATCACATTAATCAATTCTTTCTTTCTTTCTCCTCTCAAAACTCTGTCCAAAAATAAATTAAATTAAAAAAAATAATAAATAATAATAATAAAAAAAACAACCTATAGGTATGGGGTGTTTCTGCTCGACATACAGAAAGGAACAAGCAAGAAGCAACAAACAAAGCTGACAAATTAATAGCCGTCGCAGAATTACAAAATAATAACCCAAACCCAAACAGAATACAAGATCAGAAGCCACTAAAATAGCAAAATTGGTACTAAAAAAACCAACAATAAATATGGACCCTTGAAAACTTTTAATAAATATATTATGGGTCCCCCTAATGGTCCCTGATTAATGCATGACAAGAACAATAAGAAACAATTTTATTTTATTTTATTTTTTTAATATTTTCATAATTTAGGGAAGGTAAATAGGTATGGGGCCGTGAGATATTAAAAGAAAGAATAAAATGTCAATAAATGTGTGGGAAAAAAAAGCCCAATGCATTGAGGAGTGGTTATGGAGGTGGCCATGGATAATGAAAATCCTATTCCAGAGCCTGCAATTAAGACTAATTCATTGTGGGCACTGGGCCGGATGGCCCATGACCGTGACTCTAACCACTTCTGCACTCAATGGTAGAGACTAGGGTCCACAAAACCCGGCGTTTTACGTATTTTGTTCTGTAGGAAGGCCCATGACCGTAGCTCGGCAAATGTTTAGTTAAAATTTGGTTAAAGATTTTTTATTTTTTATTATTATTTTTTTAACTACTTTTTTTTTTTTTGAAAGTATTTTAGCTATTTACTTTCATCATTCTATTTAAAATATTCTCTTTTTTTAAAAAAATTTATTTATACTTTTTTTTTTTTTTTGATATGTCTGTATAAGAGGGATAATTCGAACTAGTAACCTCCACTTCATTAGGCGTGTTTCCAGTCGATTAAACTACCTCTTAGAAACTATTTTTGCTATTTTCAAAGAGGAATGAGAATCAAATTAATTTTTTTTTAAGCACTGTTTAGTTTCAATACACAACAAATTTGCTAAGCATTGTAGCAGCTAGCTAGTTTCTTAGCCAAGGGTCCTTCTTTTTTTTTTTTTTTTTTTTTTTTTTTTACTATAGAGCAAATCAAAATAATGTTTCATTGTTTTGGCTTGTTTTAAATAATAAAAATATTTTGACTATTGGGCTTACTACAGTCAAACCTAAAAGCTTGAGGCTTTTAATGGGCATTTTCTGTTTGGGTGGGTGGGTTCATATTCATGAGCTTGAGACTTACGGAGCTTCATGAATCTGACCCACCAAAACCGCTACGACTATTAAAATACATACATTAATACAATTATTGCTTCATTGCTCAACAACCGACCTTAGCTCAGTTGGTAGAGCGGAGGACTGTAGTTGAATACCATGACAGAAATCCTTAGGTCGCTGGTTCGAATCCGGCAGGTCGGATTTTTTGTATGAAGTTTTTTTGTACTTTTTTCGTTATTTTTCAATTTTCAGTCTCGGACCAACCAAAAGAAATATCCCATTTTTTTTTAGTTAAAATATTTGTCTATTTAATATATCTTTGTTGTTTGCACAAATCACCCATGTCACTTCAAGTTTTCAACCCCTTTCAAGGGAGGAGCACCACCCACAAAAGAAGGGAACAATAGTGAAAAGGCCAATCCATCCGAAGACTGAATGATCTCCGGCACCTAAGTCAGCAAAGGTCTAATGAAAGCAAAATGAATAAAAAATGTTGGAGAGGAATTTGTGTGTGGTGTACCCATGAAGTAGCGGTGCATCCTGTTAGAAAAATAGAGTTTTTAAGTCAAAAAAACTTTTTTGACAAAAGTTTCATTTTTAAACTTTTGACAAAAGTGTGTTTTTGTCATTTTTAGGCTTTTTAAATTCTTAAAAACGCTTTCAATTTTTTTTATCAAACGGGTACTTTTTTTTGTTCAAATAAATTTTTTGAATATTAAACGCACTTTTAAGCCTCTTAAACGCACACACAGATAGACCCTTAAGCTCTTTAGCATACATGCCTTAGAGGCCTTTTAGTATGTAATATAATTTTTCATGTACATATTGTGATGTGTGTCCCAATGAATGTGTTAACATAAATTTTACATTGACAACCTGCGCAGATTTCTGAATACCATATATTTGTTATAATAATAAAATAAAATAAAAATTAATGTATGTGATTTACTTGTTTTACAAATAGTTTTTTATAGTATCAAAATAAACTCAAACATCTTTAAAGTATGCTAAAAATAAATAAAAATAATAATTTACTCCTTATAATTAAATTCTATCCACTTACTTAACATGTATTATTAATATGAAACTGATTTAAATAAAATACGTGTCATAATTTTATTAACTTTAATATTACATTCTCAAAATCTGATAAGTAAGCGCGGACTAAGAATAAATCTACCATGAATTATCTGTTAGGGTGGTGCAGGAATCGAGGAGAAGTGCTTTTGCCACGTGTTTAAGCAAAAAAGCATTTCTCTTCCATAAGCAAAAAGCATGAAAAGATGCCGCACTGAGCCAGCCAAATAGCCGATAGATACGGTCTGTCAGGGTGCAGGAAGGGAGCGGAAACCTGCTCACGTGCTGTCACATGATAGCAGGTGTCCTAACCTTTTCCTTTTTATTTTGTATTTTTATAAATTATTTCTTTGGGAGCACTGCTACAACGTAATAGCATGATTAAGAGATAAGAGACAAGAGGAACGAAAAAAAAAAAAAAAAAAAAAGGAAAAGGTTAGGACAAGGTCTGGCGAGGTAATGGGCGGTCTTGGCAAGGTCTGTCGATTTGAAAATGAGATGCTTGAAGTTAAAAAATAGTTTACAATTTTCATTATTTTTTTAAAATTAAAGAAGAATTTTCAATTTAAAAGAAAATATTTTTCGTTGACCACTATTTTGTGTCAAAGTAACAGAAATCATTTTCTGGAAACCATTTTACGTTAAAGTAAACGGAGCCCAAGCGATAAGAGATAAGAGGAACAAAAAAAAAAAAAGTGCATTAAAATCACATCTCTATCTCAAAAAGTTGTAATGGACTGAACGGTCAAAAATGTGACTCGCTAAAATATAGTGCATATCTGAAAATTGATTGAAACGATGACATTTAAATAGTTATATAAAACATGGATCAAATTTAAATAGAAGAAATTTCTTGTTGTATCTATGATATTGTTTTGTTGGAACAATATGTTTTATTTTTATGAAATGAATAAAGAAAAAACATTGTTATAAAAAAATAAAAATTGATACATAAAATCCCAACTCAATGTGTGACGAGTGACCATGATTTTTTTATAATATCCTTCTTTGGGCGTGCCATCATAAGAGAGAGAGAGAGAGGGAAAACAATATAGAAAATATCTTTACATCTTTTGTCATTTTTATTCTTGACAAAATAATCACAATCCCATTAATTTTAAACTTTGATTCTCTCTCTCTCTCTCTAGCCTTGATTTGTATATATTCTTCCACTCTACACTATGGTGGCAGGCACACATAATGTATATTTGGACTAACCCACTTCAACCCATAGTCATCCTTTTGGTTTTGGTTTTTGCTGTTGTGGGTGTGGTGGCGGCGGCAATTGACCAATTGTGGTTCATCTTCTGGTGACAGCGGTGATTGCTGGCCTTCGCTTTCTAAAGACAAAAAGCAAACAACAAGTGCTCGATGAAATGCTCCACTCAGATTGTACGTATCAAATGTATTCCCTCTCAAACCGTGTAAGATCATATAGATCTCTACAAATTCAAAAGTGTTTTAGTGGGTTTATCTTGTTGATAGTTATCTCCTTTGCCCTTTGGTTGTCATAACTTGAGGGAGTAACAATTATATATCTTTAATTTCTGTTCTGATAAACTTTTTAGTGTTTGTTGCTATTACTATTTAAGTATTAGTCCAGGGGCGGAACAGAACTTTTGGAGTGGGGGGGGTTTGGAAATATTGACTTATATAAATACATATAATTTCTTTATATGTGTATGTGAGTGTTTATATAAAATAAAAACATTCAAGTCTTAAATTTAATCTCATGGCATCACAAATACATAATAGAATAAACAATTAATAAAATAAATTAAATATTATCTATAGAGTTCAAGAAAAATGGTATCAAAAATAATTATTGTAAACTTAAATGACTGCACAATAATCACTCAAAAAATAAATTAAAAAAACTGATATTTTCATCATATTCCACATTTTTGCACCCAAAAAACACAAATAAATGCAAGAAAAATGAGATGTGAGGAAGATGGCTAAGAAAAAAAATATACAAACGGAATAATGCATAATATGTTAATTTTGGGGAGACAAATATACCGTTTTTGAAGGACAAATTCATAATATATATATATATATATATATATATATATATATATAAAGAATTATAAAATTTTTGTCCCCCCACCCTAGCACATAGTTCCGCCCCAGAGTATTACACATAAAATTAAGTGTAATTTTAATCATGTTTATATAGGCTTTTGGTTACCCTTTTCTTATAAGCCGGTCTGCTACTTAATTCAAAAGCCTATTTTGCTGCAATTCAATTCACAAATTTGATTTTCTGTTGTGTTAGTCAAACAGATTCTTTTTTGAAGCATTTTGTTGAAATAAAAACAAAAGTTGAAAAAACTAGAAATATCAAGGAGACAGTAACAATTTTTTTAATTTTTTAATTTTTTTTTATCATTTTCTTAAAATAATTCGATAACCTTTGATTTTTGCGGTTTGATGGTTTTGTTTTTAACAAAATCAAACTGGGAAATGGTTACAATTGATCAAAAACTAAAAATGGGGTGGGCTCCTTAACAATATACCCAAAATGAAAATAACAATACAAAAATACAACTAAAAGTAGAAAATAAGCAAGATAAGTAACCCGATCATCATTGAAGGACCATATAAAGCGGTTACTGAGGCAAAGGGGCCACATAGAGGGTCATAAACCTCAAGAGATCCCTAAACAATTTTTAAAGGTATAAAAATCTCAAGAGATGCCTTAAACCTATTTGAATTCCTACAAAGAAACAACAACAACCACCGAAAAAAAAAAATAATAATAATAATAATTAAATTAAATTATCAAAATCCCAATTAGGAGCAGATATAGGGAAAAAAAAAACTAAAACTAAATGCACAAGCCTCCTTAACAAAATCAAACCACAAAAACGAAGGGAGGCTATAACCCACAAAACCCAAGCAACACAAGAGACACTACAGAAAAAATAAGCAAAAAGAATACAAACACAAACCTTAAGAGAGGTCAACATAATTTTCCTAATGTATAATGTTACATGCAATCTAAAATTAGTACTTAATCTTAATTCAAATGATAAAATGACAAATATTTAACTTTAATGTTATATAGCCGGATTTCTTATCAAGTAAATTATGTAGCTTTTTTTTTCTTTTCTTTTTTTTTGGGTAAGGTCAACCTTCATGAGCATTTTAACCTCTAAAACCAGTATAGTCGACCAACAACCGAGACAAAAAGTTTGATTCATTATTAGTCAAAAACATCCTTAGGTAAACCTGCTTTTTCTCTTTTGAAAAACTTATTTTAAGATAATGCTACATTCTTTATCATCATTGCATTAAATAATTAATCAGTCAACAATCTTACTTTTTTTTAAAAAAAAAAATTATTTGTGTTCACTGGTATATATATATATATATATATATATATATATATATATATATATATATTAACTTAATTATAACTCTCCTATTTTTTTTTTTTCCTCCTAATTAATCCCTTCACATGTCTACCTTCTTTTTGGTCATCACTCCACCTGTTAAAATGAACCTGTTATATCACCATTTATTTCAAAAGCTTAAGTTGATAAGAAAAGGTAAATTTAATCACTTAATCATTATTTTAATATTTATCCTTACGTGTGAGCTTAAACTCTATTTTAATAGGTAATGCTCAACACATGAAATATTTAATTCAAATGGGGGTGATTTGACGAAGCCAAGGTTCGCGCCCTTATCTACTGCATGGCTTTTACATGACAAACCAATGTTTAAATCAGATTTATGAGACCCAATCCCCTCCTTATTCCCCACGTGGTACGAATCAGACTCCTCACTACTAGCCTCAAAGGGTTTATGCATTGCTGTCTTAGGGTTTACAGAAAACCTGGAGGCTTCCATACTGGACGTCTCATTCTCACCACAGTCAACATCATCATTTTTTCCCTCCTCCGCCGCCTCCTCCACCATACTTCTTTCGTGGATCCTCCGCTCTTAAACTTACACCCCACTGATCTCCCTCGTCAGCTTGCCTTCACATTGTTTTCCTTACAAGGCATCCCTTTTCCCATGCAATAATCTACTACACTGGAAACAAAACATAGACAATTTCTCATACTTAAACGTAACCCAATGCAAGTTCCCTAGAAAGTTGAGTGCTCGTTCCCTTTCTAGTGCCTTGGATAATTCAATCCCAACGCGTAACCGCAAACATCTCCCTCACCCACCACCGCTCCTGCTACATCAACCTCAATAAGCTCTCCCAACAATTTCACCAATTCTGGTCCTCACAGCCTTGTTCATACACAATAATGGCATATCGTGCACCTGAACCTCGAACGGTGAATGTGTAAAATTCATCAAAGCTGGTGGTACACTCCCATCAACCTCGTTTAGTACCATAATCTGCCTATCAAACGACCAGGGCCGTCCCTTCCATCACTCTCCTTTTATCTTCTCTGTCCTCAAATTCGAAGAGCTAAACATTATGAAGGACCTCTTTGAATATTACCTTGCCCACGGTTCTCCATAGACGAGAAAGAAGAGCCTTAAAGACTTCCTAATTAATTCTTCGTTCTATTCCTACCTTACCAATCAAGCATCTCGCTCCCTTCTCTTTGCCCTCATATATTTCTCCTTCAGTAATATTAAGCCCCACCTTCTCCCCTCCAGTAAGGGAGATTTTGCCACACAAATCCTCCAGTATCTCCGTCATCATCCTTCTTCTTGTCGAAATTCTTCTCGTCGGAATCTACCCTTAGTATAAGTACAACAATCGCACTAAACCTTCTCCCCTGTTACCGGTAGAAGCTGTAACCCTCGCCGATAGTTTTCTCCAAGTGAAGGAACCCTAGAGAGACTCCTTATTTAATAATAAACATTATCTCTAAGAACTCTTTTTTGTATTCTTTTTTCTTTAAAAATTTTGACGAATTTTACCATTTCCTAGGTTGATATCAACTTACTCCTTAGGTTTTTAAAATAACATTTTAACTTGTTACATTTTCCCCAATTTGTACTTCATTTAAAACAACCAAAACTAATTAGGTGACATTAGTAGGGTTAATGTCACATAAACAATTTTACCATGTCACATGCCACATGCTAACAAAAATTAATTTTTTTATTACATTAAAAAACCAAAGTCGCCCCATCTATTTAGGATAGTTGTGCGAGCTACCCCTCGATTAATGCCACGCGAGCCATCTTCTTGCGTAGGGTAATTGCATGAGCCACTCCTATTGCTGGGGTTTGTTGCCCCCTTACGGGCCTTTGTAGCTCTATCCATTTCCATTCCATTTTATTTGTTTTTTTAAATATAATAAAAATTAATTTCTTAATATGTGGCTTGTGACGTGGCAAATTCCTTACATGACACAGCTAATTAGTTTTGGATGGAATGAGAATGAAATGAAAAAATACAAAAACTTTAAGAACTTCAAATGCAATTTAAAAAAACCCAAAGAATAAATTGAAATCGCGTGATACCTCATGAAGTTAGGATTAAATTTTCCTAAAATTGTTGGCATTACCAATCAAAAATAAAAAAGGACATGATTTATCAATACAAAACAATGACTAAGCATTTACGTGAAACGTTTGAGAAACAAGAAAGTTTATGTGACGAGGAATATTTTTTAGAGAGATGATTCACATTAATATTTTTTCAATATTTTTCTCATCTCATCTTATAAAATTTAAGAACAATGATTCACGTCAATATTTTCTTAATCTTTTCCTCATCCCCTCCTACAAATTCAATATATCAATCATTAGATTTTTAGACTCATGTGGACCCTACACAAATTTAATAGTGGATTAATCCATTCACTATGGAGATGGTTAAAAATATAATGAATTTTATCATTTCTCTTAATTCATTAAGATCAATCATTAAATTTGTTGACCGATCCTGTAGATCCACACAAATTTAATGATGAATTTATCCATTCACTATATAGATGGTTAAAAGAGGGATGAAATAAGAATGAATTATATTATTTCTCGAGAATCTCTTTTATCCATTCCTTATCTATGATATGTTTGACTGCTGTTTTAGCTAAATTACATGATTGACTTGCCAGCATCATATTCAATAATTATCTATACTCTTTAACCCTTACCGTATTCACTATTTGAAGCGCACCACCCTCTAGACATATCCATTATAGTCTCGTAGTACGACTAAATTTCGCCTCATACAAAGCCGCCAATGCCTCCGCAACAACCGACTCTAAAATCACCCTTTTAGTTGTGCTTTTACGCCAAAAAAGCATCCCTCCTAAAATCACAATTTCACTATAGAGAAAGTTAAAAGGGGAAAAAGATTCTCTCCAGTCCATTATGGAATGGAGAATATCTAATTCATGGCTAGGATTTTTTCTCAGAAATCCTATGGCCACAAATGGAACACATATCCCACTAATAAAAATAATAAAAAAAATATTATTTTAAATTAATAAAAAAATTAAGAAAAAAAAAAGAAAAAAAGAAAAAAGAAAAAAGAAGGGGGTGGCCACCTCATTTTGGGTAGGGGGTGGCTCAATGGCCGGCCAAGGGGTGGCTGAACCACCCCCATGGCCTATGGGGGTGGTTCGGCCACCCCGATCTTGCAAAAAGGGGGTGGTTTGCCTTTGGGCCAAGTTA
This sequence comes from Corylus avellana, assembly GCF_965113065.1. Taxonomy (NCBI): domain Eukaryota; kingdom Viridiplantae; phylum Streptophyta; class Magnoliopsida; order Fagales; family Betulaceae; genus Corylus; species Corylus avellana. The sequence continues at coordinate 28,684,722 of NC_142492.1, forward strand.
AAAAAAAAAAAAAAAAAAAAGTTGGAGCCACCCCATGGCCGCCACCCCTTGGCACAAAGGGGGTGGTTCGGTCACCCCCTTTTTGCAAGATGGGGGTGGTTCGGCCACCCTCATGGCCTGGCCACCCCCTACCCCAGCCACCCCCTTTTTTTTATTTATTTTTTTATTAATTTATTTTTTAATTTTTTGTATTAAAATAATATTTTATTATTATTTTTATTAATGTGATATGTGTTTCATTTGTGATCATAGAATTTTTGAAAAGAAATCTTAGCCATGAACTGGATATTCTCCAGTCCATAATAAACTGGAGAGGATCCTGTTCCGTTAAAAGGTGGGTGAAATGAGAATGGATTATATCATTTATCGAGAATCTTTTTTATCCATGCCTTATCTATGATATGTTTGACTAATGTTTTAGCTAAATTACATGATTGACCTGCCAATATCATATTCAATAATTATCTATATTCATTTTAATCCCACTCTTTTAACTTTTATCGTATTCACTATTTGAAGCACATCACCCTCCAGACATACATATCCGTTATAGTCTCATATTACGACTAAATTTCGCCACATACAAAGCCATCAATGCCTCCGCAACAAGCGACTCTAAAATCAGCCATTTAGTTCGCCAAAAACGCATCCCTCCTAAAATCACAATCAGAAACAAATATGTTATCCTCATAATAAGTGTGTGATAGCAGCTTTGGTAAAGAAATCGACCGTTTTCTTAGTAGAATGTCATCTTTCACATGGGTCCCTGTTTTGTAGCTAAGGAAACAAACCCCTGCATCGATAGAAGACATGTTTTGCGTCTTTTAATAAAGGGATCTATTTCAAAAAGATTGATGATAAGCGACACTTCCTCCAAAAAGTATTTAGTATCAACTTTCTTTGGCAAAAACGATATTGCGCGCCCACGACGCTCTCTACTCTAACGGCGTTATGTCAAAAACTGTTTTATTTATTTTAAACAATAAATAAATTAAACAAAAATTTTTAATTTCTTAAAACATAATTTTTTCTTTAAAAAAATGATTTTTAATTGTTTTCATATTATTATTTTTTTTAAAAAGGAAATTTTTTAAATTTTTATAAAATACAAAATTTTTTATTATGAAAAGGAATTTTTTTTTTTTTTAAAAAAAATAACTTTGAGCACCCCTTGGATTTTTTTTTTAGGTTTTTTTCTATAATTTTTAGCATTTTTTATTTTATTTTATATATGGTAGTTTCATCATTGAAGAAAAATTGACAATTTTTTGTAGTTTAGGGAGATATTGTCATAATTAAAAGTTTTAAAAAAATATTGTTGATTGGGCATTTGGGTGATAGTTTAAGAGGAATAAATAGATTTGACCCAATTATTAATTAACCATTATATCGGTAAAACCCGCAATATAACTCATGTATGAGAGAAAAATGTGAAAAAAAAAAAACAATTCTCTTCCCATGTAAAGTTTCCTTATAAAAAAAGAAAAAAACAAAAACAAAAACAAGATAGTACTATTTGGCGAGAACATAATAAATTCTGGACCTTAAGCCTCACCAACTAATAAAAGCGCACAGGAAAATCTGGACCACCCTTTTCTGGTCCTGAAAACAATAGTCACGACTCATGACTCATGACTGAAGGACAATCTAGCCCCCCAACCATGAACATGGCTGACGCTTGTGTGCTTTTCTCTCTTTAATTTGTGGGTTCCACTCTTTAATGTATTGTCTGCCCAAGTATTATTATCAAAGCATTTTTTAAAATACTTTTTAGTGAAAAATAAAATTATTTTCAGATTTTTATCACATCAAAACACTTTTTAAATAAATAAACAAATATTACCATCTAAAATGTTATCAAAGGGTTCGTTTGTGATTGTAGTTTTAATAATTGTGATTTTAAAAATTGCAAAAACGTTTGGTAAAACATGTTAAAATGTACTTCGTTATCAAATATTTGTTATGCGAAATCGTGATTTTAGTTTAAATTCACGCATTTTCAAATAAGCACCTGATAATCTGCTTATAGAAATTGTAGATTTTTTTTTTTATATATTTTATTTTAGATTATGTGCTTTTTAAATCGCAATGCCACATGTCTTACATTTTACAATATTTTTTAAAAACACAAATTATTTTTGCAAAATCGCAATTCCAAATGCAACCTAACTTAATTAGGTGACTCATGCGATTATGAGTTTTTAAGCCTAGTCCGACCTCTTTTGGATTAGCAAACAATCATATTTTTGCTACACAATGCCCGCACATTAAATGGTTCTTTTTCAATACCTAATTTGCTTTTTTAAAATCAAAATTTTATTTACATCTTTTTAAAAAACCTAAATCTGTGTAAATTTTATATGGGGATAAGCGGTAAAATAACAAATTTCATCCTTCACCTTTAATGTAACTGCTAATAAACTGTTTCTAATGAGTAGCTCAATTGATTGTGAATCATGCCTCATGAAGCAGATATCACTAGTTCGAATCCTCCTCCCTGTTCCCTTGTGTGGATATATATAAAAAAAAAACTATTAATAAATTAGTCCCTACATTTTTAGTTTAAGTATAACTAAAAAAACTAAAGAAACAATGACACCCATAAGTTTTCTTGTGTCCATATCATTATTTTTTAGTTTTAAATCTTTTAATACCTATAGATTCATATTTCTTAATAAATAAAAGTTTATTAAAAACTAATAAAAAACTAATGTGTACATTTAAGAAGTAACAAGAAAAGGAACACCAAAGCACCCTTATCCTATCATTTTCTGTGCACCATGAATTATGTTAAAAGGCAATAATGATTTTTCTTTGAGGAGCTGTAAAATTGGGTGAAGAATGAAGATGATCAATTACTAATGTGTCGGGTAATAAATATCAGGTTATAACCAGGGCTTTTATATATATATATATATAAGCACCATTAATATTAGAGTAATGTTCGCTTCTTATTTCTTATCATATTTTTATATTATTGGACTGATGTTGCTGTGTTCATCCGTTATTGAATCAATTTTTATTAAACAAGAAAAAAATATAAGGGCTCATGGGTACTGTCACATCACCCAACAATATGATGATGTGACAATAAAAATCAACATTTAAATAAGTATTGGTAAAATAAAAAGATTATCACGTCATTTTAGTTGTATCTATTAAATAAGATTTTTTTTTTTAATAAAAAAATGCTGATTTTCACATACAGGAGTATTAGAGTGCTAATATTGGCTTAGCAATTTCTTACTTTTATGTAAAATAAATAAACAAAACTTACATCGGATTATGCATCTCAAATGCAAACTACATTTTTGTTGCATTTCTGAAAATTTGCAAATACTATTTATTTATTCACGTACCTTTTTTCTCAAAAGTTGAAAAATTGGATCTTTAAGAAAAATACAATCCTTATAATAAACAAAAAAATAAAATTTAAATGATAGATAAAAAAAAAAGAAAAGATAATCAGATGTATAATGTCTTTTAAAATTCATTATAGCTAAACTAGATAATTAAAGTGGGTTTTGACGAGCTATTTTGTACAAAAATATATATACACCACTGTGAAAGCTTTTTTTTTTTTTTGTTTTACATGTCCTCACAAGAAAGGGGAATGTGATTTGAACTAGTAACTTCTGCTTCATTAGATATGGTTCTACTCGATTGAACTATCTCTTATGGACAATGCCAAAGCTTTTACATAGGTAAAAAAGATTTTTTTTTTTTTTCAAATGCCAATTTTACCCCACCCCCCCGCAGAAACTAACATTTCGCAAAACGGGCCGCCGTTAGGTTCGTTGCTATTTTCCTTGAAACCCGGAGAAGGTTTCAATATTAAATAGAGTTTTCAAATTTCGTATTCCCCCAAAAGGAAAAAGCTTTCGTATATCCTAGTCATCACAGATTTACTTGTCCGCAAATTGTACAGCAAAATTACGAAAACCCAAAAGGAAACGGGAGACAGAAAGAGCTTTCATTCATGCCCTTCCACTTCCTCACTCTCACTCCCTCTCTCGAAACTCTCCCAAATTCCAAAGCTCTCTCGCCCACGCCACCTAAATTAGGGTTTCCTCTTCGCCTTCTCGCCTCCGCATTCGCATTATTTACGCTTGTATCCCTCACGCTCTGATCGCCGGCGACTCCTCCGTCAGCGGCAGCATTCCGGAATGGCATTTCGAGTAATTATGTGATGGGCGTGGCCAAGGCGTGGAGGTTTAGCTTGATATCGGCCAAAAACCTGGCTCTGTTACAGAACCAGAACGGGAATGCTATTGGCAGCAGTAATACGAATAAGCATGTGTGCTGGAGATCAACGGCGACGACATCGTTTCAAATGAAGCCGATTTCGTGGTCATTGGTCTGCGGGTTGATGCTGTTCGCCTTGGGCTTGATTTCGCTCTTCACTGGTCACATGGCCTCCGATCTTGAATGGTACTCTCAGCGCTTGGTCAGGCCAAGCTTGTACTCCGGACTGGTAATTTTTTTTAAACTTTTTTCCTAAATTGAAGTGGTATTGGTTTGGAATAATTGCAATGTGCTAGAATCAATGTGCCAGTTTTGGAAGGTTTTGCTTTTCTGACATTACAGTAATCTTTGTATCAATTGTGGAAATTGAAGGATGGCGGTCGGCGTGAGGCAATTGATATATGGAAATCCAAGTATTCAAAGTACTTCTATGGGTGCAGCGAGCGAGGCCGTCGTTTTGCTCGTAAGTTAATTCTTTCAATCACCTTTGGAAGAACTTGGCCTTTCATTTCTACCCAAATGCCATTGCTTATCAAATCAAGCCAATGTTTATTTCATCGACAATATTTTTATATACCAATTGAATGTTTTGCAATGCATTGCACTGGTGTTGTGAGTACCATTCTTTAATAATAATTATACTTGTTTTTATTCATTTTTCTAAACGCAATCTTCCGGGTCCATTCGGTCGTCAATTTGTTTATTTATTCATTTAATAGATTCTTCTAATACGATGATTAAGCTCCCCCTAGACCACCCGTGTTACTTAGATGGATTACGAGGCTGGTTTTTGCTTAGATTTGTTATATTGGCCAAGAATGGGGGAATATCAAGTTAATCGATTAAACTAAGGATTTTTCCCAGAAAGATAGCGTTCTTCATAAGATGACTAGTATGTATGTAATTTACCACCCTTGTTCCTCGTGTGCTTACTGGGCATACCACTCAAATGCTCTTTTAAGCTTTTTTCTTTATGGAAAATTATTTGCTGGTCAAACATGCTGGACTTGTCCCTCGGTCTTCACAATAATAAACATGTGTTTGTGTGTTGAGCATCTGTGGTGTAACTATCCTTCGTAATTTTGAACAATTTGCTGATGCTGCTTTTGTAGATTATCTTTTATGATAGGACACCCTTTTCTTGATCAACTACTCTGCTTCTTGTTTATATTTCTGAAAGCACGCATACTTATATATATATATATATCTGTGTGTGTGCGTGGGCGTGCACGTGTGTTTGTTCTGCTTAAAGGGTTTGTTTTAGTTTGACATCTGAAATATAATTACATATGCTCATATATTGCTTTCCCTAACACTGCTAATTTGAAATCTAGCTGCTATTCGTGAGCAATCATCAAATGGCTATTTGCTTATCGCAACAAGTGGAGGGCTGAACCAACAAAGAACAGGAGTAAGTGAAAGTGTCTCATTTTGTGCTACATTTTCCACTGTACATCTTGTAGAAATATTATTGCCATCAATGACATCAACCTCTGACAATATATTTGCCATGTTTACCTCATTATTTGTTTTGAACAATTAATTTTGGCTTAGTTGTAGTGATGGGGGGCTGAATTAGGTTCTATCTTTCTGTCTTTTCCACGAGTTTCTTACTTTGACAAAAAAATAAACATGTTAACCTTGTGGAGATGACAATATATTTCCCTCACTCAGATAACAGATGCTGTAGTTGTCGCTCGGATTCTTAATGCTACATTAGTTGTACCTGAGTTGGATCATCATTCGTACTGGAAGGATGATAGGTAAGTTGATATTCTAAAACCTGCTGGTAGTGGCATTTAATTGACCTGTTTTCCCCCACTGTTGTGATAATGATAATCAACTTCACAATATTTATCTTATTGAGGGCATCTTATTTGGCATGCAGTGACTTCATCAACATTTTTGATGTTCGTTGGTTCATTTCATCCCTTGCAAAAGACGTAACCATTGTCAAAAGAGTTCCTGATAAAGTCATGCGATCAATGGAAAAACCTCCTTATACTATGCGTGTCCCAAGGAAATCTGCCCCTGAATACTATCTTGATCAAGTTCTTCCCATACTCTTGAGGAGACGTGTAAGGCCACCTCCCTCAATTTGTAATGCACTTTTTTTTTTTTTTTTTTTTTTTTTTTTTTTTTTTCTAATTGATTGTTTATATGCATAATCAAATCTTTTGTTTCAAAATCATTTCCAAAACAACGAGTCTCTTTTAAAGTTCAAAAGTTCTGATTTTTTGTTACATGAGTATGCATTCAATCCTCTAAAACTGTAAGTAACTTGTTATGGTAATGTGCTCTAGTTGCATAATTGCTAATCCAAGTTGGTCTTTCGTTTTGGGAGTCAAAATTCTTTTGTTGATTTGGTCATGGTTTTCTTTAGCAAGGCAATTAACACAGTAAATTCTGCAGGTTGTGCAATTGACAAAATTTGATTATAGACTTGCAAATAATCTTGATGAAGAGCTGCAGAAGTTACGTTGCCGGGTTAATTATCATGCCTTAAGATTTACAAAACCTATACAATCGCTTGGTCAGAGAGTTGTTTTGACGATGCGAAAGATGGCCAAACAATTTATTGCTGTTCACTTGAGGTTTGTCTCTGTAACTTTCAAGTATAAGATTGGACTGCTAATTTTAAAATTTAACTGGTGTGTAAAGTATGTTTTTGAGGTGTGGCTGCTCGAACATAGCACATTCTTTTGTGAGCAACGTAACCCACCTCAATATTCTCATTTTGTTCTTGTTGGACATCTAAAGCGTATACATGTTATGCAATACTTTAATAGTTGCTGAATAAATAGATTGATATTACAATTGCCTAAAATTTGATAAATAAATGTTTTCTAATGAATTTTAAAAATAAAGGCCCTGCATCATATTTGAAAACTTTTTGTGGTTTCTATCTTATTTGTTTTCATCAATATGGCACTAAGCAATAACCTATTAAGTGAGTTTAAAACTAAGAACCATCACTGATGGTTCTTCATTTAGCACGGGTGCTCATAATGATTTTTTTTTAATAAGTAAAGCAAATTTATTAAAAGCGCTAGGGGTGCAACTCACATACACAATAAGTATACAAGAGAACAGTACCCAGTAAGATCAAGAGCAAGAAAGAAGAGCACAAAATTCTACAATGTTAGAGACATTGAGAAGGGTGTAAACAAAGATCTACTTGGAAGAGGGATTTAAGAAGACAAAGTTGTAGATTTGAGCTTGTCTTCTCACAGTCATCGAAAGTTCGAGCATTCCTTGCTTTCCAAAGGCACATTAGGCAAGAAGGGATACATTCCAAAAAATATTAAAGCCATTCCTACTAAACCTTCTTTTCCAACACTTCAGGAGCTCCACCACCCATTTAGGCATAACCCAGTCTACTCCAAAAATCTTAAGAACCAAGTTCCATAGGTCTCTTGCAATACCACACTGACAAAGGAGATGATCAAGAGTTTTTCCACTCAATTTTCACATACAAAACCAATCTATCACTATGATGTGATGTTTTCGAAGATTATCCATATTTTGATTTTTTCCTAAAAATGTTGTCCGCGTGAAGAAAGCCACCCCTAAACCATGAGAGCTATTGAAAAAGTCATCAGAAATATTATTAATCAGAATAAAGAGCCGAACAGTGGTTATGCAGTGCACTATCCAACTCTGCCATTTCTTCCCAAAGCCACATTGCCTTAACATGTATAACAAAAAATCCCAACTAATGTAGTCATAAGCCTTTTCTAAGTCAAATTTACACAACATTCCCGACTCACCCGATTTGATACGGCTAGTTATGCATTCATTGGTGATAAGAACAAAATCCAAAATCGGACAACCTCTAATAAAAGCATTCTGAGTCTTTGAAATGATACCCTCCAAGACAATTTTAGATCTATTAGCAAAAACCTTCACGATATTCTTGTAAACGCCACTTACTAGACTAATAGAACAAATGGCTTAACCTCACCAACCCACACTTTCTTAGGAATAAGGGAATTGAAGGTCACATTCAAAGTTCTAATGAACTTGCCACGCTCATGGAACTTGAGAAAGACCTTCACAGCATCTTCTTTGATAACATTCCAACAAGACTGGAAGAAAGCTATAGAAAAACTGTCTAGACCCAGGGTCTTATCCCCATTCAAATCTTTCACTACTTTGAAAATCTTTCTTTCCTCAAAAGCTCGTTTAACCAAACAGCCTCCTCCTTACTAATAGAGTGGAAAGGAGACCATCCAAATCTGGCTGCCAATTTTTGTTCTCGGTATAGAGCTGAGAGAAAAATTGGACTATATGATCCCTAACTTCATCCGGACTAGAAGAGATTCACCATTGATAACCGAGAGAGAGAGAAAGGTAATGAACCATTCATTCAATTATAATGAGTCAGGTGTACAGTATTTACCAGAGCCACATCCAAGCTGCTGCTTAAGATACAGAAGTGTTCAAAATCCTAAGCAAGCAAGTACCAAATAAGAAAAATAATAGTATCCCCCCTTCTCATATTCCAAGCTGCTACTTTGTTTTGGTTCAAAAATTAAAAGCTTTAAAAGCTTACCTAAAAACGTGGAATGATATGGCCTTTGATAAGAAAAAAATGGCTCCTCTCGATGATTTAAAGGGCTGGATGGAATATTGAAGAACAAAGACTGCTTTCTAGTGAGGATAAATTGAGGAAGGATGCGGCTATATTAGAGCTCGAAAATACTATATTCTTTGGAGTTGAGCTGGATGCAAAAGTCGAGGGTGTTGGTTAAGAAAAGGGGATATATATATATATACATCCACCCACACACATATCAATTAGGAAAGTAGAAATCATGATCATTTGGGCTTTTTGGATTTCATTCTATTTATAATTTCATTCTTGACTATGATTGCAGGCTTAGGCCCCAAGAATGGAATGACCATTCCTATGGAATAACTATTCATTTGTTTGGTAAGGGCTCATTCCTAGGAATTGTTATTCTTTTGGGAACGACTGTTCCCTTACAAAGAGGAATACCGATTCCTCTAAAAAACGAAAGGAATAACTATTCTTTAAGGAATAAACATTGTTTTCCAAAAACATTTTAAAAAAATGATGCTTAGAAATTCTAGGTGGCCGACCACCATGGCCACACACTGCAAAAACCGGGGGTGGTTGCACTACTCCTGAAGCACCTCTGGTGGTTGTGGTGGTCGGCAACCCACAAAATTTTTAAGAATCAGTTTTTTTTTTTTTTTTTAATTTTTTTTTTTTTTTTAATTTGAGCTTTAAAAAAATAAAAAAACATGTGGTTTTTTTTAGTAAATTTGGTTCAATTCTAATGAGAGCATATGTGTTGTCACCAAACTGAGGAATAAGAATAACTATTCCATTTCACCATCTTTCATTCTCAGTAATAGCTATTTATTTTCCAAATGAAATATTCATTTCGCGTACCAAACAAGCACTTAGTATTGTCACCCTATAAATATTGGATACAAACTGAATGAAATTTTTTTTTTAGTGCACATTCTTTGTGATTCTACAATTGCCCTGTGGGGAGAGAGAGAGAGAGAGAGAGAGAGGGGGGGGGGGGGGGAGTATACGTTTGCACAATGCTTTTCCCCCCGTTATTGAAGATTCTTTCAAACTGTTTCCTCTTCGTGTTTGCCTTCTTTTAAAATATTTAATTCATGCCTGAGTAAACACAGCCGCAAAAGATCTATATAGTCAATATTTGATATGTAGAAAACATCTAGTTTTACTTATTTCATAATCTCCTCTACCTAGCACTAGGCATTGACCTTCAAATATTTCAAATCAGAGAAGCTAATGATAAGACTGTCTTTTTCCCACCTTTACCTCTAATATTTTGAAAATGCTTCTTATATACTCTCCGGCAGTAGGGGTTTGCATATGCAGTGTGCTCTTATTTTATTTTATTTTTTTTGTTTTTAATTTTTAATTTTTGTGTCTATATAGCTAGAGAAAATGCTCCATTTTTTGAGTAATGCTAAAAGTCCTCCTTATGTCCCTCTTGTGTCTATCCATAATTGATGTGGCTTTAAAATCATCATTGGATTTATGATATATCATTATTGAATTTTGATCCAATGATGATTTTAAAAATCACATCAGTTTTGGAGGGACACAAGAGGAACATGGAAGGACTTCTATATGACTATAGACAAACATCTATACATATAATTGAACTTCTGCACATATGTTTGGATTCATTAGTTGCGGTTGAAAACTATTCTAATGACAGGTTTGAACCTGATATGCTAGCATTTTCTGGGTGTTACTATGGTGGGGGTGAAAAAGAAAGATACGAGCTTGGTGAAATAAGAAAGCGATGGGCCACATTACCTGTGAGTTCACTGTCCTCAAGTATTTATTTTAAAGTGCATGCACTACCTTGCTGTTCAATACCTATAGATGAGAAGTACCATGCTTGTGTAGATGGATGCTTATTATTTATTCCATCGAATAATCTTTGGACCAAATGGCATCTCTCTTATAAACAGGGAGTTTAGTGGAGGGCAAGATCACATATTCAATTTTATATGGTTTTGGTTTTATTTTTTTTGATAAGTAATGATGATAAAAGAGCTTTCTTTGTGTCACTCAAAAACCCCTCAAAAAGTCCAACCAACCAAACCAATCCCCCACTTTTCTCTCTCCCAATCTTATATGGTTTTGTTGCTTGTATTTGTCCATAAAAGAAAATATATATTCTCTCTCCTGTAATCTGAAGTAAATGTTGTTTGCACCCTTGTTATTTATGCAGGATTTGAGCCCCGAGGGAGAGCGGAAACGAGGGAAATGCCCACTTACTCCTCATGAAGTGGGTTTGATGCTACGGGCACTTGGTTTTGCAAATGACACATACCTTTATGTTGCATCTGGAGAAATATATGGTGGAGAAGAGACTTTGCGGCCTCTTAGAGAACTCTTCCCAAATTTCTATACAAAGGAGATGCTGGTCAATGAAGAGTTGAAACCTTTTCTTCCTTTCTCTTCTCGCCTTGCTGCTGTTGACTACATCGTCTGCGATGAGAGCGACGTATTTGTCACTAACAATAACGGAAATATGGCCAAGATTCTTGCTGGCCGAAGGTAAGATATCTGGTACATTTCTTTTCTTTTTTTCTTGCCCTTGTGGGGGTTGAAGCTAAAGCTTAATTTGTTATTGTCGATGTGGAAGAATGAATGAGCAAATTATACTCTGCTCGCAAAGAATGCTGATGCTGAAAAACTTTATTGCAGTAACCAACAAAACATGAGAATGGTGGACAAGACGTAGAATACATACACAAGTGCAAGAAAGTCCTTTCTTTTTATTTGTTTATTTTTTTATTTGTTTATTTTATTTTTAGAGAAAATATCAAATTAGCTCCTTGTGCTTTTAGTCATTATCAATTGCACGTCAGGAATGTGAGGGGGTTGCATGAAGGGAGTAAATGCATGAGTATCAGAAATCTTCTCAGGACATGGAAGGCTGACATAATAACTTACTTGATACTAAATTGGAACAAATGTTCAGGAGTATAGTGCGGAGTTTGTGGGGTAGGCAACGTCTAGATTGGCGTCAGTTGGAGTCTAGGGGGGGCTTATGGTGATATCTTATTGTTTAGAGATAGGAGAATTGTGGAAAAAGTTGAAGATTGCTTGGGTAACTAATGGCATGAAAATTCAGAAATGTTAGTGATCCATTTGAGTGGGCTTCCGCTAGTGTTTATGGCCCTAATTAAGATGTTGACCGTTGGTTGTTATGGAAGGAGCTGGTGGGTTTGATTAGGAGGTGGGATGTTCCTTGGTGCATTGGAGGTGAAAATTCAGAAATGTTAGTGATCCATTTGAGTGGGCTTCCGCTAGTGTTTATGGCCATAATTAAGATGTTGACTATTGGTTGTTATGGGAGGAGCTGGTGGGTTTGATTAGGAGGTGGGATGCTCCTTGGTGCATTGGAGGTGATTTTAATGTGACCCGCTTCCCTAGTGAGAGATCGGGAGCAGCAAGCTTTTCAATCGCTATGGAAGAGTTCTCGGACTTTGTCTTTGAGCAAGGTCTTGTGGATATTCCCCTTCAGGGTGGGAATTTCACTTGGTCTAGTAATTGGGCTTCTCCTTCATGGTCTAGAATTGACAAGTTTCTCTTTTCCCCTGAATGGGGGGGATCACTTCCCAAATGTGGTTCAGAGCAGATTACCCAGAGTTTTCTCATATCAGTGTCCTATACTTCTTGATTGTGGCAATTTTCAGTGGGGCAAAACTAATTTAAAGTTTAAAAACATGTGGCTGAAAACATATGGCTTCGTGGGGAAGGTAAGGCAATCGTGAACTCCTATTGTTTTCATGGCTGTCCTAGCTTTGTTTTGGCTTAAAAATTAAAAGCTTTGAAAGCTGAGCTAAAACTGTGGAATGAATCAGAATTGGTAATGTGGAGAAAACAAAAGGGCTCTTCTTGAGGAAATAAAAGGGCTGGATGGGATTGAAGATTAAAGATCACTTTCTAGTGAGGAGAAATTGTGGAAGGACGCGGCTACTGTTGAGCTGGAGAAGATTATTGTTTTGGAGGAGGAGGTGATCTGAAGGCAAAAGTTGAGGGCGTTATGGTTAAGAGAGGGGGATAAAAATACTATGTTTTTCCATTAGGTGGCGAACTGTAATAGAAATAGTAACGAGATAGAGAACTTAGTTGTCAATGGTGTCACCTCTTCTAATCCAGTGGAAGTTAAGCATTATAGTCCACTTCTTCACAACTTTAAATTGAGAATGAAATCTAGACTAGATTTGGATGGTCTTCCTTTCCACACTATTAGTGAGGAGGCGGCAGCTTGGGTGGAGTGAGCTTTTGAGGAAAGGGAAGTTTTCGAGGTGGTGAAAGACTTGAATGGGGATAAGGCTCCAGATCCAAACGACTTTTCTGTGGCTTTTCCTCCAGCTCCAGTCTTTCTTGAGTTCCATGAGCGTGTCAAGTTCGAAAAAAGCTTGAATGTGACTTTCATTTCTCTTATTCCGAAGTAAGTGCGGGCTGTTGAGATTAAAGACTTTTTCTCCCTCTCGACATTATGTGGTATCTATACAATTATTGCAAAGGTTGTCGAATAGATTGAAAAATTGTCTTGGAGAATATCATCTTGAAGTCTCAAAATGCTTTCATCAGGGATAAGTGTTGCTAATTGGATAGAGAAATTGTGTGGGGATTTCTTTGCGGGGGTGGTTTGGATGTTCCATCTTGTTAATTGGAAGAAGGTATATACTCCCTGTAATCTTGGAGGTTTGGGAATTAGGAGTTTGGTCACTTTCAATCAGGCTCTTTTAGGGAGATGGTTATGGAGGTATGTTGTGGAGAGAGAGGCTTCTTGGCGATAAGTAGTGGATAAAAAATATGGTAGTCAGGCGGGAGGTTGGCGCTCTAATGTTGTCACCGGCTCATATGGGATGAGTATTTGGAAACGTATTAGGAGAGGCTAGGATGCCTTTTCTTGTTTTGTTAGCATAGAGGTGGGTGATGGCGCTCAAACCATGTTTAGCTCACAATGGAGAGGTGCATTGGGATTTGAATTTCATTAGATTGGTGCATGATTGGAAAGTGAATGTTGTTTCTTCTCTTGTCAATATTCTGTATTTTGTTAGGTTTGGTCGGGGGATGAAGTAAGCTTTGTTGGATTACTTGGAAGAGATGATCCTTTAGGTCAAAACTTTTTATAAAGTTCTTCCCAACTTTGAATTTTCTTTCCCTTTGGAAGAACATTTGGAGGTCTAAGGCTCCGTTAAGGGTTTTTTTTTTTTTTTTTCCCACTAGGACAGCATCCTTGGAGAGAATTCTCATTATGGATAATCTCCACAAGTGTCACATCAGAGCCACTTAGTAATGCGCTATGCGGTGCTGTTAGCACCACATGACGTGGTCCTGATGAGGACGTCAAAGGTTAAAGGGGGGAAGTTTATAACACTTCGGTCTTATATTTGGGAGATGAGTAGCCTACATAGAGAGTAAGTGGTTCACAAGAGATGTTTATGGGTGCTAAGTCTCACATTAAAAAAAATCCTGATGAGGACGTCAAAGGTTAAAGGGGGGAAGTTTATAACACTTTGGTCTTATATTTGGGAGATGAGTAGCCCACATAGAGAGTGAGTGGTTCATAAGAGATGTTTATGGGTGCTAAGTCTTACATTAAAAAAAAAAAAAAAAAAAAAAAGATTGAAAAAAGAGAAGCCTTTGACTACTTGTTTTTGTCCACTCAATGAAATTCTACAATAATTGATATTTAAGAGGCAGTTTTTACTTGGAAACACGTATATATCCTTTTAAGATTAGTGTTACCCCTCATCAATAATTTCATAGTCACTTGTGCTGCATGCTCTACATCAGTTTTATAGATATTGGTTCCCAGTTCTGATATGGTGGGGAAAAACAAATGGACCTGACACTAGCTGTGGAGTTTATTATATAACTTTTATTAGCATGATAAGTAATAGCTATGTGCAGGACATTTTATGTTCTAAAGTTTAGTTAAAGGATCTTCCTAAAGATAACACTTTTTGGTTCAAGAATAAGGGGAATATATGTGTTGGAATTTCGTAAAGGTGTCAGGTATTGATGTGTCTAAATTCTAGTCTATCTGCACGGTCATCCTTTCGAAGTATGTTTTCTTTTTTCAGTTAAATTTTGAAAAGCTCCAAATTTGTCACTGACAACTTTTTGATTTGGACAATGTAGTCCTTCCATTAGAAATGATGCCATCACAGAAATTGTTGATGTGGCTTGTCTCAATATTTGCCACATCATTAATTTTTGTGACACTGTCATCAATTTGATTGGGAGGGCTATTTTGCTTTAAATCATATGTTTTCATGGACAGAATTTGAACCTGTTAAGATGTTTGACCAAGTTGGGTTACATTTCAAATTTAACCTTTTCTTTTTGTGTAACTTCTTCCCTAGTTTCAGTTACCAAATACAGAATATTCCCTAAATTTAGGTTTCCATTTGATTTGCGTACCACGACCTAGACAAATGAGCTCTAGCTCAATACCAAGAGCCGTTCTCTTAAATGTACTTCGGGTAGTTTGACTCCTCACAAGACAAAGTTAGCTGGCACCAGATGGGGGAATGGGGGTGGATGGAGGAGTCTTGTTGCAATGTTGAATAACTATATTTGTTGCTTTCGTCTTTGTGGTCTTTACCGTAATCCTAGTCAGTTAATTTGCTTTTTCTTGTTGAATGTTCTGCTTGTTCAGTGTATTTGTTTTCTTGGTACGTTCAGCTGAACTAGCTATTGTTAATTTCATTTCATGGAAAAAGGAGGTACATGGGTCATAAGAGGACCATCAGACCAAATGCGAAGAAGCTCAGTGCTTTGTTCATGGAAAGGCATCGGATGAGCTGGGATACATTTTCAAGAAAGGTGAAGTCATGCCAAAAAGGATTCATGGGAGAGCCAGACGAGATGAGGCTGGGACGAGGGGAGTTTCACGAGTTTCCGTACTCTTGTGTCTGCAAGAAACCATTCAGTGATGTTAAAACTGGCTACATGGAATCTGTAACAAAAATTAAATCTACATACAATCAAAAGAAAGTAGGTGAGAAGAGTCTACCCATACTAAAAAGGACAAGTATGGCAGAAGAGCCAACAGCCTTAGCAGATAGTGAGGACAATGAATTTCTTTCAGACTAGTGGAGATGAAGAGGAAAAGAAAGATCAAAGGAGAGAACATCAACCCGAGATGGTGATGGCTCTGCCGCTGCCGGCCTGTTCGTCTCTATGGCAATTTTTTTATCGTGCCACAGAAATTTTTTCTCACAACAGCATGTCAACTATGGCATGTAGAGGTTGTTCAATCATATGTTTCGACTGCTGAATTGACTGAACTAGGTTATCATGTATAGGCGTGAAAGGAATGGTGAGCTGCAATTGTTTATAAGTAGTTCTTTCTAGGTACATAGCCGTGTAGGTCTTCTAGAACCATTGTGTAAACAAAATTCAAGTTTATTGTGTTACGACTTTGTATTTTTCAGTTTGCTTTCATATCCTGAGGAGTAATGATTGTCTTATCTTCTCTAAAAGTGATGTGGTTTTTAAATTACAATTGGATTTGAAATTCACTATTAGATTTTGATCCAATAATAATTTTAAAAGTCACGTCACTTTTGAGAGGATAAAAATCCCACTTATAGCATTACTCGTTATCACTAACTGCTCACAGTTTCATACCATTGGCATTGGGGCAGAAAATCCCATTAGATAATGAGCTATTGGTTCTAAATTATGCATTAGATGACAAGTAATGTTACTTTTCATTTATCAATCATTTTGCACAACGTGGCATGTTTCAAGTCATTGGAATTTTGCTATTTTTAAGTGGTTGATAATGAAATACTCACGACACGTATATGTCAACCCGAATAAAATGACTGATAAATGAGTAAAGAATAACATTACTCTTAGAGTGTAAAATGTTTTTAATTGATTGGTTCATTATTATCGGCCATTAAATCCCAGAAGAGCACGACCAAAAACTATGTATGATGCCAAATTAGCAGATACAGACTAAAATGACAACTTAAATATAATTGCATTTCAAACTCCCAAGAATTCACAAATCCTCTCAGCCCACGCACAGTACTTATTACATTAACTGTTGAGATTTATTTTGCCTACTAACTGCAAAATGTTCGCTTATTTTGAGTTACAGTGGCCTTGATCGAGGATTGAGCGCTCACATAACAATGCATTCGACTTTCAGTATTGGTCTAGTTTCAAATACCGCTAGATACCATAATAAATTGCCTTACAACAAATCAACAATATAATAAAAAGTAATGATATTTAATAGACTTTTTTTTATTTTTTTACATGTCCACACAAGAAAAAGAGAAGGGAGATTCAAACTAATAATCTCCACTTCATGAGGCATGATCCACTGCTGATTGAGCTATCCCTTATAAACTTAATAGACTTTTATACTGCCATGAAAATCAATCCATCTTTGAAACAACACTTAAAAAAAAAAATCAAAAGCTCATTTTGACTATTACATCATCTCAATTGCACAATAATTTAATTGTAATAAATTGGTAACTGGTAACATCAGAAGCGACACACAGCATGGGAAATTAGAACTAAGATGAAATAGCCAAATAATTCTCTTTCTTTCTTTTTTAGGTGGGGGTGGGGAAGGGGTGGAATAATCATTTCCTCTCTTTTGTGGGGAAAGGGAATAGGTAGTGGCAACTAAATCTGGACTGCTGACTGAACAATGGCATCGAAGTACATATTTGCTGCAAACTTGAATAAATTCTTTCAACTCTTTCAACCCCGTCCTTAAAAATTCATTCGACTCCTCTTATATTTTTCTCTTTTTATTTTTTTATTTTTTTTAAAATGAAAAACACATGCTATTAAAAAAATTAAATACTACATACTCAACTCTCATCTCACTGAATTGAATTGAATTGATGTGACAATACCCATTAGCTCTTGAACTAGCTTTTGTTAAAAAAGGAAAAAATATCTAAGAGATGATAAACACGGCCATATCAGCTAAGTGAGATGAGAATTGTGTACTAAAAATTACTCATTAAAAAAAATGTTCTTCTCACATTCTAAGTGACATTTTACTTTTAGAGATTGGGTTCGAGAAAAATTTCTTAGGAAATTTCGGTCCCACATGAAAATCTACACCCCCTACACACAAACACAGTATGCTTAGACAGGCAGAGCACGTCAAGATGTTAATTTTAGCCAGGAAAGAAGCGTCAAGATTGCTCATCTGCAAACTTCCTCGGTGATTTCAAGCCAGACTACATGGAGAATTTTCCATATACAACCTATTAGGCAAGACCTAGGGTAATCATACTTTAGAAGAAACTAAATCAATATTATCTACTGACTAGATTTTGACTAAACCATAGGAAGCAGGAATTTCCATTTCTAATTTTCTCTCCTACTATAATAATATACACATGAACTAAGCTTTGGTGTATTGATCATCCCATAACTGATCTTCTCTGAACTTGAACACATCATTGCAGAAGCTTCATTCAGCCATGGTTATTCCCTGATAAAAAATCAAGCAATCAGTTTAATGCATGCACGTCGCATACACAAGAAAACACCAGACGGGACTTGAGATTGCCACAACATTGAATTGGAAAAGTCCAAAATGAATTCTAATATAACATCTTACCTCTAGAACCACTCCTATTCTGACTCTTGTAACCCTTGTCGTGTGAAACAGAAGGAATCTTCGAGATGATCAATGAGCTTTGCAATCCTTCCAGTAGCTGCAGTATCAACAAGCATATAAGGTACAAGATTAAGAAGGCCCGTATTCATGCACTAATAATATCAGGTCAGGCAAAGATGGATTTGGGGGGGGGGGGGGGGGGGGGGGGGGGGGGGGGGGGCGGCTTAAGCAAGCACACTTTTAAAAAAAGAAAAGAAAAAAAAAACAGGGAACAGTTTAATAATTCTTTTCGAATAAGTATTATCGAGTAGGTTACTAAGTCTCAGCCATGATACTACACACAAAAAAAGACCCACAATCAATCAACTAGATAATCAACAAAGTATGAACTTATTCAATTCACTTGTAATATCCGTAAAATATTCAATTCACTTGTAATATCCGTAAAATATTTAGTCCTTAAACTTTGGTAAGTTATTTGCATTCATTCTGCATCAAAAATAGATGTGGTTCATTGCCTTGGTCATACCCTTAAGTATTAGTTATATATTTTTTGTTTAACCTATGATTTTGAAAAATTATTTTTTGTAAAGACGGTTTTGCATAAACATGTGCAAGCGTCCAAACATACTGACTACTGTAAAGACAGATGAGAAAGAATATATATATATTTTTCCACTGGTAACTTATACTTACCCTTGACGTTGGTTGAATTCTACGATTAGATCTGCGTCGCTCAATAACTTCAGAGGTTGATTTTGCAGGATTAGCATTAAAAACTTTGTCCTCCTCAATTCTAGCCAACTTTCCACCACCAGCAGGTGCAAGTTTTCCTTTATTCACCCTTTCAGATTTGGCATTTGATGCAGAACCTTTCTTGAAGGATCCATCTGATGAGGGAGCCAGTGAAGTAAATAAAATTGGGCCCTCTGCAGCTACCTCAGTGCTAGCAAGTGATCCAATTTCTGACAGGTTATGCTTTCCCGATGCATTCTCCGAATGACTTACAGAATCCTTGACTCTTGCTGAATGATCTGTCAAAGGGCCATCATCAGGAGCAGAAACTGCACTCAGAAGGTTGTCCTTTGCTGGAATAGTTCTACCTGTAACACTTTGTTGTTTTCCAGACTTAAGAGCTCTTGGCTTGGTTTCAGCAACTCGTTTTTCCTTTAAATCACTTTTAGAACTATTTTTCCATCCACGGGATCCTGATCCTTGAGGCATCATATATTTCACGAATTTAGCTGAATCATTTGCTTCATTAATTTTATTACTTCGATCTGCAACATAATGTTTGCTTACTTCCATGAATTTTCTCTTCTTTCCAGGCTTAGGAATACCAAAAATCACTCTCGATCCTTCCTTCTGCAGACCAGTCCGTATTGTTCTGAGGGCATCTGGCTTATTCTCATTTCTGGCATCCTTACCAATATTAAATATCTTTTCATTCGCTGATAAATCCAGTAATCTTGATTCTTCAGGTTTTCCTGATTCTACAACATCCTTGCTTTTCAAGATCTTATCCTTCCCCCTGGCCTCTACCATTGGACTGCCCAACTTGAGTCGTTTTTCCTGTGGCATATCACCCTGAACACCAAATTTGCAACTTAGTACAGAAAAAAGAGAAGTAAATGTTTTTAGTCACTATAGGACACACATCAAGTATCGGAACATCTAAAGATAGCACCTCGTGAGAAGCAGAGTCATGTTCTCGCAGATTGGACCATTCAATCCATTCCCCATCATTCCAAATGAGAGAAGGCCGAAGATCCCAGGCTCTCACAACTGAGGTTTCTCCTTGAGCTGCAGGAACCAGATAATGATTCATTTTGAAAAAAACTGGGTCTACACACAATAATTGGGAGCATAAAACGAGCATGGGTTTTCATGTAACCAAAAAAAAAACCTGGAAGTTGGACGGTTAATGTAGTCCCATCTTTACTGATCTTTTCGGTTACAACCCCTTCCAACCAGCTGAGAGAAAAAAATAAAAATAATGAGATCAATTAAACAACTACTATACACAGTATATGGATGGCTGAGGAACAAACCCAAACACTACGATCCGTCAATTAAGGGTCTCAATATCAGAAAAAAGAGAGAAGGGCCCACGGGGAGTGGGGAGCGAGAGCAGAATTACAAATCAGAGCTTCATAGTCCATATAGTTGGGAAAAAGACTGAAGAATTAGGTAGTGCTTACATAATTTCAGTTAATGACCCTAAAATGATAAGCAGGAAAATGTTAAGGAACAGAGGATATAAACGCTTCCACTCTTTATGTCATTTCCTTTTATTCTTAAAGGTAGCACGTTTAGTCGTCTTCATGTACTGGCTTATCATCAATGAAATCCAAAAGTTTTCTTTATGGAATTCAACATGTGCATTCCCTTGTCCCATTTTTTTTTTCTTCCTCTGGTAGAAGGTCCAGAATAGTTCGGATTGATTCGATTCACCCATCTGCTAGGTTTGATCCCAAAATTAGATGACTTTATCTAACAATGGGGTGCTTAAGGGTTTCAGCTGTTTGACCATCTGGTCTGATTTAAATTTGGGCAACAAACATTACCAAATCCAACCCTTCTGTTTCTATAAAGTTTTCCACATGGAAAAAGTATAAGCAATCACAATTATAGTAGACATTATTTTATTACTAAAACTATTGTATTTCAATCACACATAAGTGCCTAGGCATGGACAATCATCAAAATCAAGTATCAAGTGTTGCAAAGACAGCTACTCAAAAATTTCATATGAGAAGTCCATATGATTGCTTTCTACAATATTTTTCATGAATACTGTCTAAACCAGAACCATTCAGAAAATGAAGTACGCAAATAAATGAGCATCAATGGAGTAAAATAATCAGTTCAGGTTTTAGTGTTGCACCATAATCAATCAGAGTGAAAATAAATGCAACAGATTATCAGGAGTAGAATAATCTGTTCAGGTTTTTGTGTCACACCAAGATCAATTGCAGAGTAAAAATAACCTTCTGAGCTACATATGCAACAGATTATGATAATATGTGGAATCTTTTTAATACAGTTTTTGGAATTTGCTTTGCAATATGCAACCTAAAAAAATGATTCTGAACATAAAAACCTGAGTAATATGGCAAAAAGAAAACCATATTACCATTTCACTTATACTTAGCATCCAAAACACTTTGTTATGTCCCTACAAAAGTTGTATCCAGTATAAAAGATCGTCAAAATTTTATCCTTTTAACTCTTTTAGAATAATATTTAACATTTTTCGAGTTTCCATGTCATGTTTTTCATCCCTCACAATGCATGAATACATAGCTACCATACTAAGACCATGTACATGCATACCTGTCTCTAATCCATGCATCAACTCTATCACCGACAGACCAATTATAATCCCCCATGGCCGCTCTACGTCTTTTCCTTGTACCTTCATATCGCACAGCAGTAACAGGACGGGCTATGCGTATTCTTGGTGCCTTGTCTCCTTCACCTAGAAGCGCCACCCATTCCATCAGTGGTCCCTCTCCTGGACAGCAGAGAAAAAGAAATAAATATAAATATACAAACACACACACAGTGAATAACCAATCAGTGTAAATGCTTTAAGCATTATTCGTTCTGTTTCAAAATATCTCATGCCAATTACACTCCCGGCAGCTAATGGTTGTGACAAGGAGTCCGTGGAAGTAAATATACATATATGATTAGGCAAGATCATTCAAATATTTCTCTCTTCAAGGCACAAGGGAAAGATATACCCATGGCATAGGCAAACCCGCCTGCTGCTAACACCTTTAATAGCAACTTACCATCATCTGTTTGAAGTTCATTGTAAGAAACATGTGCCTTTCCATCATCCAAACTCAACACCTTGGCTGTGAACCAGGCTGCTTTAAATCCTTCTGTATCTTTGAGAACCTAAAATATACACTCACCAAGTCAAAAAAGAAAAAAAGCTTACAAAGACCTTGCAGTCCAAAAGAACCGCCAAACTTGGCTTTAAGGTAAACAAAGTAATATGCACATATTTGAAAGATAACAAAGATAAATTAGAACTCACATCTCAATAAATGCAATTGGATGCAAAAAGTTCATCTTTACTTCAAACCTAATGCTAATAAATAGTTAAAAATGTAAAATCACTTTCAGGTCACATACCTCTACAAGTGAACCCTCCTTGATGCTATTCTGTTTAAAAGTTTCCACAGCCTTTTCAGACTCATTCTGAACAGCGGAAAATCTTGATCCAGTCTCAGATTCAGGGACGACACCAATGGTTTTAGCCAAATCAGAAACTTTTCGGCCCTTTTGTCCTCTTGAATCCTTTTCATTAGTTGCAACAGTAGCTGAAATGCCATCTACCAATCTCATTTGATCCTGCATGGACTCCCTCGGCATCTCTGTTGGGATAGATGATTTCTCATATGTAGTAATCTGATTTTCTTTCTTATCTGATGATCCGTCTTTTGAATTGTTAGTAGAAATATTTGGACCTCCTCCAATACTATCATTGTTTAGATGTTCTCTATTTGTGTCATTTGGTTTCACAACTAGCTCAAAAGATTCTCTGGATACTTTCCAAAAACCCCCTGGCCCAGCTTTTACCAGCTCACTTAATGGCAAAGGATCACCCATAGCAACAATCTTTCCAGCTTGTGATATCGCCTCTGCTGCCAGCTCAGCAGCTTTTACAATGGCATCCATATTTTCAGCTCTTTTTGTGGCAGCTGAAGCAGCTTCAACCCTCTTTCTAACAGCCTCCTTAGCAGCTATAATGATTGAATTGGAACTGTTTGTTCCATTTTCACCCTTCAGGATGGATGCGGGAGTTGCCTTTCCAAGAATATTCACACTATCAGGAAGAGAAGTCCCATTACCTTGACTGGGATTGCCATAACCATTCGCAACAAGTGCTTCTTCAGCCATTAGCTTTGCTTGCAATGCAGCACTTGATGCAACATTGGCAGCCGCAGCTGCTGCCTTCGCAACAGCAGCAGCTGCTGCTATTGCAACAGCAGCAGAAGCTAACTTAGCTTCAACATCTGACACCAGTCCAGAACTTTTTTGCTTTTCCAACTGACTCCATATTTCTTGGCTGTAACTAACAGCAGCAGCAGAGAGAGCAGCAGCATTCTCTGCCTGTAACCTAGCCTCCTTGACATTACTAAGGGTCTCCTCTGACAAAGTGGCCCTCTGCTCTACGTAGTCACCAACCCTTTTGAGATTATCAGTGCATGATATAGGAGACTCAGATAGAACCATTTTCTCCGAAGTGGCCTTAGAAGCAGACCCAGTGGGTGTTGCAATGGCAACAGATGTAGACAGATGACTAGTTAAAGCAGGAGTAAAAACTGGTTCTGGTTGAAATTGAGGTTGCAAAACAATCTGGCCAAGATCCTCAGAAACTGGAGTCTTTTTCCTCCTCCTCGACTTTGGATCTTTAGTATTCTGTCCAGGTGATGCTGTTACTTCTTTTGGATCAAGCAGGGGAGTGCTAGTAGGAACCCCACTATGAACCACTGGACCCGTGGAAACGTGCTTTATACCAGAGGAATGTAGCACAGATGATTCCTTTAAAGGAGTTGATTTAATAGTTTCTGTGTTAGGTAACACAGAAACACGAGCACTGGCATCAGGTGCAGAAGTTTGCGGAGAAGCCATCCAGGGACCACGAAAAGGGAACTGAGATATCCACGAGGTGTTATGTCCAACAAAGTTTCTAACTGGAGGAGTTTGATAAGGATGCAATGTAGTAAGTACCTGCTGATAATCCATGACTGAACCTCTTGGCATGACACTAGATTGCAGGGCATCACAAGAAGGGGTAGGAATACTCCACAGTGGTGATGAAAGGGGTATCATCGAATTTACAACTGTTGGACTACCCTTACTGCTGGTTCGACCAAGAGGTGAACCAATACCTTTACTTTGAAGTGCACTTTGTTTAATTGCTTGTTCAGAAGTCCTAACACCTGTAGATGTGAATTCTTAAACCCATTACAAACTCAATTAAATAAGGAGAAAAACTAAACAACTTAAATCCAGAGAGGTACCAGAACGTGGCTGCAGAGGGGTTTCAGGGGTAATAGGATGAGACTTTTGACCATGTAGCCTTCCCATGCACACACGCCAGGCATTCTCCCAAATGCTCCTTCCACCATCTAAAAGCACAGTATGCGAGAAGTTAATGTGTTTGCGATGAGTGTCAAAAAGGGAAAACATATAGGGGAGATAGAGAAAGCTAACCAGGTCCACCAAATGCTGATATCATATGTGCTTCCTCAGGAAATGTTCCTTGACTGCAGAAAATTTTGGACACATAAAACTAACACTTAGGGCGGCAAATTTATTGTTTTCCCACTTCCTATCTTTTTAAAAAATACCTCATAATCCTACATATATATAAACATCCCAAAAATACCAATAATCCTCCATATAGAAAACACATCCCATTAACCCTATCTCAAGGGAAACAGTGGCCTTTTCCTTTTCCTTTTTTTTTTTTTTTCCTGATTTGGAGGGAGGCTCATGAAAGCCATAGGCATGAGAATAGTGCCTTCAAGCACATTGTCATGCACAACAGTCATGGCCATAATACTGAATTAAATCGATCCTAGATATCTTTACCCCAGAAATGTAAATTAGTACGACACAACAAGTACAGATACAACAGAACTCACATTAAAGCTCCATAAACGAAGATCTGAGCACGCAATTGCACTTGCTGCAAGTCCGTGAAAGGCTGCTGAAACACTGTAGATGGTGAAGCTGAAGTATTCAAATCTGGCAGACTAGATGCTGGAGCAGTAAGAACAAAAATTGGTTTTGTAGTACTGCCATCTATATGCCCATAGTGCTGCATTTCACTGGATTGCACAAACTGGAAAATTGCAGATGGGCTCAAGGACACATTTGCTGATTTGTCCCCTCTGTCTGATTGCCTTGTAAGAGCTGTTTCTTTTGCATGATTTCCTCTTTTAGCAGTTTCCTTTCCAGTTGCCTTACCAGCTTGTCGCTTAGTTTTACGCTCATGAGTACCTTTTGAATCACCACGTGTAATCTGTCCTTCAGATACTTGTGGACTTCCATAAGAAATATCTTGTGACATCTTGGCCTCCATTTGGCCTAAGCCAGAAGTTGAAGAACTCACTACAACCTTCAAAATAATTCTTCGTAAGAAATTAAAAAAAAAAAAAAAATCATTGTCTAAGGACATAATATGGATCATTTCAGAATTTCCAGACATATATCCGTAAGGGGATCTTTTGTTAAGTAATAAATCAATCCCATTAAAAGCGAAAGGCGCTCCTAAGTATATATCAGTAAAGAATTTTGACTAAATAAAAAAAAAAAAAAACAAACAAACAAACAAACAAAAAAAAAAAAAGAGAGGAGGAAAAAAGAAAAGAAAAGAAAAAAAAGTGATACAAAATATCATAGATGCAAGTTTACAACGTCAACTATGAACAACATGAAACTTACAGGTGTTACATTGCCAGTGGAAATAGAAGAAAAGGGTTGTGAATTCTTGGGTTGCGAATTCTTGCCAGTGTCTTTTCTAGACGAATCTGCCAATGAACTGATCTCAAAACGGAAGCTCTTCCCATCTTTGGAGGTGCTATTTCCTTTTCGACCCCCAGAAATGGACAAAACATTGCTGGCATCCACATCAATGACCTCCGAAATCGAGGCATTCTGAACTGTGGACCTATTGAGTCTCTCCTCTGTGGACGCCTTCACTTCCTCCTTTTTATTTTCGCTATCTGAAAGCTCAGTAGTTTTAATAATATTAGGGGAACCAGTCGGTTTACCAGGATCGCCAGAAGCACTACCACCTTCCAGTGTACATAACTTATTTTGAGATTTGGGTAAAAGAGAAGAAAAGGAGTCCTCAGGAAGTTTTAAAACCTCACCTGCAAAATAGGGATCCAGTAATTAGAACAGACATGAACTATGAAGGAAAAATGAATGCAAGCTTCAATATCATTCACCAAGAAAAAAGAAGACTCCAAGGAATATGATTCTTAAATTCCTTCAACCATAAAACAAAATTATGGCTCAAATAGATTCAAAACCTAGGCGATGTAAGATAAGTCCAAAAACATATGTGAATTCTTATTAATACAAAGTGACCATTTTATAGTCAAAATAAATTTAATTATATTGAATTGTTTGATCACTTCTTTCCCCATTTGCTTCATTGTTGTATATGTATTATTAATAATTTTCTTTTTTTTGATAAGTTCTCACAAAATTTTATTATTAATAATTTTCTTAATTCAATAAAAAGTTGCACATTGATTCTAGTGATATTAATTATACACAGAAAAAAAATATCTATATATATAAAAGATATCTATATATATCTTTTCAATTAAAGATCTAAAAAAAATAATGGGATTTACTAAGTAATTGAATATTTTTTTCTTTTTAATAACCACCAAATATTCTCGACAAGGTCTTAGTCCCTTTTTACTGGTCCTACAAATAAATCCTGCCTCTTAATGCTATTCAATACCAGGAACAAACTGTACCAACCATTTCCTTCATTTTTCTTAATTACTTCTCTTTTCTTTGTGCTTTCCAGATAAGTGTTAACAAGACAATGAAAAAGAAAGCCTGCGAAGCATTGCATTTTCACACTACATACATTTTAAAGCTACAACATATCTCCTCGTACAGAAATTTTTCTTCACCAGGCATATATGCTCAGATATCATATATCTCCAGATTGGTTGGCATCTTAGTTTAGACTACAAAGTTTACGCCATATTTCACATATATGCTAACCTACCATCAAATTGCACAAACTCATGGACATGTTATACACAAAATATACTAATTAGATTAAGTTAGGACCAAATGGAACATAAGATTTGGTTTAGAAAGCTAATGGGGAAAGTTCACTTAAGCCCCCGAACTTTTACCACTTTTGCAATCATCCCCCTAAACTTTAAAAACTCTCAATTTCGTATATCAAACGTCAAAAAGTTTGCAATATTACTCTTCTGTTAGGATTTTCTGTTAATGGAGGACACCAAAATACCCCTGTTTAGAAATTTAAAAATAAAAAATAAAAAGAAAAAAGAAAATAATTGTTGTCGGGCTGACCCATGGCTAAGTAGTGGGTTCCAATTTTTCTTTTAGAATTTTTAATTATTTAAAAATTTTAAAAATTTTAAATACAAAGGTATAAGGGACATTTCACCTATACTCTGTCTGATTTAACCCCAAACCCTAACAGAATGGAAGATATTACAAATTTTTTAAAGTTGGATATACTAAATTGAGAGTTTTAAAAGTTTAGATGGATGATTGTAAAAGCGCTAAAAGTTCAGGGGGGTTAACTAAAGTTTCTCCAAAGAAAATATACAATACAACTAGTCAATGCAAAGTAAAAAAGAAGTGACTACAAGCTTAGTTTTCTCAAAATTGACTTCATTCTTAACAATTAGAAACAAATTGTCTAAAATGACTCACTATTGGTGCTTGGCGTGGCAGTTTGCCTGCAGTTCTTATCTCCAGAAACTGTAGTATCATCGGCTTCCAAACCTACTTGGCCAGTGCCATGGCAAGATTCTTCCAATGGTAAAGACACAGATTGTGTGAGCATCATATCATTGTTTAGAATTGGTTCTGCATCAGCAACAAAATTACTTGGTAATATTAATCAAATGGAATCCCAATATAGGAATTGCATGGAGTGTAATCCTCCAGAGAAAAAGGACAATGGTAATAAAACTCAACCAAGGACTGATGACAGATAATATATCTCATCAAAAGTGCCGCTATGAGAGTTTTAAAAATTATGAGTAGCACTAATTAAAGACAAGGTAAATCTTTACAAGAATGATTAGGCCATATGAAACATATGAAACACAAACAAATGTTATGACAAGTAAATACTTGTGTGGTTTACAAAAAAAAAAAAAAAAAAAACCATCAAAGACATGCTGAAGAAAAGTGGTCGTGCAGGTTGAGGTACAAAGAAATTAAATTGTGGAAAATAGCTTTTCAATAGTCACCCCATCTAAAGTATATTTTTTTTTTTAAAAAAAAAAATTAAAAACTTTTTCCAATTTCTGAAGTACAAACTTCTTGGACCATACATATGGGAAGTATGCAAGAAAGAAGACTTATGAGATTTTTAATGAGTGTGACATTGAATAATAACCAAGAAGGTAAAAAAAAAAAAAAAAAAGAAAAAAAAAGCATATACTAAAACAAATTACAAATACCCACCTGCAACTTTTGGGGCTGCCTTTTCACCACCCCCTACTTTTGCTGCTATATCACAAATAACAGGGCAAGCTTCATTAGCAAATATTGTTTTAGCTTCAGCCTGGCTTTCTGCATCACGGGTTTCCACCATTGACAGAGATAGATCAACAGTTTCTCGTTGCAGCTTTCCAGCAGAAGCATGGGATGCATCTTTTTCAGTTTCAGAAACAGGACCTGATTCAGTTTCCACTTCTGAAGATTCCATCAAAGTAGATATTCCAGCTTCTGAAGATGTCTTGGTTGCAGTTGGCTCCTTTTCATCCGAGTGAGTAAGCCCCCCAACAGAAGCTGTCATTTGAACCTCTTGGCCGTGAATAACTCCATCAGTAGTCATATCATCAGAAGGCAAGAGAACACCATCCATCGTGTCACAGGATACCACCTTATTAGCATTTTCCAAGTTAGCATTTGATGCTGCAAAAAAAGAAAAAAAAAAAAAAAAACCAAAAACCTCAAAATTTGTAGATTTCATACATATGTTTAAGCATTCATCAATATTGGATGAGTTGTGATAGAGACCTGATTCATTTCCTATAGTTGCATCAAATTGTAATTTTGTAACTATTGACTCATTTCCAGCACTACCTTCTCGAAAAGATGAGCTCTCAACTCCCTTATCGATGATAAGAGATCTACCAACCACACAATCCACATTACTAGAATCAGAAGGCAGCGTTGTGCTATCCTTTTCACTAAATGAAACATTTACATCACATTTATGAACATCACCCTGCCCATAGAATTTATCTTCTTTGCATGTTTGAGTGGATTCAGCGATTAGGTTCTCACCGGGCGCTCCAGAAACATCATGAACAACTTTCAGAGTTCCAGTCTCAGGTGTTCCCCCAAGCAATTCAGCCGAAGAACACGCCAAAGTCACACTAGAAATACCTCCTACATGACAATTGTTGTTTTTGTTGCCTTCACCCATAGAAACTTTATTTTCCTCCACGGACGGCATGGGTGGCTCAGATTTGCTTACCAAAATCTCATTATCTAATTGGCGACTAGTTTGTAACAAATCATCCTTCTCAACATTACTTTCCTGTTCATGTGTTAACTGAACAATGGCATCCATCTTTGGCACCATGCTTATGCAGATCCCAGCATTGGGATCACTAACTTGTACTGCATATCTCTCACTACTAGTATCACCCTTAAAGCCCAGTGGTGTGACTTCATGTGTATTTACTTTAAATGGATCACCAACCTCTGTGTCTTTTAATAAAACCACATTATCACATTTCCCTGGCTCGGCAGGAATGCTGGAATCTACATCCTCTCTGCATTGTTCCACCATATGCAAGTCAGAATCATCGTTGTGTAACATACTAGAAGGATCCTCCACATTACTGGTGCAATTTTCAATTGCATTTCCTTCTATCACAGAGTCTACCTTTGAGAGCGAATCAAGAGGGCTTTCTAAATGAAAGGTACCACTTTCAACTACATTTTCATCCAAATTTTGATCATTCATTTTAGCCTCTCTGCTTAAAACATTAAATTCCTCCTCTCGCTCAATATTTCCTGTTTGCAGTTCCTCTGAGTTCATATTGCTAATATCATCTATCTGATGTAGGAGATCTTGATCATTCACCTCATCGCCACTTGTAATTTTATTGTGTGTACAGGTAACCAAATTATCAACTTGCACAACTGGTGCAGAAGAATCTTCTTGCGTTTTGTCATCCAGATATTCATCAGCCAACATATCAACACCGCTTCTATTTGCATCATTAGATTTACCATCAGCAAATGGACTTTCCTCAATCACAGGTAAGCTACTCTTTACACTGACAGCATTGGGATCCAGTTCACCCGATCTTCCATCCACAGAAAACTCATCTTCTTGAGTTTGTGAAGTATCTTCAACATGAGGCCCCTCCACCAGTATATCACCCTTTAACCCAGAAAAGTTTTCAGGAATCTCATCCTGTGGTAATGTAGACTGTAAATCTGTAACGCCCCCTGATTTAGGAAGAATGTTATCATCATGTATCAGACTAGGCTCCATTTGCTTTGTTAAGCAGCCCAGTTCATCACATGCATCTGACTCCTTCACAATAGTTTGTCTGGGAATAATTTCTTCCTGCCCAACAGATTTCAATAGCATTTCAACAGATTCTGAGGAAGTGGCCTCAGACCAAACATTATTTCGCCTCACTATAGAGCAAGATTCTGCTGCACTAGAACTGAACTCTATCCCACTACCCCCCCGAGAGAAATCTTCAATCCAACGGTTATCTTCGTTGCTTTCAATGCCAAGAAAAACTTCTGTCTCAACTAAACTATCAAACCTTAAATGCCCCGGAAGGCTGTCATCAAAATCAAACTTGGGAAGAGCATATGGCCGCAAAACCGGTGGAAATTTGGTGCTTCCTTCTCCAGCTAAATGAAGATTCTGGCTTTGAAAATCATTGTCATCATAATCCATGGGTGTATCCCTACAAAAAAGAAAAGGTGAGGGATATACAGATAGAGAAGAGAAGTAGAGACAGAGATTACAGTGCAAATATTACACAGATCATGTCTTCAAAATTTTAGAAATATCTTGCTACAGGGTGCAACAAAAATATATAAAAGCCATGTCAAGTATGTTATGCAGTACAAACAACAAAAATGACATCTTTTTATGACATGATGGAAGTCAAAATAAATAGCCGTGAGGATTACTTATTAGGAGTTTTAAAGTCTTTATTTTTATGAATCCTTGTCCAATAGGGACTACGAGCGTTTGTTTGTAATAACTAGGAATCTTTGTCAAGTCAAGATTAGGAGTCTTTATTTCAAATAATTACGAATTCTTATTTAAAGGATTAGGAATCCTAATTTAATTCCATTAGGATTTCTTAGTAATCTTAGGATTAGTACTTGTAGTCTATTTAAAGGCAACTAGTGGCTTTATTTTGGAAAATTGTGTTTTGAAGAATAAAATATCTGAAGAGAGTGACATTCTTGAAGGAAGCTTTCCCAGTGTTGTTTTCTATTGCTCGCCATAAGGAGGCCTCGGTGGAGGATCTTGCGCAGTTTTCTAACGATTCCTTTTAGTGAAATGTCTACTTCCATAGATCGGTGTACGACTGGAGGTGGAGTTGATCACTTCATTCTTTAATCTTTTGTACACTCAGATTGAGCCGAGGTAGTGAGGATAAAATGTGTTGGACTCTTACAAAAGGTGTAGGTTCAAGGTTAGATCTTTTCATCAGATGTTTAGCCCCTCTGTTGGCTCTTCCTTTCCTTAAAAAAGAATTTGGAGTTATAAGGCTCATTTGAGAATGGTGTTCTTTCTTTCGACGGCCGAGTTAGGGAAGATATTGACTTTGGACAACCCGAGAAAGAGGTGTCATAGCAATAAATTAGTGTTGTAATGTAAGACGAGTGGGGAATCCATTGATCTTTTGCTCCATTGCAAGGTGGCTAGAGACTTGTGGGATTCAATCTTACATCTAGGTCATGCCCCAACGGATGGTGAAGCTATTGGCCAGCTGAAGAGGTCAGTTTAGAAGCCATCATAATATAAAAGCCTAGAGGATGGTTCCTTTATGCATAATGTGGTGTATTTGGGGGGAACGCACTATGCAAAATTTTGAAGATTGTGAGAGTTCGGTGGTCGAGTTAAAAGCCATAATGTTCAAATCCCTCTATTTAATAGTCCCCTCTTTTTTCAAATTTCCTAGAATTTCCGAATTTGTGTTCTTCCTCCTAGTTGAGTGTCGCTCTTGTATACTCCATGTGTACTTAGATTATGCCCTTCTGCACCTTTGAATAAGATTGAATTACAAATTAAAAAAAAATTCTAAAGAGATCTTTCTTGTCCTTCCAACTTTTGGGTATTCTTTTAAATCAATCAAGTGTTGATAACTTTATTCCTCATATTATGAGTGAATTAACAGGTTTAAAGAATGGTTTTATTTTAGATTTGCGGTATTTGTCGCAAACCAATGGATTCAAGATCATTGACCTTTATTTTACATATTTTAAATTTTTCTACATTCTCTCTACATTAGGTGGTATCAAAGCTTGCTACGTTCTTACAATCATGTTGCCACAAAGAGGTTCTAGTAGGGCGTGCAATTTAACTCGTGACCCAGGAACCCGACAGGAACATGACATGTAGTTTTAGGGTTAAGGTTTAGGTTAAACGGGTTCGGGTCATAAACAGGTGACCCGTTTAATAAACGTGTCACATGAGTCAATCTACAGATTCGAGGGTTGACCTATTTATATAATTATTTTTTTTATTTTTTAAAGTAAATTTTAAGTTTAACTAGCAATTTAACTAACAACCTGCAAACCCGACACATAGTTTTAGGGTTAGGATTTAGATTAAACGAGTTCGAATCATAAATATGCCCCTGCTTATGACCCGCTTAATAAACTCGACACGTGAACAGTTTTGCCAGCCCTAGGTTCTAGTGATCGCGATGCTACTGTAGAAGAAAATTTTTAAACATAGCATAGCCAAGATGCAACAATAACTTGACGCTTTGACTCATCAAATGGCTGTAGCAGTAATAATGACAACAAATTGAAACTCTAACTCAACAAGCTGTTGCCTAGACCGTTGCCATCCAACAAAGACAACTACTACCAAATCAGGGTTACCCTCATTAAGAGCACACTCTCCAAGTTACCTACGTACTTCATGCTCTCTTTCCTATTCCTGTTGAAAAATTTAAGTATCATCTAGTTAGCTGGTCCAAGGTATGCTCTCCTATCTCCGAGGGAAGCTTAGGGATTCGGAATTTGAGACTATTTAATAAAGTTTTGTTAGGGAAGTGGTTGTGGTGTTATGTGCATAAGAGAGAGGCTAGGTAGGGAATTGTTGTAGACACCAAAATTCGGTTATGAGTGGGTTGGGTGGTGTTCCATCAATTCATCAGGGCCGCATGGAGTGGGGCTTTGGAAGTATATCAGAAGGGGGTGGAGGCTATCTCTAGCCAAAGAAAAGATTTTATCCCAGAGTTGGGTCCAAGATTAGATTCAGGGATGATGCGTGGTGGAGACTCGAGCCTCAAGGAAGCTTTCCTAGGTTTTGATAATAGCTTAAATGTGCCTATTTTCTTTACTAAAATAAACATTATCATACTTTATTTTGTTTAATTCTTAGATAGATTATGGTGGAGCTCTTCAAAAAGAGGCTTTTTCTAGGTTAAGTCCCTCTTTTACTCCTTAGCTTGTACCGAAGGAAGGAGATTCCCTTCGGGAGTGTGTGGCGGACGCAGGCTCCTCCGAGGGTGATTTTCTTTGTGTGGTCAGCAGCTCTGAGCAAAATT
Organism: Corylus avellana; assembly: GCF_965113065.1. NCBI lineage: Eukaryota > Viridiplantae > Streptophyta > Magnoliopsida > Fagales > Betulaceae > Corylus > Corylus avellana. The sequence goes on from NC_142492.1 coordinate 28,718,677, forward strand.
CTGACCTTAGACAACCTCAGGAAGAGGCATGTTATTGTGATAAATAGATGTTGCATGTGTAAGACGGTGGACCATCTTCTTCTTCATTGCGAGGTAGCTTATGCTTTGTGGAGTACTATTTTTGATCGTTTCGGGATGTCTTGGGTGATGCCTAGATGGGTTTCCGAGTTATTTGCCAGTTGGTGGTCTGCTAGGAGGAGAGGGAGTGCCGCGGTTTGGAAGATGGTGCCTACTTGCCTTTTTTGGTGTTTATGAAGGGAGAGGAATAATAGGAGCTTAAGGACTTGGAGAGGTCCACGGAGGACATTTTATCCTCATGTTTTCATACTTTGTATCTTTGGACTAAAGCTTTTGTGTCCCCATTGTCAATTAGCTTTGATGATTTCCTTGTTCGCTTTTCCCTTTCTAGTTAGGTGATCCCTGTTGTATACTCCCTGTGTACTTTGGGGCGTCTTACACTTTTAATAAGACTAGTTATTACTTATCAAAAAAAAAATTATGGAATATTGTTCAATAATAATTTTTAGCTTAAAATGTTATCTTAATGCTATTACAAAACAATAAAAGAGAGAATGAACGGTAAAAGGTGGAGTTGATTTTCTTCATGAAGGACATGTAACACTTGGTATATGGAAGGCCAACTAAAAGACGAAATAAGAAAGAAAAGAATTGGGTTCTTACGAGGTGCTGAAGCGTGGAGGATTTTTTTATTTTTTTTTATTTTTTTAATGTATTGTTGTATATATCAAAAAGCGCAATGCGCCTCTAAGTACACAAAAAGTATACATAGGAAAACCCGCGAAAACCCACAATAAGACCCAAAATAAAAACTAAGTAAAGAAGGCCCGACACCTAAAACCCAAAACAACCCTAAGCTCACTATGAGCTCCCACAAAAAGACCCCCAAAGTTACAGAAGCAAACCCATCAAACAATATTCTTGCCCTTCCTTCCCCGAGAAGGCCCGCTAGCTATACCATAATTAATGGAGCTTTCTAAATTTAGCAGCTAAACGTGATGGAGGATTTTGATCCTCTAGATTTGCCATGGGGCCCACATACAAAGATAAAAAATTAAAATTAAATTTTTTTAAAAAAAGGAAAAGAATAAGAGACCAAAGTGGACTACTCTAACATGGATTACTAAATTAACTAGAAAAAAGTTTCATTCCATATATATAAGAAGACTCGCACAACAATGAAGGAGGGGGGACACCACACAGAGCATTGGGAGCTGGAGAGGAGTTTTTTTGAGGCTCCATCTGGGGAGCCGGATTGGGGTTTCTCTAGAGCAGTTTAGAGCTACACTGGTTAACTTTTATTTTCAGTTTCTTTTCTTTTAGTTAAAATTTAATATTTAGTACTTTGATTATTGAATTTATTTTCATAGTTATTAGTGGCTAAATCTCTAGTTAGGGTTAAGGGTGAAGCTTAGTATTTTTATTATGTGTTCTTGAGACTATTTATTGTTCTTCATAGATTAGAGATTGAATTTTGGGGATGCTTTTTAATTTGAGAAAATTTCAAGTGACAAGTTTATTTTGATTCATTATGATTTTTGTTTATATCAAATGCTTACTTTGTTTGATTCGAAAATATATTGAATGCTTAATTTATTGTCACATTGTTATAAAAATCAAATTCCCAACAAATCCATGTTCAATCTATTTTATATTTGATTGGTGCTTAGTTATTTTATCTTCCGATCAGAAGAATTGATTTCTACCTAGTTGAGTTATAATATGTCCTTGAAACCCTAGTACTTTTCTCATTAATTTTTATGTAGCTCTATTTTACGTAATTTAGTTTTGTTACTTTAATTACTTCATTGCTCCACTTTATAGTGAAAAACAAAAATCAATTCTTTTAATTTTTCTGCACAATAATAGGAATTTTACTTTAGTGTTTTACCATTTCTTGTGGATCAACCTTGTACTTACCAAGAATTTATTACTTGCGATAGCCTGCACTTGGGTTTGCACTATTTTTGGTACAGCAAGTTTATCTAACATGGCTAGTGTGAAGGATGCATCTGTTGCTGTTAACATGGATTTGTCGAGTGGCTCCCTTCAGTAGAATGTTAGCTTTATCCGCTTGGCTCACAATTGGGAAGTGCATGTGTTGGCTTCCTTATATTCCTTATTGTACTCCAATAGAGCGAGAAGGGAAGGGGAGGACAAGCTTTGGTGGGCTCCCTCTCACAAAGGGACGTTTGATGTTAGATCTTTCTACAAGGTCCTTGCTTGTAAAGGGGCTATTCCTTTCCTTTGGAAGAATGTTTGACGGACCAAGGCTCCCTTGAAAATGGCTTTTTTCGCTTGGTCGACAATTCTAGGGAAAATTCTTACCATGGACAATTTTGAAAGAGATATCGAATCGTGGTTAATAGATGCTGCTTGTGCAAATTGAACAAGGAGTCCGTCGATCATCTCCTCCTCTACTGTGAGCTCGCCGATGTTATATGGAATGCCCTTTTCAGTCACTTTAGGCTGTCCTAGGCTATGCCTAATCGTGTGGTTGATTTGTTTGCATGTTGGTGGATGAGTGGTCGTTCTCGGAGTGCTGTTATGTAGAAAATGGTTCCCTTGTGCCTTATATGGAGCCTGCTGAAGGAAAGAAATACGAGAAATTGTGAAGTCTAAGATAGGACCTTGTAAGAGCTCAAGTCCTTTTTCTTTTTTACTCTATTTTCTTGGACAGATGCTTGTTTAGCTCCCTTAGTGATTAGCTTTTTTAACTTTCTATTTTCCTCTTCTTAGGCATTCTCTTGTATACTTCATATGTATCAGGGATGCGCTCCTCTCTCCTTTTTGATATATACAACATTATTTTAAAAAATAAAATAAAAACCACGCTATATGGAGTAGAAAAGCACAAAAGATTAAGAAGTCATGGAAGATGATCTAACAAAAGACAAATGTATCGTGGATTGGGTTTGTCACCAATCTATGATACTGAAGGCAACAAACTGATACAAATTGGGATGCGATACAAATTGGGATTCATATAAAGTGTTTCATAAAAGTCCAATTGTTTGGAAAAAGGCATTCAATTCATTATTGTTGGTTAGAACACCCCACCACTATTTGATGAAAATCCATAGGAACTAGATTCAATTAATATTCATGTTGACAATTTTGGAGAGAAAAATGTTTTGTTAATTGGTTTGTCATGTTATAATATAACTTTCCTACTTCACAATAAAAAAGCAACTTATGATCAAATTTGACAAGACTTCATTGGAAGGGGAATCAGTTAATAAAATTGTATAATAATCCAAAGTATGGAGGTTAGCTTCTTTTTATTTTTGTTTTTTATGAATAATAATAATATTATTGAAAGAGAAGGGCCCTCACACAAAGTATACAAGAGAGCTGGTGTGGAGGTTAGGACTTGTAGCCTATTTAAAAGCAACAAGTGACTTTATTTTGGAGAATAAAATTTCTAGAGAGAGGTTTCTCTTGTTCTTCCAGTGTTTAGGTATTCTTTTGAATCAACCAATTGTTGATGCCTTTGGTACTGGTAATACGTATGAATCAACATGTTTAAAGAAGGGTTTTGTTTCCATAATTTGCACAAATCAACATATTCAAGATCGTTTATCTTTTCTTTTACAAATTTTATTTTATTTTTGGGAAAAGTTCACATACCCCCCTCAAACTACCACTCAATTGACAATGTCCCCCCCCCCCCCCAAAAAAAAAAAACTTTCAATTGCGACAATGTCCCCCCAAACTATCAAAAATTGACAATGTCCCCCAAATGACGAAAATATCCTTAATAAAATAAAAATAAAACAATTTAAAAAAAAAAATTCAGGGTGTGAAAATTTAAAAAAGTTTCTTTTTTTTCTTTTTTTAATTTATTAGAATATTTTTATCTTATTGAAAAAAAACTATGGCCACTTCTGTCTTTTTGCTAGCCTTGGGGGGACATTGTCGCAATTGAAAGTTTGGGGAGGACATTGTCAATTGAGTGGTAGTTTCAAGAATGGAATGTGAACTTTTCCCTTTATTTTTCTACATGCTTCCTATATCAGCATGCTTACAATTGAACGCACAATAAAGGGAGAGAAGCTCCCCCCTTCTCTTTAAGAGAAGTTTTCTACCTCCTTGTGAGGTTTTTCATCCGCCTTGTGTGGATGCCTGAGGGAGGAGGGATGGAATTCTTTCCCTCCCTCCTCCTTTCCACCCTTGTTCTCCATCTGTTTCTTCTCTTTTTCTCTTGTTTTCCTTCTTTCTCTCTATCGTTTCCAGTTGTTCCTTCCCCATTACATCAGCTCCGACTGCTCCTTTGCCTTCATCATTCAACACCGTCCCATCTCCGCCACAAATCGGCCGAGCCCAACCTCCACCTGCCATCCATCAACCATCGCAGCCCCCTAACTGGTGTTTCCCGTTTTGGTTTTCTCAAAACCCGATCTGTCAATACTAGGCAGCTCCTCCATCACACGTGCCTCACCACCATGCTCTACGACCTCTACGCTTCCCGACGCAACCATCAGCACCTCCGTCCGGCCAACACTCGCCGGAGCGTGCGCCACACGCACCCGAGAGTGGATCTCACTCGCAGACGCGTGGACAACACGCTTTGGAGCGTGGAGAGCTGTCTTCCACACGTGGCTCCTCCAATCTGTCCTTCACCCGCCTATCTCCGCTCCTACCCTCGCTCTAGTGTCCCTTTGGTTTGGGTTTCTTGTAGTTTTTTTCTTATTGTCTTTTATTTTATGTTGTTATGTGTAAGTAGTCTCCCTATTTTTGTGATGTATTATCTTTGGGTAGAGACTCGGTTTTTGGCTTTGTGTTGGAACGCTTTGATATTTGTTCTGCCACTGTGCGTTGCTATTGTGGTTAAGAGAGGTCTCTCCTTTGCAATTGTGATTATTAGATTCTCTAACAGTAAAATTATCCATGCTGCCATCACGTGTCTCTCGTCTGCCACTACCTTTGGTGAAGCCCAAGCTGCATTTCAAGCTATTCAAGATTGTACTTTTCTGTTTTCTTTTGTTATTTGCCTTATTTGTAGTGCACTTTATTGTGCACATTATGTAGTTCGATAGGCCACTTTCAACCTTTGGGTTCGGAAGCATTCCCAACTGGTCTCTCATTCTTTACTCCATTCGGATCAAGAATGGGAATGACCCACCTTATGTACCCTTTTCCTTATTTGATTAGAAAAAAAATAAAAAAGGATCAATCAAAAATTTATATATTACCCTTTGAAGACTATTTGAAACAAACAAAAAAAAAAAAAAAAGGAAGAAAATGAAACCCCTTCCTTTGTTAAATCTTCTTCATTTATAGTGATTTCATCCAGTTACATTCCTCCAAACACTTCACCAACTTCACAAATTAGCATATGCAACATATATGTTTTTTTTGATAAGTAAAAATGATTGAAGGATAAATTTGGCGTCGCCCGGGTTCGAACCGACATATATGTAGAACTCTACACAATGAATTTAGTGGAACAATGAAAAGCAAGCATAGAAAATATTTATATTTTTTTTGGAGGGGGTGGGTGTTAATAATAACTAATGGTGAAGACAATTACACAACTAAACCTAATTATGTTGAAGCGATGAGGTTATATAAAAGTAAAACCATATTGGAGACTACAGCAGGAAATAGTACACTTGAATTAGAAAAACAATCTTCTAGATCATTTTCCCCAAGATACAAACATCATCTTGAGATACTTGATCAAGAAGCAAGCATATACTTAGAAGATCAAATTAAAACTAAGTCTTACAACTTGAACAGAAGCAAGGGCATGCGCCACATGCTACAATATGGTTAAAGTGGGGAAAAGAAAAGAGCATTCGACCCTAAACTAGTTAAAAAGCATCACAATAGTGAGAAAATATCAATGGTACCTAGTAAGTACCACTAGCAATTACATGGTACTGCTAGTCAGAGTACAAGAATTTTGATATACTAACCTAGAATACTTTCAATTCATAAATAAAGATTTGACACACATGAATCCCATTCAACTGGCAAAGATAACATCCCAAAACCAACTTTGTCTAAGCAATTGAGCATACAACCAAGTTTGTACACACAATTGCACAAACATTCAATTGCATTTCACTCAATTCCTCCAAAATAATAATGATAAAAATAACAATAATAATATTTTTTTTTGATAAGTAAATAACGATAATAATATTAATAATAATAATAATGTAATTATAATAACAATAGTAATAATATTAATGATAATCAGAATCATAAAAAAAAATTAATAATAATAATAATAAAATAAAATTGTTTAGTGGGTATATGAGAGACCAATAATATGTAGATTGAATAGAAAAGAAAAAATGATACAAAGGGCTAAAGAGATAAGGAACAAAGTGGCCATCATGCAACGGCATAACTTGTAAGCGTTACTTAGGTGCACATGAAGTATACATGAGAAATACCTAGATAGGAGGAGGGAAAAAAAAAATTATGAAAACTAAACTTCTAAGGAGCTACAAACGCTGTTGTCCAAGCATAAAAAGTAAGAAAGAAAAAGGACTCAAGCTCCGCCAACGCCATCTTAGGATCTCAAAAAACACCACAAAAGGCAAGAACGCACCATCTTCGACACAGCAGCACTCTAAGTGCTACCACCAGTCCACCAACAAGCAAACAAGTCAGCTACGCTACTAGGCATCATCCAAGGCAGCCCAAAATGATTGAAAAAAGCATTCCATAAGGTGCAAGAGACCTCGCAATGGAGAAGAAGATGGTCAACGAACTACCATTCTTCTTGTACATACAACACCTATAAACCACAATGACATGTTGCTTCCTAAGACTGTCCGTAGTAGGATCTACCCTAGGGCTGCCAACCAAGCAAAAAAGCCGTCATCAAAGGAACCTTAGTCCACCAAATATTCTTCCAAGGGAGAGGAACATCATTGTTACAAGAAAGGACATTATCGAAGGATCTAATAGCAAACACCCCTTTTCTGAAGGGGGACCACCAAAACTTGTATTTACCATCTTGTCTCACTCTAATTGAGTACGATAAATTAGAGAACAAGACAAAGACATCGATTTCCCAATCATGAACCACTCTAACAAAGCTTACATTCCACTGAATGAATCACCAGAAAACTTCAAGTGAGTCGCTACTAAAGCATCCTATGCATAGGCAATACCATATAAATCTAGAAAGGCTTCCTTAAGGGCCTTGTACCCACACCACAGATCATGCCAAAATCTAAAACTGGTGCAATCTCCCACCTCAAACCTAGTATGACTTGAATACATCCCCCAACCCATACAAACCAAAAGGCTCATTAAAACACCACCCACCCATCGAACTGCCAAATTTAGAGTCCACAACTCTTCAGCACGCCTCTCTCTCATGCGCATAGCTCCAAAGCCATTTTCCCAAAAGAGCACAGTTGAATTTTAACAAGTTTTGTACACCCAACCCTCCCTCACATATCGAATAGCAGACCTTGGACCAACTAACTAAGTAAAATTTGAACTCTTCACCAACCCACCCGATAAGAAATCATGATAAAGCTTCTCTATGCGGTTTGCAACACCCGCAAGAAGAGAGAAGAGGAACAAAAAATATGTAAGCAAATTGGAGAGTGCGCTCTTTATTAGGGCAACCCTACCACCCTTAGACAAGTACATCATTTTCCAACTAGCCAAATGATGTTCTATCTTTTCAATAACTCTACCCCAAATCGACTTGGCCTTAAAAGAGACCCCCCAATAGAAGACCAAAATATTTCAAAGGCAAGGAGGAAACCCCACAACCCAAAATGCCAATCAACCCATCCACATTCTCAACATTACCCACAAGGAACATTTCTGACTTGGCCAACTTAATCCTCAAGCCAAAGGCAGCTTCAAAACATAAAAATAAAGCACGCACATAAGGAAGATGGTCCAGCTTAGCCTCGCAGAAAACAAAAGTATCATCCGCAAACAACATATGTGAAATCTTAACCACACCCAAATGACTAGACCCCATATTAAAGCCTAAGGGAAAACCCCCATTAAAAGTAGCATAAAGCATTCTACTTAAAGCCTCCATAATAATAACAAAGAGAAAAGACGATAGAACTCCCTGTCTCAAGCCACGAAAGCTACTGAAGAAACCAAATGAATCGCCATTCACCAAAATGAAAAAGCGCACCAAAAAAATACAATGTGCTATCCAAGAACATCATTTCTCGCCAAAACCACACCTCTTTAGCAAGTAAAGTAAGAAATCCTAATTGACATGATCATAAGTCTTCTCAATATCCAGTTTGCGTATCACCTCTAGCTTAGAGGATCAAATTCTACTATCCAAGCATTTGTTAGCAATGAGAACGGAGCCAAGATTTTGCCTACCTTGAACAAACGCATTATGGGACTTCAAAATAATCTTCTCCATAACCCTTCTCAATCTATTGGCAAGGTTTTGGCAATAATCTTACAAACTCACTCACAAGACTAATAGGTTAAAAGTCCTTAAGATCAATAGCCCCTGATTTCTTCGAAATAGGAGCAATGAAGGTGGCATTGACACTTTTTTCAAACTTACTACGAGCATGAAAATCATGGAATGCCCCAATAATGTCTGTCTCGATTACATCCCAGCAAGCTTGAAAGAAAGCCATAGAAAAACCATCAAGCCTAGGTGCCTTGTCACTGTTCAAACCTTTCACAACCTCAAGAACCTCCTCCTCAAACGAACTCTCTAGCCTAGCGGCTTCCACCACATCCATGGAGTCAAAAGCAAGAAGGCCATCCAGCTTAGGCCGCCAGTTGAACAATTATGAAAACAAACTATCATAGTATTGCAAAATGTGTTCCTTGATAGCAGATTGATCAGAAGAGACTAAGCCATTTACAAACAAAGCTTCAATGGAGTTGTTTCTCCTACTTGAGTTGGTCACCCAATGAAAGAACTTTGTGCATTTATCAACCTCTTTAAGCCAAAGAGTCCTATACTTTTGCCACCAACTAATCTCCTCCATTAGGGTGACTTTTTCGAATTCACAGATAACCAACGATTCCACAAGAAGAAAGGTCATCATAAAAGTTCTCACTTCCTCCAACCCATCGAGAACACAACTCTAAAACACCATCCATCCTAGATGCACTAAGAGGCATAGAACTCCAATTTGCCCAATATTACACAAGAAGAAAGGTCACATGTTCAGATAATTCTTAACGTTTCTCCATATCACCAAGATTTAGAGATGACACACTCACACCTAAGACACAGTGGAAGTTTATTCTTAAAAAATATTACACAAGAAGAAAGGTCACATGTTCAGATAATTCTTAACGTTTCTCCATATCACCAAGATTTAGGGATGACAGTGGAAATTTATTCTTAAAGTTCTATTCAAGAGTAAACTAACAAGGAAGAAGCACCTACTTCAATTGCCTGATTCATTCTATGTAATTTCCAAAAAAAGAAAAAACTATTGGGACAAAGCTTGCTAGGTAGCATCCTGGTTTATAAATTTATAAAGTAGTGCATTAACAAACCTTATCTCTTCTCTGTTGAGAAATGACAAGTCTATTTACCTATCAAAACAACTTAAATAACGGTAAAACCCATTTCTCAAACTGGTTATACAAGCACTTATCCTCACCTACAACCTGAACACCACCTAAAAGATATATATACATACAAACGAACTAACGCTTTTAATCAATTTAAAGATTAACCTAGTAAATGATTGTTTTCCGGAGTAAAAAAGTAGCCAGTCAAATAATTGATAAAATAAACTGAGCAACTGTTTGAAAGTAAACTCACCATTTGCAAGCAAACCAAGCAACATCTCTTCTCAAATTTACATACAAAACAAAGCCTATCACTTTAAGAAATGTAGGAAATGAACAGTACCAGAACAAGTAAGTCTAGAGACGCTACCTCCCTCCATCCGGTGACGAAATCCGGCCCGTTTGATCTCTCAACTGCTCCCCAATCGTACGCTCATCTACTGCTCCACAACAAAAATCCCTAGGGTTAAGTCTTTCAATACTCTCAACCAGAGCACACACCTCAAACCTAACAAAAGTTAAGCACAAAGTCGCCGAAGTCTATGTACTTACTGGAGTCTTCGAGTTTCCGTCGGATCGAATTAGGGTTCCGGCGAATCGACGGTGAGATAGGAAAATAAAGCAAAGAGAGAGAGAGCGAGAGAGTGTGCGTGCGTGATACCTTCGCAAGTGGTTTACTCCTTTTGTTTTCTTCTCTTGGGATGTTCACTTGTTTTTGTTTGTCTGGGGAGAAGAGTAAAACGTGAGATGCCGATCCAATTTAACTCCAAGTGGGCCTTTCGTAAACGGCCATGATCCGACGGGTATGAACACAATGAGCCTGACACGTGGCTTTTTACCATTCGGAAGACGAAGGTAATTGCCTTTTTAACGTCCGTCACGGGCTGTCGTGGATGTAACGGTCACAGGCTTCTTGATTACCGTCCGATTTTGGTATGAAACATAAACCACCACAACTGATGGATCATGTTCCACCAATAACTCGCGATCGGACGGTGGGCACGAGTCCATGACGGGAGGCTGTTTAGGAGGGATGTGAGTGACAAAATGGTTTAATGTTTTTTAAATAAATATTTAAATTTTAAAAATCCAAAGGGGTATGCTTGGGTAGACACGTGGCTGGAGACCGTAAGATCGGGTCAGAGCAGAATGTGGCCCCTATGTAGGAGCGAAAAGTTTTCAACACACGATAACACTTTTCGAAATTTCTGACTTTTTAATTGCTTGGGCTCCGCCACATGGTTGTACCATGTGGCTAACATCACACGTGTGTACGTGCTGAATTTATTATTATTATTATTATATTTACAATTATAAAATTGCCTTGTGTAAATTACATATAGTTGTTGTATAATTGGGTATTACAGCAACTAAACAAAAACAGAGAAGAAAGGGTTGTAATAGACTTGTCAAGCACACATGACACAACTCATAATATCCTTTACAAAATTGTGCTGGTGTTTTAATGACTCAAATCTATCTATCTTCTAATAATCTAATTCCATATTCATTACACCAAGAATTTAAAACAAAATCCCACACTTGGATTTTCAGTAAATGTAAAATGGAATGCTTTTTCTATAATTTTGTGATCAGACCATCTTAGTTAATGAAAGCAAATTGCATCTTTGCTTGCATAGTTGTACAAGTAGGGAGTTTAATTCTACCGGCTTATTCAACTTAGTTTTTATTTTTATTTTTTATTTTTTATTTTTGTAAGAAGCTTATACAACTTAGTTACTTCAATGAATAAGGTGCAATAGTCTATCATCCTCTAGTCGCTCAACCGAGTCAACATCTTAGTTAGTAGGGTGTACAAACAAGATCGTTATTAATCGCTAACTGGATAACTGCATAACCACAACCGGATAACCGCCTAAGCCAGTTACAATTACCGATTATAAGAATTGAGAAAAGCAATTAATAACCGGGTAACAAGTATTTGGTTTATAATTTATAGAGGTAATTACATTTTCCCCTCATCAACTACAATGCATTGTCACTTTGCTCTATGAACTAAAAAACCCTACTGATCGATCCTATTAAACTATTATTTTGTGCCCAAAACTCCCTTCCATCAGTCAAAGGCATTAACTCAGACGGTTAACCCGTCACGTGTGCCCCACATGCCATCTTGAAATTTTCAATCTCACATTTTTCTCATCAACTACAACGCATTGTCACTTTGTCCTCATCAACTAAAACACATTGTCATTTCAAGATGGCATGTGGGGCGCACATGATGGGTTGATCATCTAAGTTAACACCTTTGACTAACGGAAAGGGGGGTTTTGGGCACAAAATGGTAGTTTGATAGGGTCAGGTAGTAGAGTTGTCACTTCATGGGGGTAAAGTGACAATGCGTTATAATTGATGGGGGAAAAGGTAATTATCCATAATTTATATATATTAAAAATAATTTTATTAATATATCAAATGTTCTTTGCTCAACTTTTTGATATTTGACAAATAGTTACATAGTGGTGGGGTTATGTGGAGATGGGTCATGATCTCCCAAATTTTTGATATTTTTATACTTTTAATAATTTAATGATATTCAAAAATCATCTCTATAAAAAAAAAAATCCAAAATCTATTAAATTCTTGTTATACATCATTGATGTAAGCATAGTCATAGAAAATAACTAAGGAGATTAACCTACTAAACTATATATAATACAATTGATTTAAAACTCTTCTTAAGGAAATCAAAATTTAATGTAATAAATTATGAACGTATATTTTTTTATTGAAAGTATAAAAATATCATTAAATTTAATCAAATATCAAAGTATAAAAATATCAAAAAAAAAAAAAAATAGTGCAACAACTTATGGCTAAAAAAAAATCGTATTTTGAATTTCTATGAAAAATTGTTACCAGTTTATAACCGGCCTTCAAGAATTGCATAACCGGCACAGCAGTTGCAGTTATTTTAAAATGACCCTAAACCGGTTGCCATTGCGATTAGGAGAGAATAATCGTAACCACAATCGATTGTACACCCCTACTAGTTGGCATGCAATTAATGTTGTTGTAAGCGTAACCACCACATGTGGATGGTTATGCTGGTCATAATAACCCTTTAGGATAAATTACGTTCCACTCACAATGGGCCACATTTCAAGTCTATATAAAATAATATGGACATACCTCATATTCTTCGGCTCTTTTTCCTATTATTGTACGCCATAGGCATAAGTACATTAGGATTTTCAATTATGAAAACATAATAAATTTCATGAATAATTACAGTGAATAGTAATGCATTTTTTTTTTTGTTTATATGTCTGCATAAGGGGAAGGAAAGGGGAAGAATGATTCGAATTAGTAACATCTGTTTCATGAGGCGTAGTCTCCAACTGATTAAGCTACCCCTTGGAGACATTTTTAATCTATCATTTTTCAAAATATTAGGTCTTACGACATATGTGTACATAAATCATGTATGTCAAAAAATGTACAATTTACATTGATGAAAATACTAATGTTCAACAAATAAATTGTTTTGGCGTTCTCATGGGCGATTTACTTATCTCGTATGCTAATATCCAAGTTTGGACATCTTAAATAGTAAAGCTCCTTACTCTTCAAATTTCATACATGTTAGGTTTTAGATATAAGTTCATTTGTGTGATCAAAACAAGGGTTTAGTGTTTTGGTGTACAAAGTTAGGCTTAGAAATATGAAGTTTTGAACTACCGTCCGATATTGTCTTGACAAGATGCGTGATAAAAGACTTCAAGAGACTACCTAAGAGCACCGTCAAGAAGATCATCAGCAAGTTGTCAAACACTGCTCAGTTTTCACAGTTTTATAACGAAGTGCCCTAAAGGCTTCTTAAATGTGCATTTACAAGTCCTAAGACTGTGCGATTTTCTGCACTATGTTGAAGTGTTTTTCACTTGCAAAAGATAGGTTTTTCATCATTTCTTTTTATAAGGATGATGATAGTCTATTGTACGCTATGCCTAAGCCTTTAGAATATTTTGTAACGTTTCTTAGCTTCACCTTTTATTTTGTTCTAAGAGAGCCATTGTTAAGAGTTTCTATTGCCTTACCTCTTTTGGAGTTTTGTTTCAAACCACATACCTTCACCATTCATTCAACCATTCAAAGTTTATCGGTAGGTAGATAAGGAAATCATATATAGAAAATTAGTCAGTGAAGAGTTGTAGTTGATGAGGACAAGGAGGCAAGCAAGGAATTTATCTACATACATATAATCTTTGTAAGTTATAAGGGTTTATAAGTTTACTATGCATGTACTCTAAATTTTTTTATAGTGATTGATTTCCTGAGTTTGGTTACAGGGAGGTAAGTGAGGAGCTCTCTTGAGCATAGAGTCTTAGCGTTACAAGATTGTAAGTGTCTTTGTCCAAATAATATTCTTGGTAATGGATTATTGGATTTGACTGCTCTAGAGAGATTTTTATTTTGAGTTGTCAAATGTTTTTCTCTTTGTCAACAAACTGTTATGTTGATGTGTTTGGTATTTTAATGATTGTGGTTTTTTTTTATATATAATTATTTATTGTAGTATTTTTTTAATTTATATTTATAACTGCTATAGTTATTTGCATTGTTTAGGATCAAAATTGTATTATTGTTTTTCATAAGCTTCCAAGTTTTTACCATTTACACATTCCTGGTGTGTCCTAAGGTGTTAAATGTATCTACTTTGGCGAGCCTCGATCATATTTAAGTCTTAGAAATTATAACTTTAATATAAAACCTCTAAGTTATCATATTTTCAAACAACATTAACGCACAAAATGAGTTGTGTGTGTGTGCAGTATAACATTGATCTTGACTTAACCACCACCTAATTATCCACATAATTACGTGTGGTTCAAAAAATCACCAATTTTTTTTTCCATAAACAACCCATTTCCAAGCTTAGTCTACATCTAGCATGCTAAAAAACATATCAACGAAAGTAAACTCAAACAATATGAAATAAATATTAAAGTTTTGGATTTTACTCCTTAGTGGTGTGGATTCTCTTTCTTTAGCCTCAAAGCACCATAAAAATTGATCCTCCACTCTCTCTCTCTCTCTCTCGCTCCTACACATGCACTCTCACTTTCTCTCAATTATTTGCTGGTTCGACGAATAAACGAGTATTTTAGGGTTTTTGGGATTTTTAAAAATGAAAGCCCCGTGTTTTCCCAAGTTTTGGATCCATTATTTTGCATGTAGGTCTCACATCGATCGATCATTATTTCGTATTGATTTATCGGAAACTGTGGATAAGGCGTTGACATGGCATCAATCAATTACCCTTCAAGTGTTGACCAATTGGTCCACCGTCCACCTGAATTTTAGTATTTTTGGTTATTTATTAATACTTTTAATTATTATTTAGGTCCTTTCATACTATATAGATTTTATTGTGTGTTCCTCATTATTATAATATTAGTTTTATTTCTTTAAGAATATTCTTCACTTACAATTATTATTCCAATAAATAATATTTTTCCATTGATTATTAAAGTTGTTTGTGTTTTAGATTTTATTTGTATAAATTACTATGTGTTTTGTTTGAGGTATTACATCTCTCTCCCTTCTAAAAATTCCGTCTTCGAAATTTCGATTTCATTTTTTTAAAAATATTATAATATGTATCGCTAAACACAAATACAATTAGAAAACTCATAAATAAGTTAAGACTGTGAAAGTGTGTCCTTACACGACTGCAATGGGTTGTAAAATAAGACTCATCGCACAACTAAAATGATAAGATAATAAAAAAAAAAACAATGTCTAGGTCACCAGCTATACAAATCCTATCCAACAAAATGTTGTGTCAAATGGTCACGTGGTGTGGTGTACTTGGCTACTAATTGTCGACATCTCCATCGTTCTCAGCATCAACATCCCTTGGCACCTTTCTTAAATGGAAATTTCATAGCTTCGCCACAACCATCTGGATCTCCTCTAAAAATATAACCCAAGACTCCAAATAACACTTAGAAGTGGGTTGAATAGGTCTATGCCAATATAATGTGAGATTTAAAATTAACAACCACACAAACATTAACCAAATATAATGAAAACAATAAATCAATCAACACAAATAATTTGGTGACCATTTGGAAACCTTTTGACAAACTCTTCAAAAATAAACCACATTAATTACAAGACAGACAAACTCACAAAATCTTTGTAATGAACATCATACTCGTATCACTACAAGAAAGTTGCTCTTTAGCAGCGACCTTATCAGTGTCTACTTTTTAGTCAACCCTGATACTTGACCCTAATGCTAAAAACACGTTAGTATTAGCGTCCACTTTTTGGTTGACGCTAATACGTCAACACTAATATCTTGGCGGGAAATTATGTCGCACGGTGAGATAGGAAAACAATTAGCGATGATAATTAACTATTAGGATCGACAACTGTCGACACTAATAATAATCTATCAGTGTTGAAGTTAATGTCGACGCTGATGTGTTTTCTCAAGAACCATAGTACATCGACGCTAATGACCTATTATCAGCGTCAATTATGAAAATACACTAGACTCCCAAATACACCTAGTAGGGGGGTTGAATAGGTGTTTAACAAAATATGTGCGGAATTAAAATTCACATGCAACAATCAACATTCACCAAAATATATATAAAGCAATAAAGCATATGACGCAAGTATTTTGGTGACGAAAAGAAAAACCTTTTAGAAACCATTCTAAAAGTAAAACCTCTACAGGGCAGCCAAATCCAAGATCATCACTATCAGACAAATTATCAAGAGATTACAGACACGGGGACACTTACAACCCTTTGCAAGTCCTTCGCTCTGTAAAAATCAACAAGCCTCCAACTCGTCTTTCTAGCTCACAATCATTTTCAAGTGATTCTCCTTTACTGGACCCTTCCGATAGGCTTCTTCTTCTCCAGATTTGATTACACAATACAAATGATCAACAACAACACTTGCTGTTACAAAATAGCAATTACTCTAAAAGAGTTATGGCTCTATGGCACATGACAAAATCTCTCTTAGCATACAATGAAACAAACTCAAGCACTAAGGCTTCTCTCACAAGTTGAGCTGACACTCTCTGTAGTTTGCTTAAGAAAAACGAATGCCCAAGTCCCATTTTTATAGCTTCATGAGAAAAGGACAGGTCAGCATTAATTAAATGATATTTGCTGATGGGCATTCGAACGGTTAGACTAGGCGTCCGAACAGCTAGTGCTCCTCGTGCTGGAAGTGCTCAACAGAGCATCTTGAAGTGGGTGACAGGCTGGTAGTGGGTGTCAGGCTGTCAGTCAGAGGCCCATGTGCTGTCAGAAAGTGGGTGGCAGGCTATCTCCACTAAGACATGCTTTCTAAAAAGCAGATTCAAAATCTGTCACCACTACCGTTCGAACAGCCGACCCTAGCATTCGAACGGTCAGTGCTTCCACAACTGGAAGTGCTTTGACAGGCTATCCACTAACTCCTGCTGATTGGAAATCTTCATGCTTCCACTAATACCTGCGGAGTGGGAATCTTCACAAGCTCCCATACTTGCATGCTTCCACTAATTTCTGCTGAATGGAATCTCCCATGATTCTAGGCTGTCAAATCAAACCCTAGCACGGATCCAATGATTAAATAATCATATTACAAGTTCCTGTGACCCACCGTTCGAACGGCCTTGGAACGGTCAGCTCTGACTTCTAATGAACAGTACATATGCCTTGAATAGTGTCATGAACAGTGGCATTCGAACGGGTTGGAAACAGTCAACCCTGACCTCCCATGTTTTCTTCAGTGAATAGTGGCATTCGAACGGGGCAGCGAACGAGACTTCGAATGGGCAGTACTGTCTTCCTCTAAGTGTTACAAAAACTTCTAAAAACGAAGTAAACAACTTAAATATATTTAGTCACCGAAATTAGCCAATCAAATACTTAAACAAAAATATCTAACAAATTAAAAATAGTTGATGCAAATAACATGTCATCAACATCCACTTTGGGTTGACGCTATTGACCCCTTATCAGAATAATTAAAATTAAAAAAATAAATCAAAATAAAAAAGTATCAGCGTTGACCAAAAAGTGGACGCTGACGACCAATTATCAAAAAGATCCCAATTCACCTTATAGAATTGCTGAGAGGTTATATAAAGACTTGATGAATCAATCTCAACACAGAAAATGTGTGATAGGGAAATGTTCTGATTAGATAGGATAATAGTTGAATTGGAATCCAATTCCATTTCATTAGGCTTATATTATTTAAAGTAGTATTGGTTTATTTAATATTAAGATTAGGTTATTAGAGTTAGAGTTTATTTGAATTTGAATATTAGAACTTTAGGTGTTATCACTTTAAGCTTTATCTACTTGTATTTCTATTTAAAGACTATTTGGTTATTAATGAGAATCAGATAATGAATTAGTCAAATTGTGGTCTTTTCCTACCCTGAGTGGAGTATTGTAGTGTTCTTTTACCTAAGTGAAGAGTTGTGGTTTCTCCTACTTGAAAGGAGCTGTCAAATCCCATCTCACATCCCTACTCAACCTCGGGTACTTATCAATTGGTATCAGAGCAGTCGAATCCCCATTCAAAATCGCCCAAAACCACCACCAGTCTTCCACCATAGAGCCAACAATGTCTGCCAAAGTCCCCTTGAGTGCAGATCAACTGGAAGCAATTCGGGATGCACTTCTCGAGTTTAAGGATCAGATGATCAAGTGGATGAGTGAGTGTTTCAAGCAGTTCGGGCTTGACATCATTTTAGCACCTGGCAATCCACACCCAGCCCAGCGTCACTCCCCAAAAATCATTAGTATCAGAACACCTATACCAGCAACTCAAACCGGCACAAACCCAACAACCCCAAGGTTTCCCCGTCAACCACGAAAAAGCCAACCCAAATTCAACTAGACTGCAAGACGCCCCACCAAGTTGATACCTCAGCCTCATGCACTGCCGCACTCCAACATGCCCAGGCGTAGATCGCTGCACCATCACTTCCCCAAGCCGCCGATCTATCTAGTTTCACAGCTTCCGTACGCAGCTGGGCGAAGACGCTTAATTTTATGGTTTAGAAGGAGAGAAAAAAAAATGTCTTATTTTCTTTGTTTGGTTCAGAAAAAGAAAATGAAGAAGACAAAAATAAAAGGCAGTGGAGCACTTGGGATGGTCTTTCAACGTGCAACCGTAAAGTCACCTCTTAACGAAAGTTTGCTTGTGACTGCTATAGAAATAGATCTCTACTGATTTAGTTTAAATTTCTAATTATATCTAGTCAAACCTTGAGGACAAGGTCCTTTTAAAGGGATAGGAATGATAGGGAAATGTTATGATTACATAGGATAATAGTTGAATTGGAATCCAATTCCAATTCATTTGGATTAGATTATTTAAATTAGTATTAGTTTATTTAATCTTAGGGAAAATTACAGTTTACCCTCCCAAAGTTGATAGCGTTTTTCAATTCGAACATCAAAGTTTCAATTTTTGCAATCCACCCCCACAAAGTTCCAATTTTTTTCAATTCGACCAATATCATCCCAAAATTTCCATATTGCCCCTGATTTTTATTTTTTATGAAAACAAAAACAATTTTAGGGGTGCAAAAATGACTAGATGACCAAAGCCACCCTGAATTTTTTTTTTTTTTTATAAAAAAAAAATAAAAAAATAGGGGCAATATGGGAAGTTTTGGATAAAATTGGTCAAATTACAAAAATTTGAAACTTTGGGGGTGGATTGCAAAAATTGAAACTTTGATGTTCGAATTGAAAAACGCTCTCAACTTTGAGGGGGTAAACTGTAATTTTCTTTTAATCTTAAGATTAGGTTATTAGAATTATAGTTTATTTGAATTTGAATATTAGAATTTTAGGTGTTATTACTCTAAGCTTTATCTACTTATATTTCTATTTAAAGGCCATTTGGTTATTAATGAGAATCAGATAATAAATTAGTCAAATTGTGGTCTTCTACTACCCTGAATGAAGTATTGTGATGTTCTTCTACCACAATTTGACTAATTTATTATCTGATTCTCATTAATAACCAAATGGTCTTTAAATAGAAATATAAGTAGATAAAGCTTAAAGTAATAACACTTAAACTAAGTGAAGAGTTGTTGTATCTCTTACCCGAAAGAAGCTCTCAAATCCCCTCTCACATCCCTATCCAACCT
This sequence comes from Corylus avellana, assembly GCF_965113065.1. NCBI lineage: Eukaryota > Viridiplantae > Streptophyta > Magnoliopsida > Fagales > Betulaceae > Corylus > Corylus avellana. The sequence continues at coordinate 28,738,349 of NC_142492.1, forward strand.
CGGATGCTTATCAATGTGCTTGACAATTTCACTTCTGAACAAATTGCAAACAATCTACTGCAGTTGAAAGCCTCAATTGATGTTGTTCGAGTGCTTGCATTTCAAGGTGTTGCTTTTAGTCTTTTAAAGGTCAGGATGAAAGTGTGAGTTCAACCAATTGTGAAAATTTTCTTGAAATATTGGATATGGTGGTTTCATACAATGAAAAGATTGCTAAAGTAATAGTTGCAACTCCAAAAAATGCTTATTACACATCACCAATTATACAAAAGGAAATTTACATGTATTTTTCAATCAAAGTGAAGAAGACAATTCGTGAAGAAATTGGTGATGTAAAATTTTGCATAATTGTTGATGAAGCTCGTTATGAGTCATTGAAGGAGCAAATGACTATAGTTTTAACATTTGTCGACAAAAATGGCTTTGAACGAGAATGTTTTTTTTATGCTTGTTCATGTTCTTGATACTATAGCATTAACCCTAAAAAATAGGATGTATTCTATATTGTATAATCATAAGGTAGACATTTAAAACATTCGAGGGCAGAGATATGATGGTGTAAGTAACATGCGAGGTGGGTGGAATGTGTTGCAATATTTAGTTTCAAATGATTGTCCATATGCCTACTACATTCATTGTTTCATACATCGTTTGCAGTTGACATTAGTCACGACATCAAAATAAGTTATTCCTGTTCATCAGTTTTTTGCTAAATTGAGTTCTATTGCTAATATTGTTGGTGTTTAATGCAATCATAATGAACAATTGAGGGTTCCTCAAGCTGTTGAAATTGCTCATATGATTGAAATTAATGAGATTGAGACCGGAAGGAGACTTAATCAAATTGGTACTTTACAATGGGTTGGAGATAGTCGTTAGAGTTCTTAGTTGAGATCGATTTCTAGCTTGATCAAACTTTTCAATCCAACATATGATGTTATTCTTAAAATCAATGATGAGGGAACTACAACTTCTCAACGAGTAGAAGCAGACTCAGTTCATTAGGCAATGACTTCATTTGAATTTATCTTCATTTTACATCTTTTGAAAGAAACTATGCCGATCATTGATTATCTATGTTAAGAATTGCAATCTAAATTTCAAGACATTTTAAATGCCATGCATCTTATTTCACCCACTAAAGCATATATCCAACAATATAAAGATAATAAATGGGATGCCTTACTTACTGATAAGCATCGAATATTGCATATTCAAGTCCCTTAACTCACATATTTTAATTCCTTAGTCTCGTTATATTACTAGTTTTTGTGTTGTTTTCATGTTTTTAGGTTTTTAGGGAAAATACAAGAAATTTCATTGAGTTTAGGCTTAAAACATGACCTTTTGAGATGCTGGAGCCAATGGGCTTGAGCTCACTCAAAATGAGTTTGAGCGCAGGATCTTTAGGCTCGAGTGCACCAATAATGGGCTTGAGCGCGCAAGTTAGTGTTGGGATAATGCCCATAATCTCAGTGATTTTATATCGATGTTGACTTTCAGATGTTTGTGATGAATAAAGGTTTTATTCACTGATAAAATTGTTTTTGGGCATATGAGATATAAAATTTCTTCACATGCTTATTATCATAAATGTTCATCATATTATATTGTGCATGTGAAAGCTCTTTGGATGACATTGAATATGGATATGGGTGTAAGTAACTTTGTTATCACACAAGGTCATAGTCCATAATCCTTGTATCTTTAAAATAGAATGTTCACAGTCGATATGGAACTGGGGCAATTCCATTTTGAGTAAGACTATTATACATCGAATCTTACTGATCTACCTTGATAAAGTGAAGCAGCGTCTCTGGGATTGATGTGTTAGGTGCTGAGACCCCAAGCCACTGAACAGGCCAAGGAGTTGTTTTTCAGTAAAATACTGTCCACAAGGAAAGACAATAACTCCTTAAAGACTACTTACAACTTTGATTATAAATCCTGAGGGAATTGTAGACTTAGATATTGTATGTAGGTTGCTTTGATGTGTCAATGACTGAGACTTATCATCGGTCAACAATGTCTCAATACATTGGGCAACTGCATGCAATATTGTAGGAAAGTTAGCAAACAAAGAGATAAGAAACGTCCCATTGTTTTAGGTTTTATGAATTTATTCTTAGAGACTCTGGCAAGAGCTTTTTGGTCAGCGCATTAAAATATATATATATATATATATATATAACAGAGAGGAGACATTTATTCTTTCTGTCATAATAGAGCTGCTTTTTCATGAAGACGTGAAGAAGGTTTTCGTTCTCCTTTGGATGCTCGTTAAGACGAGAGGTACAGTTTCCATGGTATCTTGCTTTTCTTCCTTGATTTATCTTCATATTGCTTTTGGAAAAGTATTGGATGTGTTTACAGAAGTGTTCTACAATGTTCTGGCACCCAGACATCACTCAAACATCTCTTAGGCATCACTTGGAAGTGATTGGGTCACTTGGGAATGAAATTCCCATCACTTGGGCATCATAACGAGACATGTGACGAGAAAACAGTAAGTGACTGCCCAATTCCCGTCATAACAGAGAGAGCCGAATCCCGTTAGGACATGACTGGTTTCTATAGAATGTTTGAAGCTGTTTTTGACCTAGCAAGCGTCCGAATTTGAAGAAGCTCATTAGATACAAAGTTGTATATCAGGGAAAGAGTCGTTGAGTTGGCATCATTTGGAGCTCAGATGAAAAAGTTATGGTCAAGCTACTCTGATTGGTTTGGTTCCCCAAAATGACTTTTCAACTTTATGACAAGTTTGCCCTTCTCTTTGCATATAGAGAAAATGATGCTCATTTTGGGAAGTTTGGACCTCCAAGCACGAAAATCAGAAGGGAGACTCACTAGAGAAGGTTGATTACTTCTTTATGTTGATCCAAGAAGGATTGGGTTGGAAGCCATCGCTGTTTTCCCCTTCTTAATGGTTGTGAAGCTTTATTTCATGCTTCACCATTGTTGTACCAAGTTGAGTTCCTAAGAAGTTTGAATCTTTCTACCACTTGGGTTGTTGATTGGCGCATTGCTTGTTCCTTTGTTCTTGATTGGCGTGTTGCCTTGTTCGATAGTGGGTTTCGTGACTGATGAGTGCCAAATTTTGCATATTTGAACCCCTTAATTTGCATATGTTAATTCTTTAGCATTTTTATTTGTTTGACATTGTGTTGTTTAGTTTTTTCAAGTGCCGAAGGAAAAATGCAACTAATTCCATTAATTCTGAGGCTTTAGCCGCTTTGGGGAGCATTGGCAGCAAATTTGGATCGAGCGATGATTCGCACCTAACAAGTCCTACTAAAAAGACTATATCTAAAGTTTCAGAATTCGGATTGGAGTGAGCTTTGCGGCATTAGAAAGCTAACTCAAATATCTACAAAGTCATGTTTCACAAGAGTTTGCTAATTTTGATGTTTACTAGGTCAAAAGAGCCTCTGTTCGTAAGCCATCCGAACGGTGAAAAGTCTCATCCAAACGGACCACTTATTAGACCTAGCCGCCATTTTTTAGGTTAAAACCCTAGAAAAACCCTAGAAAGCCCTATAAATAGACTGCTAAGCCTCAAGAAAAGTAGGCTGGAGACCAAGAACGAAATTTTCACACTAGTTCTCCCTTTAGATTAGTTTTTCCTTTATTTTCATAGTTATGTGTAGTTAATTTCTCAACTAAGGTTGAGGATGAAGCCTCACCAATGAAGAGCAACCATATTTTCATGTACGTTGATATTGTCTGATTTTATGGTTTTTAATATTTAAATTGTTCTACTTCAATTCAATTAGCATGATTATTGGATATCTTTTTTGATTTATGGATACATTTGATGATTTAAGATGGTTTCACTTAATTGATTGCTTGGGTTTTCTTTTATCAAAACATTAAATATTTATTGTATTTCGTTCTATGGATAAATTTGATGATTTGGTTTAAATCAGATATTTTTTGTGATTTACGGATACATTTGAAGATTTAATTTAAATTGAATATCTTTTATGATTTGTGCAAAGAATGGATTCGAACGGATTCATTGAATGATTTAATTGATCTTTAAAGCATAGTAGAATATACATAAGATTTTTATTGTAAGAACTTCGGATGATATTGACGAACATGAAATATGTTGCTATGATTTGGTGAGTGTGGATTCCAAAACCTTAGTGCTTTCTTAGTTGATTAATTTTATCTTATTTAGTTTATGTTTTACTTTCTAAACCAAAGATCAAATTTGTTTCATAACTAGGTTAAGATTTAATTAGTTTAGATATAAATTTTGTTTTCATAAACACAATTCCCTGTGGGATTGACCTCGCACTTGCAACCCTTTATTGCAAACGATTTGTGCACTTGCGAGTAACTAAAGTTTTCACAACAGTGAGCTTGAAGAAATAAGTCTACTGAAGGGTCAGTAAAGAGATGCACTGCATGAAGATGGTCAGAATAGAAATAAGTTGGGAAGCTTGTTATTCTTACTAAGTCTAGATGTCATCTAGGGAGTGAGTATTGCCTAGTTTGTAACTTTGAATCTTCATATAATGATTTCTCGGGTTTGGCTGCCCTGGAGTGGTTTTTTCCTTTGAGGCACTCAAAGGGTTTTCTACTTTGTCAACAAATCTTGTGTTGTGGTTGTGTGAATGTACTTTATTGTTGTGTTGGTTTATTATTAAGCATAGCTATTTATTTTCCTTATATAAACTGCTTATGCATTTGTTTTGGTTATATAAATCGCTTATGTGTTTGATTTGGGGGTAGAACGTGATCCTCTTTGTTCTATCACATATTATCATGCAACTTTTAAAGAGAACAAGAACAAGGGTGAGTTGAAAACCTTTTGAAATCGCTCTTGGTTTTACAAGAAAATGGGCACAAGAACTTGTCATGGCATCTTTAAAACTTGTGACACAAATCCATAAACTTTTTTCGGCTTTCTATTGCAAATTTTATCTGTATTGTCTCCTTTGTCCAACAATTTTTTCTTTCTGTTATTAATCATTGTTTAAAAGTGAAGAGAGCAAGATTCTCTTTCCCTTCATTGAAATATCCTCGATACCATTATAGAACGGTGTGTTTTGGGCTTACGTGTCAAGGGTAACAAATAGGATTATATTAAACGTCAGATGTCAACGTGTTTATCTAATTTGTCACTTCACAAAATAGTGCATATTGGATTAGATGGACAAACGTTAAAGTTGTGAGTTTTAATGTTACTCGCAAGTGCACGAGTCGTTTGCAATATAACTTTTGCAAGTACGAGGTCAAATCCATAGGGAATTGTGTCGTGAAAATAAATTTCTATCTAAATTAATCGTATTTTAACCTAGTTCCGAAAATGATGTGCTTTTTCTTGCAAAATTGTAAACTAAATTAAATTTAATAAATCAAATGATAAAAACACTAAGGTTTCAGAATTCACACTCACCAAATCAAAGCACACATTTTCATGTTTTGTTCATACATCCGACAAGCAACAAAACCCTATGCATTGTTCTATGTTTCATAAAAATACATATTGAAACATTTAATGAATCCATCCATGAAACAAATCACAAAGAATACCCAACTGAAATTAAAGCATCTAATGTATCCGTTTGATTTACGAATCACAATGGATATCCAATTTCAATTGAATGATTCGATGTATCCGTCGGATGAAACACACCGAATATCCAACGTTTACACAAATGAAGATCACAACATTCAATTAAAAGAGTTTAATCAAATAACTGAATTGAAATAAAACAACAATTATATTAAAAGTTGGAATTGTACGAACAATACAACGAGAACGTATTTGCTAATCAATGGTGAGGCTTCATCTTCAACCTTAGTTGAAGGTTTTAGGCTATGTTTGGCAAAGAAATGGACTTAGGAAGTTGACCAGTACTGTAGCAGAGTTTATTGATGTGAGAGAAAAAAATAAGAATGTTTTGTATAAAAAAGTGAAAAAATTGTTTTATAGTGATTTTTTTATTTGAATAGTAATAAAAAGTGATTAATGTAATGTAAAAAGTAAGAATGTTGGTATTAATTTTTAGAGGAATTTTTTGGGTTTTTGGGTCTGGTTCGGCCCATTCTTTTGCCAAACACAGCCTTAGCCTCTCATGACTACAAAAATCATAATCTCCATAAAAGCATGAAAACTAAAAACTTACAAAGGGAATCAAGTTCAGAGCTACAAAATTTCAAAAAACGTGAAAAATACACTAAACGGCATCCCTTGGTGCATTCCCCTAGAAAAATATGGTATTTATAAGTTAATTTTAGGGTTTCGGCGCTTGCTGGTTAGACGAATGCGCTTGATCGCACTCAGGCATGTATCAGCTCTCCTGCGGTGCAGCGCTTGGGCATTGCTTGCTTGGGCATAGGTGGGAGTGTGCTCAAGCGTGCCCTTGCTGGACTCGAGTGCAGGTGCGCTTGAGCGTAGTGACGTGCGCTTGATCCCACTTCTAGAAATTCTCTTTTTCCAACTTTTTTGCAACTTTCACATTGAGACCGCAATTTTCTCTTAACAACCTGCAAAACACTAAGACACCAAAACTAACACAAACATCAGAACATAATAAAGCTAAAGGATTAACAAATACAAATTAAGAATCCCAAATATGCAATATTTGGTGTTCATCAGTTAATAAATTGGGAGAAAAAGTAACGGAATTATCCCTTTCACATTTTTTAAAAACTTATACAATTAATACTTAAAAAAAAAATTGAGCTTTTATATGTTTTGGCGCATTGACTCATGGATTAATCTAAACAACACCCTCTTTTATGTAATCATGGTATGAATTGTATTATGGCGTCAGTTTTGCATGCATCTTAGTTGAGTTGGCATGTAATTCACCATTATCATTTTTTTGTTCTTTCTAATTAAGGATAGATAGAGCATGCCAATTCAACGAAGATATACGTGATAGTCTGATAGATGCTAGAATGCAAAAAAAAAAAAAAAATTCTTTTCTTTTTACGAAAACAAATTTTATTCAATTTTTTGTTTTTGTTTTTGTAATAGGTCAACTATCTCGAGCTATAGCATTTGATTTTAGGGATGCAGTTGTTAAAAGAAAAGATAATGCAATGGATAAATAAGTAAAAGGCGAAATAGTAAAATAAAGACATAGGATAAAACACAAATGGTTACATTTTGCTCGTATTTCTTCTATAAAATTTACAATACATAAAACTCATATTTATAATAGAATTGTGATAAATGAGAATAAGACATATATAGAGATAGTATCATATTTGAATACAATCCAATCTGACTACCTGAAATGTTTGAAATTACAATCATATCTGAATCAATTATGATCAAATTTGAAAGCAATCAAATATCTGAAACCAAAAATCCCTTAATTTATGCTAATGAAGAGAGAGGCATGACCAATTATGGCCATCAGTTTTTTTTTTTTTTTTGAGATGTCGAGGAACCTCTCTAAGGCAGAGCCCTTCAAACCCACCCCTACAGAGTAAACCCCAATCACGTGACCCACACCCTTGAAAGTTTTCTTACACGGAACTGATTAAATTGCTAGCTTTTCATTAGGGGGTGTGGCTCCAAAGGATTGTTCGCACCCATAAATTATGGCCATCAGTTAATAATGATAGTATATAGTTAAGCAAAAGAATAATATAGCATTATTAACGTATGAAGTAGCCAAGAATAGGTATTTAATCCAAGGAAATGGAGAATTTTTTTTTTTTTTTTTTTTTTTTAAAAAAAAACTACATAAATCATAATGAATACTTCAATAATATTACATTAAAGTGTTCTTACATTAAGAAGTCAAACTTACTCACGCAACAGCTAAAGTTGGTGCTATATATTACATGCAATTACAATGTTAAGCTCATCAGACTAGAAAATCAGCAGATCAGAATCTCTACAATTTTAGAGAAATTATAGATTTTCAAATTACGAAATTCAAGCCATTAGAAAATTATCTGATATTAGGTTAGATTATAGTGGTCCGGAAGAAAGTGCATAAATTTGGGAAGACCCTCACAACCACCATGGCTTCTCTGTTAAATCCTTTGAGAACAAGTAGCAGAACCTTGAACTGTAAGGCAGCCACTCTATGATCTGAGATGCCCTCTTGCCGGATTTCTGGTCAATGCATTTATGTATAGAATCATGTAGCTTCTTATCAACATTTTCAGAGACCCATGTTAAAAGATGATCCGAGCTTACAGATGCTTCCCTAGCATATCTCTCCAGCACCTTTGGTAGAGACACTTTCCTAGACTTCTTCACCACTACATTTGCTTGAAGAAACTCTCTTTTCGCGGCTTCCAATTCCTCTCTAACATTTGATGCTGTGTAGAATTTTAGCTGCACAAAATTTAACTAGTAAGCTATTAATCAACCCTAAGCAGCATATCAAGATCATGATGAATTCGTAAGTAACACCATGGAAGCATGACTTACAATCAAAGCAAATTACAGAAGTTATTCCATCATTTCAACTGGTTGCCAAAAGCAGCCAAAACAAGCTAATTTGGGGGAGAAAATAAGTTAAAAAGGTTAGCCACGATGGGCGGCTCAATGAAAATTGAGGTTTAGGGCAAAAAGTTAAGATGGGGCTATTTGATTGTAAAATAGTGATATTATAATTTTTTATATTAAATATGACTCAATTTGATACTTTTTGTGACAGTCGATTAATTTTAGTTTTGAAAAACTTATTGCCGTAAAAGCAACTGTGACAGGTATTGTCAATAATATTCTATAACCAATGCAAACATTTACCAAAAAATCTAATTTTTTTTATATAGCTTAGTATTTCAATTGAAGTAATTTTTTTTTTTTTTTCTTTTTCTAAGCCCTAATAGGATGCCAAATGGCCCTCCTCTCATTTTATTTTTCCTACGGCCATCCACATTCTTTTACTTTTTATTTTTACAAATTTTGTATAAACGACCTTTTTTTAGGGCCATAAGCAGGGGCCTTGTTTGCCTATACTATTAAGCCGGCCCTGAACCAAGAAGTGGAAAGAGAAGTTGTAAGTAAAACTACATGCCTAAGCACTATCTTTCTATCACCCTCATAGAAGACACCGGGAATGATGTCATTGAAATAATTGTAGCGAGGTTCATGTTTCCTTCAAGTTGCCTCAATGAACCCTAATTTTACTGTTCAGGTTTCAGCAATGGACTGAGCGCGCTAGAGCAAAAGCCGTTGCGCTAACGCGCATCCGTTTTCTTACTTGCAACCAATCACATGTTTTCCAAGAGGAAGAGGACGGAGGCGCCAAGTGTGGTTGGCTTCCAATGCTTCGATTTTGGTAGCCATCGCCTCACGCCATTGAGGATGTTTATTGGCCTCATGAAATGAGGTCAGGGTAACAGTGGTGCTAATGGTGGCCATATAGGCATGGTGTTGAGGAGAGGGGAGAATAAGAGAGAGAGAGAGAGAGGTTTCCTTCAAGTTGGCTCTACGACCCCTAAATTTACTGTTCAAGTTTTATTGCATTCACATATCATATCAGCACTGATCCAGCCCACCATGTAGATGAAAACCAGAACTGCTCTCCAGTTATACAATACTAACTATAAAGCATAAAAGTTACATCCTCACAAATTATCAAACAAGAACTTTTTTTTCAAACGGACTTTTTGAGTGTTAAATGAACTTTAGGCCCCTCAAACGCACACCCAAACATGCCCTGACTATAGAGCATAAAAGTTACATCCTCACAAATTACCAAACAAAATTTTGATGAAGACATTAATCAAACATAGAAATATTAACAGTGGACAAAACTGACTCATAATACATTCATAAACACGCTACTGGACACTTTAAATTGCAGAATGACATGCCAATACCAGGTAATTAACTAAAGCAACATCAATGGAATGCAATGGACTCATCCAACAGATATTGAGAACCAGTGAAATCTAACATTTCATTTTGTTTTGATCTAAGAACTTAGTATTATAACTGATAACCTTTACATAATAATATTCAAACTTCATTATCGTGCAAAAGGAAGAGTAACAGAAGTGAGAAGCTTACCACAGGATCAGAAAAAGCTCCAGTACAAAGGGCAAAGCAGACAAGGGGTTGGGAACTTGGAAGACCCAATTTTGAACTGAGTTGTCTTTCTTCACCGGATTTTTTTCTCAAGGCAGTGGAAAGGATGTTTTCTAGCCACTGAAATTTAAGTAAAGGCAGATAAATAGTCAAGCAACCGTATCTCATTGACGAAATGCTATATAATTAGAATCCTTTGACAATTTTATCTTCCTGCTTACATTAAGGAAGCAACTCATCTTGGTTACTAAAAGCTGTTGATGTTCACCTAATTATTCACCTTTCCATCCTAAGATTTATTCTATGAAAGAAAGAAACAGTTCAAGCGGTAATCTCAAAAATAAGTGGAATCATGTTATAAGTTAAAGGCATATCCAACTTAACTTATATATGGATAATTTTGTCTAACCATGACTATATTTATAGAATCTCCAAAAAACAGAAGAAAACAAGCAGCATGACTGGTAAGTAGGTCAAGTGAAGCAATCTACAACTAAGCTAGCCAATACCACCACTCATCTCTTGGTGTTAATCATAATGATATAAAAATAATTGTCTGGATGGTGTGAGGTCCACCTATATTTTCCACTATTTGTGCATGTGTATATTTCTGTGTTCTTTAGTGACAGTAAGAGGAATACCCGTCCAATTCGGGGAGTTCGGAAGCAAAATATTGAATGTTCTATAGCATTTGCACTTATGATATGGCCACCAATGTTGTATGCAGCCTGCACTATACAAACAAATCCATCAACAAATTTTTTACAATTTCAGAAAAGAGAGAAAGTCTAAAGGGTACAAACATTAGGAGAGGAAAAAAGACAATGGAAACTTGGGAAACTACTGAGAGTTTATAAAACTTTATGGTTTGATTCTCCATTTGATATCCCTCAAAAAATAGTTTATTAAAAAAAATAAAGGAATGAATGTCTCCTCCTAAAAAGTGGGCAATGGCAATAGAAATAACCTGATAAACTCAATTTTGAGAACAAAAGAATTTTGCTAAATTCTAGAATAGGTGAACTGGTGAAACTATCAAAGCATCTCTCAAACATACCCCTGGTACAGGCATCACTGGAAGGCAGGTTTGGTGTCAGAAAAAAGGAAAGTGCAATCTTGTAGATTTTGATAGGCTTGCTTAAGCAATTGTACATTCTCTGCTCCAACAATTTTTTTTTTGGTAGTTTTTCGTATACACTGTGAGACTTAAAAACTTCTTTTTAATCAATGGTTAGAGCAAAACAAAGAAGAGCACTACCTTGTGAAACAATGCTAACCTTCTCAAAGAGTTGTGGGGTATCCCATATGCTAAATATGCCTGCACAAGGCATAATAGACAAAGACAGTTATATGTAGCAAAAATTGGCAAGAGCAAACCAACACTTGGTATGATTCTTACATGCATAACAAGAGCATTGTACACATTGATCCAAAATGCAGTTTGGGCATCATTTTCCATCTGACTGACATTCACCCTTTCCAGTTGTTCAACTAAAACTCTGAAATTAGAAACGTTATGTACATGTCAAGTTAGCCATCCTGCATAGGATTAAACAATAGAAGGAGATTGTATATTTTATACTAAGTTTCTCACAAATAACAAATAATATTTAAATGCACATGTTAAAGGACTCACATACCATAAGACTCATATTTGTGAACTCAGATCAAACTGGTTTTGAGAGATTGTCCAGTATGATAAATTGCTCCAGTGAATGACATTATAATAATGGTTTCCCCTTTATGGTACAAAATATTTGGATAATTTTTTCTCCTTCCAAGAGATCCAAGATGTCCGGGAATTCAGCAAAGAGATATATAGAAACGAGAGAGGCTAGTTAGATAGTGATCATAGCCCTCTCACATTCAATTTATAGATTTTAAAGATGAGAGTACAATGACCAAACTACCCATGTAACAAATCTAACAAACTAACTACTCTAAGTTCCTATTAACACTCTCTCCCCCCACCCACAACCCCAAGCTGGAGCAAATATGTTATAGAAGCTACTTGGAACAAATAAACTCCAATCAAGTTCTACACAAAGATTTTGTGAACATATCAACTAACTGATCTTTAGACTTCACAAATGGTATAACCATATCTCCATTGAGTATCTTGTCACATATGAAGTGATAATCAACTTAAATATGTTTGGTTCTTTCATGGAAGATAGGATTGGAAGAAGTATGTATTGCAACCTTAATTATCACAAAATAATGGAACTGGAGTAGGAGATGAAAAAACAATCACCTGCAAAAAATGTTACCATGTTAACTCACTAGCAGTATCAGCCATTGCCCTATATGTAGCTTTCGTAGTGGAACGTGCCACAACCGTATGTTTCTTATTCTTTCAAGTAACCAAATTTCCACCTTCAAATGTACAACATCCAGTAGTGAACATCCTATCTAGGGAGATCTTGCCCAATCTGTATCAGTAAATCTTTCTACTTTGATATGTCCAGTTACCGAATGATACGGATAACTACATCCCACTGTGGAACCCTAAAAGTCTCTAAGAAGTGACTAACTGTATATGAAATATATAGTTTGGTGGTAGTAAGATAGTTCAACTTTTCAACTAACTAACAATATCTGGCAAGATCATTAAACATTTATCCTTCATCTTTCAATAATTTCTTACTAGGATCAATTGGAATATCAATGGGACGACTACCTAAAAGGCATGTCTCTTCTAACAAATCAAGTACATACTTTCTCTAAGATAAATTGATAACAATATGAGATCTAGCAACTTCAACACCCAAGAAGTATCAAAGTTTTCCCAAATCCTTTGTATGAAACCATTTTTGCAAAAATTGTTTCAATCAAAAAATACCACCTGAATCATCTATATTAATTACTAATGCCGCCTTTTTTAGTTGCAACCATATTTTTCATCCACCCAAACTTCTCTTTAGGGAAAGAGTCCAAGCGAAGAGAAGTTTCTATGTGTAGTCCTTTACCTGTCTCTGCTCCTGTGCTAGAGCATGACAAACAGCAGCCGCTTGCTAATGAGTCTTCTTTTGTCAGTCGTATAAGCCACCACCAGTGGAGGAGCTCAAAGTTTACTTCAAATGCCAAAAATGTAAGGTTATTTCTAATGCTACTTGCCAAACATCTAATCCTGACTCAGGTGATAGTACTTTTACCCCTGATTTAAAATTTTCAATACCTGTTGTTGATGACACGTATTTGCCTATTGCTCAATGTGAAGGGGTTAGAACTTGTACTCAACACCCTATATCTAACTTTATATCATATCAGCATCTTTCACCCCTCGTACCTTTGTATCTATCCCTTAAAATTTACAAGAGGCAATTAATGATCCAATGTGGAGGGAAGCAATGTAGGAAGAGATGAGAGCTTTACAAAAAAATAACACATGGGAGCGAGTTGAGTTGCCTAGTGGAAAAAAGGTAGTTGGGTGCAACTGAGTGTTTACAGTGAAGTATAAGGCCAATGGGTCAGTAGAAAGATATAAATCCAAAATGGTTGCTAAAGGCTTTACTCAGACATATAGGATAGACTACAAGAATACCTTTTCCCCGGTAGCGAAGATAAATTCTTTTTGATCCCTACTTTATTTGGCAGCGAATTTAGATTGGTGATTCAGGATCTTGATGTGAAGAATGCAATTTTTTTTTTTTTTTCATAGAGTTCTAGAGGAAGAGGTTACATTGAAGTCCTTCCTGGTCCTCAATTCTCCTCTACGAAAGGTAAAGTGTGTGAATTAAAGAAGGCCCTATATGGGCTGAAACGAACTCTGAGGGCTTGATTTAAGAGATTCTCTTGAGTTATGTAGAGATTTTTCCATAACCAAAGTCAGGCGGATCATACGCTATTCATAGAACATGCATGTTGGGGAAGTACAAAAGTAACTTTCTTGATTGTTTATGTAGACAATATCGTATTGATTGGAAATGATAATGGGGAAATATACAAAGGTTGAAACAAATATTTGGCAAATGAATTTGAGATAAAAAATAATAATAATAAAAAAAAAAAATTAGGCCCATTGAAACACTTCTTGGGTATTGAAGAAGCAAGATTGGGACATCTTCCTCTCCCAGCGGAAGAGGATGCTCAGTTGTAAGGTTGTTGGCAATTCAATAGAGCATAATAACAAGTTAGAAGAAAGTGATGAGAGTTCTTTGGTGAATAGAAGCAAGTACCCACAACTGGTTGGCAGGTTAATATATTTACCGCACACTCTTCCAAACATTGCCTATGCAGCAATTGTAGTTAGCCAATTTATGCATTTAATAGGGAATCTCACTGGAAGCAGTTTACAGAATACTTCGATATTTGAAATCTTCACTAGGGAAAATGGTTGTTGTTTGTCCGGCATGATCATCTAAAAGTAGAAGTTTATTCAGATGCAAAATAGGCTAGGTCAGTCATAGATTGAATATCTACTTTGGGATACTACACTACTATCGGAAGAAATCTAGTTACCTGGCATAGTAAGAAACACTCAATGGTTGCTAGATCTAGTGAGAAACATGCAAAATACTTGACTACTCAAGGGAGATATCTAGTTACCTGGTGTAGTAAGAAACAAGCAAAATAAGATGGGCATGCGAGATATCTTCGCCTCAGCTTAAGGGAGAGTGTTGATGATATGCGGCTGATATGATTTAGATTTTAGTTTATTCTAGGATGTAATTTCAAGATTTGATTTTCTTTCCATACATTTTCTCTTTTATTGTAATTCCATAGTAGTGTATGTTGCTTCTCTATATAAATGTGTAACTGTATCTTTGGATCATCGAGAAATAATAAGAATTCTTCCTTTTTATCTTTCAACTCAAATATCCCAAATGACAGCAACCATTGAATTGGTTATGTTGTTTACACTCCCATCACCAACAATAACAACAATGACGCAAGAAGACACGTGAAATGCTTGACTACTTAAGTATTTCAAGCATTTGAAGGATTAGAAGAAGAAATGAAAGAAACTTAGAAGGAAATGTGTTTGCGGAAGAGAAAAGAAAAGTATTTGGCAAAAGAGAAAAGAAAAGGAAAGGATCTCATTGAAGTGCTCCGATACCATGTTAGGAAATTTAGAAAAGAAATAAGCAGAAAAGAGAGGCTAGTTAGATAATGATCATAGCCCTCTTGCATTCAATATATAGAGTTTAGAGATGAGAGCAAAATGACTACAATACCCATGAAACAAATCTAACAGACTAACCACTTATTCAACCACTTCTCCTAACAAACTAAGTAACTTTCTTAATACACAGGATATCAATAAACGTTCAAGGGGATGTTTTAGCATAATTGTGCCATTAGATGAAAATGTCAGAACTTTGAAAGTCAGACTTCCCTAAAAAATTTGCAAAGATACACTATGAAGCTTTCAGGGATTCATCCAACTTTTTCCTATTACAGAGAAGATCCAACCTAAATCCCCAAAATCAGAACACATACACCCAAAAAAAATAGCAAGTGGAACTTGCACCAAATGATGCCCCAATGAACATCTTCGTGTTCTCAAGATAGATGAATCAGTTCAATATCTGTTCTGCGAATTTTTTATTTTAATTACAGTTACACTTATTGGAAATTAATTTATAATTATTGAAAATCATAACTATGTCTAGAGAAGTAACCTGTAGTTGTTGATGAAATAAGAAGCGCGAGAAAACTGGCTTTTATCCGTTGATATCCAAGATATTTCAATCATTGATTTGCAAGAACAATTTTGGTCCTCTCCAATACCACATTGAGGCTGTAAGACCTTTGTGGACGACCTTGACATCAAAGGTGATCTGTTCTTTTCAGAATTTACAGATGCTGCACTACGAAGCCAGCAATATATAGCAGCCATGCACCTGACCATCTCCTCAGATAACTTGCTTGGGCATTGGTAGAGATGATCTTTTAGAGTTCGCAACATTGATTTTTTAGCCATTGCTGGAACCTTTTCCCTTACCTGAAAAATAATTGAGATTAGAAGGTTTGGACAACCACATGGCATTATATGGCAACCAGTAACATGAAGTACATATTACTTTCACATAATGATTTGCAAATATAGAAGTCTGTCAGGATGTCCCAGACAAAGGAAATCTATCCCTTTTGTCTTTCTACAAAAGTTGAAGGCACAAATCTATATATTAAGATGGAGTTCACAAAATATGTAAATGAAAACCTGCTAAATAAATTCACCACAAGAAATTTTTCTTCATCAGAAATTGGTCAAAATGATGTCACTCTCGATCCAACTGCCCTTTCATTCTGACCAATCAACTGCAGAACCAATTCAGAATTGATTGGAAATTTCAGTACATTTTTTTTTTTAATAAGTAATTGACCCCAAGGGGGGGGAGGAGAAAGGAAGGATTCTAACTAATGACTTTCGCTTCATGAGGCGTGATCTCCAGCTGATTGAGTTATCCATTGAGGTTTCGAAATTTCAGTAGATTAATAAAACTAAATCACATTATGTGTCTCTAATGCTAACAAACAGCAGAAGAGATAAGGATCATGATCAAATAATAGAGAGACCCACTTTTAATGTCTTACAAACAGCCCAAAAGAAACTCCCCACTTCCAAAACCACAAGAGACATAAGACACATTCTTCTTCTTCTTATACTTGATCATGGCAGAAGCGGCACAAATGATAGGATCTCCATTTAAAAACACTTAGAAACTCTCTTCAGAGCTTTTATAACCATCAACTAGCATAAAAAGGATAAAAAATGAATTTGTAAAACATTCTGTTTCAGTCAAAATCCAAGGTTTTAATATTAAAACTTTGTAACAGTATAAGATTATACTTTTTTGTGGATATGAGCATTGATTTCAATTAAGGAAAGAAAAGCATACCAACAACATTCAAATGTATATTTGCAAAATGAAAAAGAAGATATGTATATATCATACCTTAGCTGGGTCAAGGGAAGCCTTTTCAAAATAAATGTTGTTGCCTTTGCTGCAGGGCAGTGGTGTATGACTAGTCTTGGAGATTCTTTTCCATGGGTCATCTATAGAAACTAAAGCTTGCAGAGGGTGCAATGGAAACTTTTTTGAGGAACAAAATGCACTTGAAATGATACTTGGATGTTTCCTGGACATGTGCTTTGTATGGGCTGGAGAAGTCATGCCTGAGTTTTGCTCTGAAGGTGGCTGACTAGCACACTTGTCGAAGATACTCCTATAGAGAGAGAGAACATGCTGCTCTCGGTTTGCAACCTCTTCTTCAAGTAATTCAATTTCAGAAACCAATTCCTTTGTCTGAACATCGGACAATAATCTTACGGTTATTCTCTGTTTAAGTCACCATATTCATTGCTAAAAAATATAGATATTAAAGTAGCCACCAAAATATACACAACTTATATTAATAGCATAAGTAGATATAGAAATTTTCACAAAGTGTGCAAGTCAATTTTCCCACTTAGTAAGTATTAGGTAAACTTCACATGCTAGACAGTCATTTTAAGCAAGTCAAAGCTGCAGTTATATGAAAGACTCACAATTGCATGAATAAAAAAACCAGGGAACCCCAATGTTTAAGGTCAAAATTCTATGGTCCTACAAGTTTGTCGACAGGAAATATGAACTTTAAACATAAAATGCCAAACATAGTTCTCAGTTTTACATGATGTAGAATACTTCAGGGGGTGTTTTATTGGGTAAGTACTTCGGGGGTCATTCATGCACGTTTACGCAGCTGGAGTTGAGTGGAAAAAAGTTCGAAGAGAAACCTGTTCAAACAGACCAGCGGGATTTGAGTAGCCGATGATTCGGTCAATCCATCCTTCGTCTGAGTGATGCATCATACAAAAACCCAAGAACATTGATCAAAGATCTGTCAAAAATCAGTCGACCTATGTGCACCAATTGATAGGACAGTCGACCACAACTTCAACCAGCGCACCACACAACATGACGGCTAGGGTTTCACACAAATTTGATTATATTATGTTCATTCTTAAGGGTATTTTCAAAATAAATTGTCTCTAGGGTTAGGGGTTTTTAGTGAAGCCAATAAAAGGCCTTGTTTTAGACTTTTGTTTATCACTCATCAATTATTAAATAACATTTTCTTGTAGAGAGTTTTCCTTTTATTTCCTGGTGGATTCCAAAACTGTTTGAGATAACAATTGCTAACTCTTTATCCTCTACCTTCCATTGCGTTATTGGTATCAATGCGAGATATTTCTTGGCAAAATGTCTAATAACGTAGGCAAAGGAAACAATTCTAACAACATTGCTTTTGGATTAGAAGATATTTAGGCAGAGCTTAAAGGCCAAGAGTGCAATTTCGAAGATCTGAGATATGCTCTCTAGATTGGGACTTAATGCCAACCAAAATCAACCAGCCAATAGGAGAAGCATCAGAGATGTCACTCACTACCAGCCTATTGACAGCCATCATAAAAATCAAATTTTCCCACAAGAGGTGGAGCGAACGAGACATATTCCTCTTAACCATAATCGGAGTACAAGAAGTTCACTGCGATGTTTTCTAGAACTTCTGCAATATCAATAAAAATGTATATGATCTAATTGTGGATAATGATAGTAGTACGAATTTTATATCTAGGAAGCTTGTGGAACATTTTAAATTATCAACAAAGATTAGGCAAGATTCTAAGGAGAGTGTCATATAGATTTTGAAAAGTTCAGAAATAGCTCTTTGGAATTTTAAGTATATATCATAGGAAAAGTTATAAATCATAGGAAAAGTTACCTGAGCAGCAAAATGCCTATGTCCAGGAGATAAAGTACTTGAAGCTCGGCCCATTGCTCTGTCAAGCATTATGCGCATAGATTTCTCTTGCTGTAAATGCAATTGCAGCTGCTCAATCTGTAAACCAGTAAATACAGTTATAGATGGAACCATAATAATGATAGGGCTAAATATTTCATGGGAAACAAAAACACATTTTTTTAAAAAAATTAATTAAACATTTATGTTATCTTTAGGGCTGGTCATTCAGCACTCTAAACGTCATTCACAGTGTATTCTTTAGTACACATGACTTCTCACATTATATGCATAAATATCGTGCTCATGTAACACTTACATCGAGTAATTCTAGGTGGCCTACTTGTGTCCTACTAAGAATGATGTGGCTATTAAAATCACCCTTTGATCAAAATTCAATAATGATCAATCAAAAGCCCAATGGTGATTTTAATAGTCACATCATTCTTAGTAGGACACAAGTAAGCCACTTAGAATTACTCCCCTACACCCCCCAGGGTAACTTTATGATTTTGTTCCTGTTTTAGTTTTTATTATTATTATTTGATGTGTGGTGGTTGTTTGCTTAATTTTCTCTTTTACTTTCATGGGTTTAATATGGGGTATGTTAGAGTGCTCGAAAAGACTTATAAAGGACAAAAAAAGTCAATAATTGTTAAGTCTAAAACCTAACAAAATCTGGCCAGCTGTATTTTTCTTCAAAAATGGAAGTTTTCTTTTTAAAACAAACCCTAATCAGCATCCACATTTTAACCAAGTTGAAAGTTTGAAACCCTAATCAGTCTCCAGATTTAACCTAACTCAAACCCTAAAGTTACTCTAAACAGACGCCTGTTTCAGCCCCCACAAATTCTCACGTGGAGCTGTGCTTGACTTGTTAACAAGTCAAAGCAGAGCATCATAGACCTGCAGGGACATTAGAGCCACTTCCTATTTCAGTTTGGACATGGGACGAGAGTGGTATGGACTTTGTGACAGGATTTCCAAGGACACAAGGAGGTCCGGATTCTATTTGGGTAGTGATGGATCGCTTGTCGAATACCGCTCACTTTATACCAATTCAGATGACTCATATCTTTGAGTTTGTTAATTCAGTTTTGTGTTTACATCTATATCCAAATAAGAGATAGGTAAAGAATGATTCGAACTGATAGCAAAGACAACTTCAAAAAAGATTCATCACATGATCTTAACCTGCATTTCAAATTAAATACAGAGAACTCATCTAACCCCACATCTTAATGTAAAGACAGAAAGAAACCCAGTTCCAGTGCTTACATCTTTTTCCAAGGAAGCCCGGTGATTTGATGAAGTATTCTTGTTATTATAATTGACATTGTCATCCAGACGACTTTGTTCCCTAGAAGCATTTGCTGAATGCAGTAACACCTGGTTTATTCATAAAAAAACAAAACAAAACAAAAAGGTAACAAATGGTTTTATTTTTTGTCATTATTCAAGATTATAATATATAGCTTTAGGCTGCATTTTCACCTACGATTTTAAGCATAGTCGTTTGTATAAATACAATAACGCGAGATGATTAGTATTACTAACATAAGTAAGGTCTGTGGTCTCACATATGTTTCATTCTGCTCCTGCTTTATGGAATGCAAAACTCCACCTCTTGAAACAGTTCGATTCCTGTCAGAAGCACTGAAAGGAAAAGCCAGACTTAAATAGCGTATAAAACGATGGATCCTAATATGATGATTCTAATGTCTTAGAAGAATTAGGGATCAGTGTATCAGACTATAGAATATCCTAAACTACTTAGCTTGACAAGCCTTATCCCAATTCTTTTTATTGGGCACAACTAATTTTTCACCAAAACTCTACCCCACAAATCCCACATTGCTTAACTCACCAAACTCCCATATGCTCATTTATTCAAAGGCTTCAAAACTCTTAGCCTCAACTTTTCCCAAAGACTCAAATACTTAAAGAGAAAACATATGAACAATCAATTCCCAAAAACCTTTTTTTAGAAACAAGACTATAATGAAATCTTGTAGTAATAATAACTTAACTCAAAAAAATAGACTACGATTTTGACTTAACATATAGTAATAACAGATTATAACAACAAAATCTTATAGTTGGAATAAGTTTGAATACCCATTTCCTTGTTTGCTTAGAACAAAAAAATAAAAAATAAAAAATAAAAAATAAAAAATAAAAAACAACAACAACAACAAACACAAGTAAGTAGCAATGCTCAAATAAGTTTGAAAACTATACCTCTTAGAGCGTCTGTGTTGGGAATTGGCATACGAGTTTCCATCTCCATTCTCTCTCTTCCCACTTACTACTGCTGCGTCTTCAACAACACTAAAACCACCCATCATTGTTTTGCTCACAGAAAATCCACCAGAACAGAGCACTCATAAAATATATTTTACAGTGTAAGATTCATCTAATGGGGGCAAGACATACCCAGGGACTAACAGAGAGAGAGAGAGAGAGAGAGAGAGATCTGAAATGGGTATGATTGCTTTGGCTCAGAATTCGAGTTCTTTTTTTCATAGGGAGAAATAATATGAAATGGGAAATAATTACCAAGACTTGCCCAGAGACAGACAACGAAGCTGCTCTGCTACTGCTAGGAATTGAATACGGTCACCGTTAGGTCGTTGGGAGTATTCAATGAGAGAATTTAATTCATCTCTCCAATCAATATCATTCCTCTCTCTCTCTCTCTCTCTCACACCGACTACCTTTTGAAATGAAACGATTTGAGCAGTTGGAAGACTGTTTCGTACGACTGCGTCTGTGTGCGCGACTCCCGCCAGAATCTGTCCCCTGTTATCCCGGTAGGACCAGCACACTAAATCCAAGCCCAAGCTCAAAGATTGTGAAAATTTTCAAAATCTATATTATATATATGATATAGTAAAGGAACCTAGTTGATCATGTATAGAGTGATAGCTTAAATAATCAAGTATAACTCTTCGACTGGAGCTCACTCTATTTAATAAATGGGTAATAACAATTGAGGCCCAAATATTAAGCCATCAAATCCTTGTAAACTTACTCAATTTAAGCTCTTGAACCAAATTCATATAAACTCGATTCTGCTTACTTGAACTCCTTTAAAATATTCTATACTCATTTGAAAGATATGTTTCTTTTTTAGTAAATCAAAAGACAATTTATGATTGTACATGCGGACATGAATGTTGATATTGGCAATAACTGCATTCGCATTATGTGATTATCACCTTTTTAAGTAACTGTATCTGCATCATGCAATTACTAACTACTATCCACACAGTTATTAGAGTTATTAACAGTTATTAGCATATAAAGTAATGGGCCTTTAGGCTTATTTTAGTTTTTTTTTTTTTTTTTTTTTTTTTTTTGGGATTTCTATTAAAGCCCATTTTAAACCATTTGGAAAATGTTTTGTGCATGTTTTAGTGTTTTTTTTTAAGCCCTAGTGTTTTAGACGAAATCCATATCTTGTTTTTTACATTCCAGCTTAACAATAACAAAGAAAATACAAACACTCTATGGTGAGTTCATGCAAAATATACAAACATACAAATTACAAGGCACGCTAAGTGAATTTGTTTATATATATATATATAAGGGTATGGGAATGCTAATGTGGTCTTCTCGTTGTGCAAACATTATCAATAATAAATTACCACTCGCAATAGAATAAATCCTTGTAAGATAGGTATATTGAGGGAGTCGACTCTCAAGGACTGTGCTGATATTGTTATTAAGCTTTTCAAGATTAATTATAATCTAATTCAAAAGATTATTGTTTTATTTTTATTTGAAAACTAAATGCATAAAAGTAAAAGTAAAATAAATTGTAATGGGGAAAATAATAGGGGATTGACTTCACCGGTAACCGCATAACAATAGTTAATCATATTTGAACAAGGAAAATTCATTCTATGCATGATAAAACTCGTGTCACTTGAGTAGTTAAGAAAATAAAATTATTAAGAAATAAGTATAATTCATCTTCGATTAGCACGAACCGTCTACCTAACCTCTAGATGCGGTACGGTTCATCTTTCCTAGTTACGGACTATCAAATCTCTTAATTAGTTATACGCAATCAAGTGATAAGTATAACTCATTTTTAATTAGTACGAATCATCTACCTAAATTACACTAAACTAAGGTATAGAACGATTCGTCTTCCCTAGGCATGACCTATCAAACCCTCTTGATCATGTGTCAATTAAAACCGTTGCATAACCATCATTCTTATAATCACATAAAATAAGAATGATTGATTTCAATCAAGATAAAAAGCTTTCTGAGACAAGATAAGAATTCTATCAAGATTTAATATAAACATTAAAAACAATTCTCTTAGTTATACAACCATCATGTATATGGAAAAACCATAAATTTAAATACAATTAAACCATTGTTATTTGGAAATGGGTACATCAACACCCTATTACGAATTTAGCTCCTCATGGTGGTGTTGGAATGGCCTTTTGCCATATTCATATTCTCTTCAACTCTTCAAGCCTTCAAGAAGATGTTTTTGTGTAATTTCTCTATGCTAAGCACCTCCCTCTCTTGAGAGGTTTACGACTGTTAGGGAGATTGATACTTTGGATAGTCTTTTTAGTGAGCCATAATATAGCATATTGAGACATTACACAACCCATAAGCTTAAGCCTATGAGTTTGAGCCCAACAATACTATATTATCCGCTCACACTTCTTATATATTTTCAATATGAGATTTTATTCTTTTTACACTCACACATATACTCAAAAATCTCCCTCTTATGTGTGAATTCATCACCACATTGGACCAACTCCCACTCGAACGGAAGCATTTTATCAATTTTATGACCCTCTCCAAGATCTCTTGTGGGCTATGTGGATTTTGCCCGCGCTAGGCACCTTTATTTTCCTCGAGCCCAATGTTGATGTGCTCAAGCTCACTTGTGCTCGAGCCCACTTGTGATGCGCTCGAGCTCACTTACGCTCACATGCAGTTTTGTACTCGAGCCCATTTCTTCAGAATCTCAAAAAAGTCATGTCTCCAACCCAAAATCAATAAAATTTGCTTGCATCTTCATATAGAACTTGAAAACACTAAAACAATACAAAATCAAAAAGAGAACGATGCTAAGGAATTAACATATACAAGTTAATGGACTTGCATGTGCAACATTCGATACTTATCAGAGTAATTACTAAACCCATGTGCATACTCTAAAACCGCTATCTAGATCCTCATATGTGGATAGCAGTTAGACAACGGTTAGCAGTTAGTTGCGATTAATAAGCGCTCGTATGTACAACCATAGAAAATATACTCAATTCTTATTAGTAACATGATAAATTTTTAATAGGTAACATTTTTCAAATTGTCCGATGCAAGAAATGACTTGAATTTACATAATTTTAAAAATTGTAGAAAATCATTATCCAATTTGTTAACCTATAAGTCTTAGAGGCGAAAAATGTCATAAATATAACACACATGACATATCAAGAACATTAAATGCATGAATTGGAAAAGTCAAATTTAAAAGTTCTAAACATAACATCATAAATGAGATAAAAAAAAAAAAAATTCAATTATTTATCTCTTGTACCCTTAAGTACTTATTGAAAATAAGTAAAGTACTTATTGAAAATAAGTAAACTTAAAGCATTTCATGATGTGACTTATTCGCCATCTAACTTACTTTGTTGTCTCATACTACGTCTCATCTTGTAATACCTCGATGTTTGACCTATTTTAAATATTTCACAATTTTTATTATTAAAATTGGTATTGGTCGAGTGTGGAAAGATGGGAGTTTTTGGGGCTTTTTAGGGAGGCAACCCTAGGTTTGCGTGTGTGCCACCATCCTTGTGCACTCAAGTGCTTCTCCTCCAAGGCCCTTATAAAAGGGGTCCTTAGCCATTTTTTTCCCCATTTTCACACTTCTTTAGGGTTTCAGTTGACTGAATCTCTGTTTGTGAACAATTTGTTGGTTCAGGTAGTCCAGCTCTTGATTACCTCCGTTTTCTTTAGTTGAGTGTTGCTCACATACTAATTCGAGGTGGTTATCCTTGCATTTCGCGGTCTTTGATTCCGAGTGTTCTTTACCTCATGGGTCACGGGTCGGATTCTAATGGCATGGGCGAGTCATACCCGGCCCTTTAGCGGTCGACACTTAAGTCAACCGACGAAGGTCGGGTTACAGGAAGATGCTTTATTTCGTTATCGGTGAACCTTCGGTTTGATGAAAGACAGAATGGAGCGATTGTCCAAGAGGACAAACACAAAGTTTGCTTGTACAAGGCAATGTTCAAAACTGGGCTACATTTGCCTTTCCTAAATGGAAGAAAGTTGGAAAAATAGCCATCTGAGGAAGTAGGATCGAGCGCACAATCTTGCGCTTGAGTGCATTTGCGCTCAATCCCAACAGGGTTGCGCTCGAGCGCACCTGCACCCACAAGCATTCCATCAACGCGAGCGCTGGGCCGCAGAAGGAAGAACGCATGCACGAGTGCGATCGAGCGCACTCGTCTGACAGGTTGGCACCAACACCGTTTTTAGGGTTTTAAGCCTTAGAATCCTCCATAAATATACTGCTAAGCCTCAAGAAATGTAGGCTGGAAATCAAGTCCGAAATTTCACAACTTTTTTCCTTTTTAATTTAGTTTTTCCTTAGGTTTAGATTTTATTTTTCATAGTCATGTGAAGCTAAATTCTCAACTAAGGTTGATGATGAAACCTCATCAATGAAGAGCAACATTGTGTTCATGTAAGTTAATATTATCCAATTTTATTGAGCTTTAATATTTCAATTTTTTTTTACTTCAAATCAATTGTTGAGATGATTCTTGGATATCTTTTGTGATTTAATGATATATTTGATGATTTGAGATAATTTCATACAATTGATTGCTTGGTTTTTAATTCATAAAAAAAATTGGATATCCCTTGTGATTTATTCTACGGATACAATTGATGTTTTGATTTAATTTGGATATCTTTTGTGATTTACGGATACACTTGATGATTTAAATTAAATTGAATTTCTTTTGTAATTTGTGTTAAATAATTGATACATTGGATTGTTTTGATTAACTCAGCGAAAGTAAAACATACCGAAGATTTTATTGTGAAAACTTTGGATAATATTGATGAACATGAAACATGTTGCTATGATTTGGTGAGTGTGAACTCCACAACCTTAGTACTTTATCTTTTGATTATTTACTTTATTTAGTTTATGTTTTCTCTTTTATTTGCAAAACCCAAAATCAAGTCTCTTTTGGAACTAGGTTATGATTAAATTAGTTTAGACATAATTGTTTTTCAAAAATACAATTCCCTGTGAGATCGACCTCGTACTTGCAACCATTTACTGCAAACGATTCGTGCACTTGCGAGTTATTAAAATTTTCACAACATGTGGGACCTTAAACTTCTCGGGAAAAGGGAATCTCGTCACGCAATTAGTAAATGGCAAATTAGTGTTTTGCATCAAGTCATCTACGATTGATCGGTCTTCTCTTCCCTGAGCCATTTGCTGAGCCATCTCCGCATACTTCAACTTCAGGTCCTTCACTTCATCATTGACATTGGGAGTTTCCTGGTCCCTTTCATGTCAGGAACCGCCTTCAACGGTCTCATCATGGTCCCAAGCAGAGCTTTGTCGATCATCTTCTAGCCGCTTCTCCTTGCATCTTTCCTCACGCTCCCGATCCCTCCTTAGTGGGAGTCGAGAAATGAGATTTGCTTTCTGCTTTTGAATGGTCTCCATGTCCTTAGACATGCACTTCATGTGATCCTCCAGCAAAGCAATCCAGCCATTCGGATTGACAGAGGTTCCCAGTTGTTCAGCTTGAAGGTTTAGCTTGGGAGACAGTTTTCCGAGAGGTATGATTCGGCAATTCGAGTGATGCTAGTTTGCAAAATAAGACACGTAGGATAAGAGCTTGCCGGGAGGTGTCGACGGGAGATACCTCTGATGCCTAAGTCAGTTGAGGATCTCACAGAGTTTTTGAGAGCAAGATAGCTTGAGTGTGATTAACCAAAGACCTGGTTGGAACTTCTCTTTTATAGGCATCGATTGCGGTTATCATCCCTGAATTCTCGGCCCCATGTTCCCAAGGATCTACTGTGCGCAATGCTAGAGGGGTGGATCATGGGATCGTGGGTTACTCTTGATCATGGGATCATGGAGTCTATTGGTGGCTCGGTCACGTTCGTGCAGAACGTGCATGGCGCTCTTAGCTCAAGCGTGCTTACACGTGGCTCGGTTTGGTGCCATAAGCTAAACCACGTTCTCAATGAACGTGGCTTCCCTTCTTGTAATAGTTATTTCCCGTTTTACCCTCGGCGGGCCGGTACAACTTGGGCTTGGGCCTTTTATCGATGGGTTTGTATGAGGCAAGTAATCCCGTTGTGGTTTCGTGGCCAATCCATTACCCAACAATTATATAGTTCTAAATAATTTTCTTAGAGAAGTTTGAAGCCCAGACAAATTTTATTGTAATGTTATCTTTAAGATTTTTTTTTTGCTTGCATCTTATGATATATATGGTTCCAATGACATGCTAACATATATCAACATATATACTATTACATATGTTAAATCTAATACTAATCATGAAATGACTCATCTCCATTTTATTTGAAATAAAGAGGATCGTATTTGGGAAGAGTAGTGCTATTATATACTCAATTTCCATCACTCTCATTGCACTAGGCTAATGTGAAAGTGCCTATCAGCTGTTATTAAAAAAGAAAAAAATTTCAAGAACTGACAGACACGTCACATCAACTAAGTGGAATGAGAGTTGAGTGTTTAAAATTACTCATTTCAGAAAAGAGTAATTCTAAACACTTATCTTTTATCACATTCTTATACTACCGGGTTGATATAGCAATGTTTATCATCTCTTAATTTATTTTATTTTTTAGTAAAAGTTGATTTAAAGGCAGTTTGACATTGTCAAACCGGCCTAATAACATAAGAGTAAGATATGAGGTAAATATGTATCATTACTCTTTTACAAAAAGATATCAGAATTCCATCTTTAATTAATGTCACTCCGCTTCCCCCCACCCCCCCAAACCCAATAGCCATTTTCTTTGTATTTCTAGAAATTAAAAATTAAAAATTAATGTCAATCCATCTTAAATTAATGTTAGGTAATATTCTACAAGAACATGCTTATCTCCCTGCTGTTATTAAATTGTTGTGTGGGCATTAATTACAAGTTAAGTCGGTTGTCTTACGCTCATAATGCCTATAGTTTATCAAAACAAGGCAGTTGGCAGCGCCACTAAAACCCAATCGCACCACGCCCATCCATTCATCCGGTCCCATGGTCGGTGCCGGCCATGGCCCTTTCTTCATCATTCTCTCTCTCTCTCTCTCTCTCTCTCTCTCTATATATATATATATATGTGTGTGTGTGTGTATTGAGATAACTAAGGAGTCTCTGTTTGAGCGAAATGGTGAAGTTAGCTTTTGGTCGTTTTGGGGAGTCTTTCAGTGTTGGGTCTCTCAAGGCTTATTTGTCTGAGTTTATTGCCACCCTTCTTTTCGTCTTTGCAGGCGTCGGTTCCGCCATTGCTTACGGTAAGTAGTGCGTAAAACATGGCACAAATTTCTACCAAATCCGGTCGGAAAATATTTTTCAAACTCAGTCCCTGACGAGAAATGTTACCGTTTCTTTTAGTGCATCTTCTTATAATAGTGTTCTCTAAATTTTAGGTAGATATTATTTAAAAATATATATATATATGATCAGATACTAGCAGGGTAAGCTTTTTCTTTTAGTGCATGTTCTTATAATAGTGTTCTTTAAATTTTAGGTAAATATTATTTAAAAATATATATATATATATGATCAGATACTAGTAGGGTAAGCTTTTTTTTTGTTTTTTTTTTTAGAAAATGATATCCACGTAGTATTAAGAAGAGCGATAGCATTCCTCATCTGTAATATTATCACTTGAGAAATATATATATATATATATATATATATATATATATATTAAAAAAATAGGTTATTTAGCATGAGAGACACATGATAAATTTATAAATATAAATAAGAGAAAATATGTCCAGAAATTAATTGTGTCATGACATGCACGTAATAATTAAAACACGTAAAAGGTTGTGTATATATTGAGAATTGAGAATTTACGGAAAATAAGAAAATTCAAAATAAATGCTAAAAAACAAAAAGGGGATGAGAATGATAACTCGGGAATCTTATCTTGGATCTGTACGTGTAGATAAGCTCACATCGGATGCAGCGTTGGACCCCTCAGGCCTTGTAGCGGTGGCGGTGGCCCATGCATTTGCACTCTTTGTGGGGGTGTCCATTGCGGCCAACATCTCCGGTGGCCATTTGAATCCAGCTGTCACATTTGGATTGGCCGTGGGAGGCAACATAACCATCCTAACTGGCTTTTTTTATTGGATTGCTCAATGCCTAGGCTCCATTGTTGCTTGCCTCCTCCTTCAATTCGTCACTAATGGCGAGGTACATTTCTTGGCAAAATTATAATATTTTATTACAAATAATTATCTGTCTGTTAAACTCTTTGTTTGTTTGTTTATGTTTTTTTTTTAAAAAAACAAATAACACAAAATACAAACGTTATCTTTTTTATGTTATATCATTATCATGAAATTTTTTCAAATAAAAAACAAAAATGAAAAAAAAAAAAAATCAAATTTAATCCTCAGATTTTTGTGCAATTTCAATTCGATCCCGAAATTTTCAATTTCAACAATTAGATCCTTAAGTTTTCATTTGATTTTGAATACATCTCTCTGTTCACTTACTATCCAATTAATTAACAATATATCATGTTAAACCAATCAATTAATGTCACTTGGCTCTCGTTGGACACCTTAAGAGGCAACTATACATGTCACATGACACAAACACTTTAAATTACAAATATACCATAAGTTTTTAATTTTTTAGGGTATATTTATAATTTAAAGTATTTGTTCCACCTGACACGTATAGTTAACACTTAACATATCAAATAAAAGTCACGTTACATTAACTGATTGGTCTGACGGTTAACTAATTGGACAATGGGTAGTTGACGGAGAGACTTATTTGAAACCAAAAGAAAACCTAGAGACCTAATTAAAAACCTAAGAACTAAATTGAAATCACATGAAAACGTAAAGATTAAATTTGATTTTTTTTCAAATTGAACCCCCCCCCCCCACCCAAAACACATTAAAAAATAGAAACTTAATTTTTGTCAAATAATAGAGATAAAATGGTTTTTTTTTTTTAAAAAAAAAATCATTTTATGTTAGTTCTTCAGTCTCCACCTAAAAATTACTTTTTGAAAGCCAAAAAGAACGAATTGACTCTTAATGTTTATATTTAATAAATGGTTAATAATTACTCACAAAAAAAAAATGGTTGATAAATCTTTTTTGTTGGTTAAATTTCAAATTATGGTAAGCCTAAGCCAGCTTGTGACCTTTGAATTTGGCAGAGCGTCCCAACACATGGAGTTGCTTCAGGAATGAGTGCAGTTGAAGGCGTGGTGATGGAGATTGTCATAACCTTTGCACTTGTTTACACCGTCTATGCCACGGCAGCTGACCCCAAAAAGGGCTCCATCGGTATAGTTGCACCTATTGCAATTGGGTTCATTGTGGGGGCCAACATCCTGGCTGCTGGCCCATTTAGTGGCGGGTCGATGAACCCGGCCCGGTCATTCGGCCCAGCCGTCGTAACCGGAGACTTCTCCAGAAATTGGATCTACTGGGTTGGTCCCCTTGTTGGGGGAGGGTTGGCTGGCCTGGTATATGGAGACATTTTTATTGCCTCCTATGAACCTCTCCCACCCTCTCAAGACTATGCTTAAAAAAGACTTCTTGTTTGGTAATGCTTTTTAAATTGTGTTTATAACTTTTTAGTTATTATGTGAAATAAATGTAAAAGTAATTTTTAGTGTTTTATAAGTATTTTATGTATTGAATTGTTTGTTAATATTTTGTTTTATTACTAAAAATAATAATAATAATAATACTAATCCTAAAAAATATTAGCAAACGAGCCCAAATGTGGGGGGATTAGATGTTAATAAAATTGGGAATAATGAATCAAATCAACTTTCTGTTTGTCATTTATGTATATATTGTTAAATGATCTTCTCTTAGTATCATCGAGCAATGAGAATTTTTTTATTTTTTAATTAATAGCAAAAGCAGAGGACTTTCACATGAATGCCAAAACAAATTAAACTCCGGAAACAAGTGAAAGCCATGAATATCCGAACGAGTTCAAATCCAGAAACAAGTGAAAAACCATGAATGTTTGCCTTCCAAGTTCCAAGTAGGGCAAGTATTGAGTAGAGTTAACAATATTTTACACGACCTACAAACTTGATATGAACTTAACGTAAAATTAGCGAATTAGAATCAATTAAATGAGTTAAGTTAAACTTAACCTAGCTTTTTTGGATGGTTTAGCTTGGCTACCTCCAATCCGCTTACGAGGTTGGCCAATCAACTCTTAAGGTGAAGAGGTGGTTGGACTCAAACCAATTTTTTTTTTTTTTTTTTTTTTTTTTCGCATAAGAGGAGAAAAGAGATATGCTAGAATCTAATAAGAGAAATGCTTTGTTTTATTAAAAAGTCCATATTTAGACCATATAAATCCTACATGGCCCCATTTTAATTTTTTATTTTTTTAAAATCATTTAATTTTAAAATCAAAATTAAAATGATAAAAAATTAAAAAAAAAAAAAAAAAAAAAAAAAACAGAGAAAGGGGTGGTTGGGGTGTGGCCAACCACCCCAGTTGAGCCTTGGGGTGGTTGAACCACCCCCAAGGGCCAGTTGGGGGTGGCTTCGACCACCCCCACCAGCCGCTTGGGGGTGGCTTCATGGCCCTTTGGGGGTGTTTCGACCACCCCCAAGGGCCAAAAAAAAAAAAAATTATAGGTTTGGTGGGTTTGGTGCTTGCGGGTGGTCGATCCACCCTTAAGGATCATGGAGTGGCTTCGACCACCCCCACCGGCCACTTGGGAGTGGTTGAAGCCACCCCCATGGTCCTTTGGGGGGTTGGTTCGACCCCCCCAAGGGCTAAACCCACCAAACCCATTAATTTTTTTTTTTGGTGGGTTTGGCCTTTGGGGGTGGCCGATCCACCCCCAAGGGCCATGGGGGTGGCTTCAACCACTCCCACCAGTCACTTGGGGGTGGCCGAAGCCACCCCATGGCCCTCTTGGGGGTGGTTCAAGGCCCAAACCCATAAAACCCATAATTTTTTTTTTTTTTTTCTTTTTGACCCTTGGGGCTTGGGGGGGGGGGGGGGGGGGGGTGGTTTGGCCACCCCCAAGGCTCAACTGGGGTGGCCGGCCACCACCCCTTTTTATTTATTAATTTGTTATCATTTTAATTTTGATTTTAAAATTAAAAGATTTTAAACAATAAAAAATTAAAATGGTCATGCCACTTAGGATTAAAATAGCCAGAAGATTGACTTTTTAATGCAACCAAACATTTCTCATCTAATAAAACCCCGAGGAATGCTACAATGCATTCTACCCACCATCTACTCACTAGCTCTTCACTTGCATTTTGATTTTTTTTTTTTTTCAATTTAAAAAAAAAAAAAAAAAAAGATGGTGGGGAGATGGTGGGTAGAATGCAAGAAAGCATTTTCCATAAAAACCCCCACATTTTGCCCATCAAAAGCCTAGGTGGCAAAGTGTCTTTTGCCATCAACTTGGGTCATGTGCCCTTTTACATCAATTTGAGCCATGTGCACTTTGCCACTTAGGATTTTGATGGGCAAAATGTGGGGGTTTTATTAAATTCTAGCATTTCTAGGGAGAAAAAGAGGGGAGAAAAAATCGAACTACTGACTTCCGCTTTATAAGGTGTAATTACCATTTGAAAACATTTTCAAGCCATTCATTACACATGAATGATTGACATTTTTATAAATTTTTGGCTAAGTGATCTCAATATATTATACAATTATATTACTATGTTGATGTGTGGCCAATCCACCCATCGATTAGCCCCTATTAAAAGAAAAGAAAAAATTAATAATAAATTGGCAGTGGGACGTTAGCGTAGTAAATAATAATATGATAGTAGTATGATATATAATTATTCTTTATCGATGCTTGTTAGTTCATTCTAGCCACAAGTTGAATGGACTCCATTATTCGGTGGATTTAGTTATTACTTAAACAAACACTCATTCTATCCCTAAGGTATCTAAAATTCATAAATAATACATATTTTGTTGAATAAAAAACTCTTCTAAAAATTTCTTAAATAATAAATAGATTACAAAAGATAATATAAAAAATTATTCAATTATTTCGAGACAAACAGAAAGGGGAAAGCACACATATTTTTTACTTTCTCAAACTATTCTCTCAAACTAACAATTATGTTAATGTCCCCAATAACAAAAACACCCTTCATAAAATTATTAAAAAACTACAAAATCTAAAAATATAAAAAAGTTAACAAAAAAGAAAAATAAAATGAAAAACCAAGAGGTTGTTTTTTAACCTTTTTTAACATATTTTTAAAAGTTTTTAGTATTTTATTCAAATTTGTAAGGATATTTTTATTTTATTGAAAATCTTTAATGATTATTTTTGTCTTTTTGTTGGCCTTGGGGGGACATTGACACAATTGGCATTTTTGAGGGTATTGACAATTGGGTAGTAGTTTAAGGGGATGTGTATACTTCTCGGTATATGATATCATCATTTTAATATTTTTTATCCTCTTAAAGTTTGATGCAACTTTTAAAAGCACCATTGGATCAAAATCTAAGATCAATTCTAATTCAATGGTGATTTTAAAAGGTACTTCAACTTTGAAATGATTAAAAAAGAATAAAAAGATTAAAAAAATAGCATTAATCATTAAAAAAAAAAAAGAAAAAAAAAAAAGGTGAGACGAAATAAGTGTTAAAGAGATTGATACCTTGTGGAGTTTTTTAGTGAGCTCATAATATAGCATATAATGGTGAAAATGCATATACAGATGCAGTTATTAGGAATATCCGCATTTGCATACTGCGGTTATCACTTTTAGGTATCCGCATGTTGCAATTACTATTCGTATTTGCGCATTTATTGCGGTTATTATTCGCTATCTGCATATAAGATAATGAGCATTTGGGCCTTGGAGTTTTAATTTATGCTGCTAGTAAATACAAAAAGGCATTACTTATAGTTGAACACTATTATTCATATCACACTTGCTAATCATTTTGCCATTAAAGTACAAATCCGACATATATATATATATATAGTATCCAAAATTCAAAACATAAATTAAGGGCTCGTTTAGTTCGTGAAATGCGTATTCCATTAGAAAATGGAATAGTTGTTATTGGGAATAGAGGAAAGTGGAATGAAATAGTCATTCTTTAGTTTGATAACAACACACATACTTTAACTTGAATTGAATCAAAATTACTAAAAACCCCATTTTTTTTTTTAACTCATATTAAAACAAACGGTGGTGGCCGTGGCCACCCTTGAAACAAATATGGGGTGGCTAAGGGTGTCAGGGGTCCCCCGAGACGTCTGGGGGTGGTGCAGCCACCCCCAGCCTTTTTTGTGGGTGGCCAACCACCCATTGAGGTGGTGCGGGCACCCACTTTATTTATTTATTTTAAAGTACTTTTTTAAAAAATTTAAAATAAAATAAAATGGGTATTTATAGAAAATGTATTACATTTTTTGTTTTTTTTTTTTTACATGTTCACACAAGGGAAGGGAGAAAGAGGATTCGAACTAGTAACCTCCGCTTCATGAGGCGTGGTCCACTATCGATTGAGCTACCCTTCGGGGATAAAATGTATTATATTTAGGAAATAAACATTCCTCTCATTTTTTAGAGGAATAACTATTCATTTGTGTAAGGGATTAGTCATTCCCGTGTGAATGACTATTCCTATAAATAGACCCTTACCAAACAAAAGAATGATTATTCCGTAGGAATAACTATTCTACTCCAAGAGTCTATTCTGCAAACCAAACGGGACCTAAGTCTAAATGTATCACATTTATTTATTTTTTAAAGATAATCAACTCATTCTCATTAGATAAATATCAAGAAGATAGAGCATGATGTTCCATCAGAATACTTTCTTGAATACAATTAGGAGACTTATTAGTCCAAATCTGGTTTACCTCCGTCATTGTGGCTATTTTAGAAAGAGCATGTGCAGCTTGGTTCCCCTCCCTACGAACAAAAGACATCCGCCATTGACGAAAACCTTTGAGCTCATGTTTAATATCCTCCACCATTAATCCCTTCCTACTCCAATCGCTCTCCATTGAATTGACCCCTCCACCACAACTTGTGCGTCACCTTCAAAGTGCACCGAATGGAAGCCCAACGTCTTACACAATTGGATGGCCATTAAAACCGCTCCAACTTTAGCTAGCATTGGATCAAGGTTACCCAATAGTGTTTTACATTGTGCCGCCATCACCATCCCCTTATCATCAAGCACCAGTGCCCCATATCCCAGCCATCCTTTAGCCTTTCCCACCGATGCGTCACAATTCACCTTCAACCACCCTGCCAGGGGAGCAGTCCACCTATGTATCCTCGGCTTGCGTAGTATTCTACCCCATCGCCAGAGTGAAGTCTTCAATGGCCTTATATACTGGGATGTAAAAAAGCACCCCCATGCACCACTTCATTACGCCTCAACCAGATTCTCCTAGCAATTCCTACAAACTGTATTATCTCCTCCATAGAACATTTTTCAAAAACAGCTTCAACAAGTTGTAGGAATTCCATCCCAAAGTAAGAACTATTTTGCAATTTCTTAGTGCTTGCACACCACACATCCCTAGCAGAAGGACACTGCCAGAGAATGTGATGAGCAATTTCATCATCCAGACCACAAATAGGACACAAGGGGTCTTCGATAATCTTCCGCCGGTACAAGTTCTTACGGGTGGGTAAACTTTTGCCAGAGAAAATTCTTCTCTACATTGGGAATTCTCAAACCCCATAGATGTTTCCATACTGTGCTTTTCCCCCTCTTAGAAGAACTTTCGGCTTCCCCTAATGCTTCCATCTCCCTTTGAATGTAGTAAGCACTCTTCACTTAGAAGAGTCCATTATTTGTTCCCCTCCAAATACACACATCATCTTGCGAAGAGACCCTAACCGGCATAGACAAAATGAGTTGAACATCCTCCTTGATAAATAAATTTTCCAGCAAGGGGGGCTTCCACCATTTTGTGTTGTCATCAATGAGCTCCTTCACAGTTGTGTTTGGGTCCAAAAGAATCGACCTCGATTGCACCATAAAGGTCCTGGGACGGGGTAGCCATTTATCTTTCCAAATTCTAACTTGTGACCCATTGCATGTAACACATTTATAAGTGGATGTTAATAGCAACGAATTTAAAGCACACAATGAATCCAAATTAACATCCCTAGAAGTACAAATAGGGCTGTTAAGAGAGCAAGCCGCTCGCGAGCGAGCTTGGGCTCGGCTCGCATAAGCTTGGCTCGTGCTCGACTCGAATATTAAATGAAGCGTTTCGTAAACACGAATCCTAGCTCGAATATTAAACGAAGCTAGCTCGGCTCGACTCAGCTAACCTCGTATAAAGCTCGAATTGATAGTTATTCACATAATTCTTCATATTAATATTAAAAATTGATGATTTTTCTTTTTCTTTTTTCTAATAGCATCATTTTATTATAAAATTATGCATATCCTCTCTCTTCGAAACCAAGTGCCTTACTGTATTGACTCGGGCTCTATACTCCGCCAAATAGACTAAGTAAATGCTCATATGCAAGCTAGTTTCTTGAGCTGTTTAAGAGTACTTGAAGTTTAAATTTATAATAAAAAATAAATTAATAAATTAAATATAAGAGCCAACTCGTGAACTAGATTGGGTCGGCTTGACTTATTATGAGTTTGAGCTTGAGCTCGATTTTTTGGCTTTTCCTTAAGCCCGGCTCGAGCTCGAGTAAAATTTAAACAAGCCGAGCCTAAACAAGAGAAGCTAGCTTAAGCTCAGCTCATTTACACCCCTAAATACAAATCATGAATCAATTAATGTTAAATATAACGATAATTGTATTATAAGTAAAATATGACAAATAATAACTTTAATTAATAACGAATTTCTAAACAAGAGAAATATATGGTTCAACCCTTAAATTTGAAACTTATATATATATATATTTTAAGTTGTGTGATGTCTTAACATACTATTAGGAGTGAAAATGTAAGCCAATAATAACCGTATGCATATGTGATCTACATATACACATGCGGTTATTATTGGCTTACATTTTCACTCCTAATAGTATGTTAAGACATCACACAAC